>NC_092152.1:318750-637500 GCF_045791955.1 Oncorhynchus clarkii lewisi | reverse complement strand
TATGAACATTTGAACATGTTGGCCATGTTCTGTTATAATCTCCACCCGGCACAGCCAGAAGAGGACTGGCCACCCCACATAGCCTGGTTCCTCTCTAGGTTTCTTCCTAGGTTTTGGCCTTTCTAGGGAGTTTTTCCTAGCCACCGTGCTTCTACACCTGCATTGCTTGCTGTTTGGGGTTTTAGGCTGGGTTTCTGTACAGCACTTTGAGATATCAGCTGATGTACGAAGGGCTATATAAATAAATTTGATTTGATTTTGATTTAACCCACTGTTTAGGTAGTTAACCCACTGTTTAGGTAGTTAACCCACTGTTTAGGCAGTTAACCCACTGTTAAGGCAGTTAACCCACTGTTAAGGCAGTTAACCCACTGTTAAGGCAGTTAACCCACTGTTTAGGCAGTTAACCCACTGTTAAGACAGTTAACCCACTGTTTAGGCAGTTAACCCACTGTTTAGGCAGTTAACCCACTGTTAAGGCAGTTAACCCACTGTTAAGACAGTTAACCCACTGTTTAGGCAGTTAACCCACTGTTTAGGCAGTTAACCCACTGTTAAGGCAGTTAACCTACTGTTAAGGCAGTTAACCTACTGTTAAGGCAGTTGCTCAGCGTGATAGAGTCAGCGTGATAGAGTCAGCGTGATAGAGTCAGCGTGATAAAGTCAGCGTATTGGAGTGCGTGTGTGTGGGTGATGTCCAGCGAGTGTGCATAGTGCAGGAGAATCAGTGAAAAAAGGGCCAATGCAATAGTCTGGGTAGTGATGTGATGAACTGTTCAGCAGTCTTATAGGGCAGAAGCAGTTCAGGTGCCTTTAGGTCCCAGATTTAGCGCTCCGGTACTGCTTGCTGTGAGATAGCAGAGTGAACAGTCTCTGGCTTGGATGGCTAGGGCTTTCCTCTGGCACCACCTGGTGTAGAGGTCCTGGATGGCAGGGAGCTCGGCCCCAGTGCACCACCCTCGGTAGTGCCTTGTGATCGAGGGCGGTGCAGTTGCCATATCAAGCGGTGATGCAGCCAATGAAGATGCTATCAATGGTGTAGCTATAGAACTTTAAGGATCTGAGGGACCATGCCAAATCTATTCAACCTCCTGAGGGCGGAAGAGGCTCTGTTGAGCTCTCTTCACAACTATGTTTGTGTGTGTGGAACATGATAGGTCCTTAGTAATGCGGCCCTCTGTTTCCTATAGTCCGCGATCAGCTCCTTTGTCTTACTCTGACCTCCTTCCTGTAGGCTGTCTCATCGTTGTCGTTGATCAGGCCTGCCACTGTTGTGTCGTCGGCAAACTTAATGATGGTGTTGGAGTTGTGTTTGGCCATGCAGTCATGGGTGAACAGGGAGTACCAGAGGGGACTAAACACACACCACTGTCCTGAGGCTTGGTGAATAGCTTGGAGGGGACTATGGTGTTGAACGCTGCTGAGCTGTAGTCAATGAAGAGCATTCTCACATAGGTATTCCTCTTGTCCAGGTGGGAGAGAGCAGTGTGGAGTACAATAGAGAATGGATCTATTGCGGCGGTTTGCGAATTGAAGTGGGTCCTGGGTGTCTGGAATGATGGTGTTGATGTGTGTCATGACCAGCCTTTCAAACCATTTCATGGTTACAGATGTGAGTGATACGGGACAACAGTCATTTAGGCAGGTTACCTTTGAGTTCTTAGGAACATAGACAATGGTGGTCTGCATGAAACATGTAGGTATCACAGACTGGGTCAGGGAGAGGTTGAAGGTGTCCGTGAAGACACTTGCCAGCTGGTCACCGCATGCTATGAGAATGCGCCCTGGTATTCCTTCTGGCCCAGTGCCCATGTGAGTGTTAACCTCTTTAAAAGACTTATTCACATCAGGGGAGCGAGATCACACAGTCGTCTGGGACAGACATGCCTTCTCTCTTGAGTAGCCCGAACAATGGAGTATGGTTCGACGTTAACAATGGAACAGCTGAGTCGGAGTTGAAGTTGGAGCCGCAATCGAGGTCTAAATCGAGATTAGTAGCTGTCGATTCATAGTTCAAAAATACTTGGCGGTCATAGGTCATGGTGTGAGCTTTCTGTACGAAAAAATAATAAGGATAAACATTTTAAAAAAGTCACAAAATAGCAAAGTCGGGTTGGAGCACGTAAAATGTTGACCATATCATGACAACACAAATATGTTTCCGGAATAAGGTAAGACAGTTGTACTAATCCCAGCAAGGCATTTACAAGTTATATTCTTTAAAATCAAAGGATACATTTCATTATTTGAAATAACTGAACATTGCTGGAAGAATTTGACTGTGGCATTTTAAAGTTACTATCCAGATGAAAAACCTGGATGAACCCCTAAATATGTTACTGTCCAAATGCGTTGTATGAACCAGGCAACCAACCTTTGGCAAACACATATACAAATGCTACATATATCTATTGAAATGTAAATATCTAATCTTGCACTCAAAGATGTCTAAACAATACTGTATATTTATTTGTGCTTTTATTTATTCAGGTTAGTCTCAGTCTGTTCCGTTCACATCAGGTAGAAAAACACAGACAACTGTAGCTTTGTTAAACCACATCTACAAAGTATATACATTATAATGCATCAGTACAATTGCATTGATAAAATAAATCAAAGTAGGCTAATTATTTCAATATATATATTTTTTAAATAACTGCCATTAAGCTAAATATTTTTGGACTATAATGTAATACAACACATAAACAATAAGTATAAAATATACGTGTTTTACTGTTTTCAAAGTGGTGTAAGAGATGTAGCTTTATTGTCTACTATGTAATATATGTCCAACCCTTTTCCATCACAGAAGGAAGAAATGTCACAACAATGAACGTACTGACTCTGATCAACCCTGGTGTTTGAATTCAGGTAAAGCCTTAAAGCCCCCATTAAGTATGTTTTATGTTATTTTTAAATCATCACTGAATGTCTAATTCATCTCTGGGGGTGTTTATTTCATGAAAAATGATTTATTATTAAATATTTTGTAGCATTTCTTTGCCTGAGCCTACTTTTGCCATTGAAATGCTCATTCTGATTGGGCGTGTTGATACAAAGGTAAATGTATTTACATACACAGCCCTGATTGGTGATTGATATATATTTTTAAAGCTTTTACACTAAAAGGGCATTATCATAATTTTCACAACTTCAGAGTGTTATTTTGACCTCATAGTGAGGAAATATCATAAATAAATCTGTCAATTACGTTTTTGACTGCACTGCCCCTTTAATATAACAGACTGTAGAAGCCATAGTAAATTATAGCTGGTAATAATGATGGCTAGTTGACCATTGGCAGATCCTGTGAAGATCAGTTGGTGAAGCATGTTGCTTGCAATGCCAAGGGTCAGGAGTTAAATTCTTGTTGGGGCCACACATACGTAAAATATGTACACACATGACTGTAAATTGCTTTGGATGAAAATGTCTGCAAATGGCATTATTATATTATTCAATCTCTGTCCTATAGCACCACCTAGCTGTATAATTGAACCCTAATGGCCTATTCATTAATCTACACACATCTTCCAATATAGCTCTGACTGTGGATTGAAGTTGTTTATATTTTAGGTATAGATTAACAAGCATAGTTTATCCAGTAGGCCTAGTAGTTTTGTCACAATCCTGAGTTTGTATTTCAGTCCAATGACACTTGGCTTGGTTAAGGGATGAGGCTGGAGAAATGTCACCCCTCTCAAATTCCTAGACCGAGATTAGGCTGGTGTAACCGGTGTGAAATGGCTAGTTAGCGGGGTGCGCACTAACAGCGCTTCAATCGGCGACGTCACTCGCTCTGAGCTCTTGAAGTAGTTGTTCCCCTTACTCTGCAAGGACCATGGCTTCTGTGGAGCGATGGGTAACGATGCTTCGAGGGTAGCTGTTGTCTATGTGTGCAGAGGGTCCCTGGTTCGAGCCCGGAGAGGGACAGATACAATAATGTTACAGATGGAATGACTGACAGTCCATGAGAACCCAAATGAGGTTTTATAACATATTTTGATCTAAAACCTGAGCTGTTGATTGTACAACTAATGACAACAAAAATATAAACAATTGAGTAAAACTACCTTATTGCTGGTTATTATGGAATTAGATAAACTAATTCCTCAGTTCTATTCTTCAAGAATCAGTGAGTATAGAATTGGATGAAAATGACCACAGACCTACTACAGCAGGAGATTGGTTGAGCCATAAAGGGCTTATGAAATTGGACTCTATTCTACCACCGTGTGGTCAGGAGAGGAAACACACTTCCATAATATCAGGGTTACACAAGTGCATAAGGACTTTGGGTATTTTACATTTACGTCATTTAGCAGACGCTCTTATCCACAGCGACTTCAAACATTATCATACTTTTTATATCATACTGATCGCCCGTAGGAATTAAACTTACAACCCTGGCGTTGCAAGCTCCACCCACTGAGCTACACAGGTTATTTTTCTCAGAAGCCCCATCTATGTAAAACATAAAATATCATTATTGCGCAATCAATAATTCAATTTGCTAACAATTTAACAAAAAATAATCTAGTAACATTTTAGTTGCCCTAGTGTTATTTAACCCTGCTACTCAAAAACATTCATAATAGCCTATTTTTTATGCTGCTACTAAAACAGCCTTATTCTAAAATGTATTAAATTGTTTTTGTACTAAAACACCACATTTATAATATGCTATATTTATCCATTGTACTAAAACACATGTATAATAGCCTATATTTAAGCCTGCTACTAAAATAATACATTTATAATAGGCTCTCTTTAGCCCCACTACTAAACACATTTATAGTAGGCAATATTTAGACAAGCACAAGGACAGGTGAAACAGATCAGGGTGTGACAAAAACAACATTTCTAATGGGCTATATTTAACCCTGCTACCAAAACACAGTTATAATAGAATGTAGTTAACCCTGCTACTAAAACACCACATTTATAATAGCCTACACTGACGTTCAAAAGTTGGGTCACTTAGAAATGTCCTTTTTTTTAAGTAAAGCTCATTTTTGGTTCATTAAAATAACATCAAATTGATCAGAAATACAGTGTAGACATTGTTAATGTTGTAAATGACTTTTGTAGCTGGAAACGGCTGATTTCTTATGGCATACCTACATAGGCGTATAGAGGCCCATTATCAGCCAGCATCACTCCTGTGTTCCAATGGACGTTGTGTTAGCTAATCCATTTTCATTTTATCGCATGGATTAGCCTTCCTTTCTCAGAACAAGAATAGACTGAAGAGTTTCAGAAGAAAGGTCTTTGCTTCTGGCCTTTTTGAGGCTGTAATCGAACCCACAAATGCTGATGCTCCAGATACTCAACTAGTCTAAAGAAGGCCAGTTTTATTACTTCTTTAATCAGAACAACAGTTTTCAGCTGTGCTAACATAATTGCAAAAGGGTTTTCTAATGATCAATTAGGCTTTTAAAATGATCAACTTGGATTAGCTAACACAACATGCCACTGGAACACAGGAGTGATGGTTGCTGATATTGGGCCTCTGAACGTGTATGTAGATATTCCATAACAAAATCAGCAGTTTCCAGCTACAATAGTCATTTACAACATTAACAATGTTACACTGTATTTCTGATCCATTTGATGTTATTTTAATGGACAAAAAATGTGCTTTTCTTTAAAATACAAGGAAATGTCTAAGTGACCCCAAACTTTTACACGGTAGTGTATATTTAACCCTGCTACTCAGCCTTATTCTAAAATGTTTAATAATGTTTCCCCCCCTCAATCAACACACAATACCCATAATCTACAAAGAAAAAACTTGTTTTTAGAAATGGTGCAAATGTATAAAAATGTAAAAATGAAATATTTACATACGTTTTCAGACCCTTTACTCAGTACTTTGTTGAAGCACCTTTGGCAGCGATTACAGTCTCAAGTCTTCTTGGGTACGACGCTACAAGCTTGGTTCACCTGTATTTGGGGAATTTCTCCCATTCTTCTCTGCAGATCCTCTCAAGCTCTGTCAGGTTGGATGGGGAGCGCCGCTGCACAGCTGTTTTCAGGTCTCTTCAGTAATGATCTATCCGGTTCAAGTCTGGCTCTGGTTGGGACACTCAAGGACATTCAGAGACTTGTCCCAAAGCCAATCCTGTATTGTCTTGGCTGTGTGCCTTGGGTTATTGTCCTGCTGGAAGGAGAATCTTCACCCCAGTACTGAGCACTCTGGAGCAGGTTTTCATGAAGTATGTCTCTGTACTTTGCTCAAATCATCTTTCCCTCGATCCTAACTAGTCTCCCAGTCACTGCCGCTGAAAAACATCCCCTCAGCATGATGTTGCCACCACCATGCTTCACCGTAGGGATGGTGCCAGGTTTCCTTCGGATGTGACACTTGGCATTCAGGCCAAAGAGTTCAAACTTGGTTTCATCAGACCAGAGAATCTTGTTTTTCATGGTCTGAGAGTCCTTTAGGTGCATTTTGGAAAACTCCAAGTGGGCTGTCATGTGCCTTTTACTGAGGAGTGGCTTCCGTCTGGCCACTCTACCATAAAGGCCTGATTGGAGTGCTGCAGAGATGGCTGTACTTCTGGAAAGTTTGCTCATGTCCACAGAGGAACTCTGGAACTCTGTCAGAGTGACCATCGGCTTCTTGGTCACCTCCTTGACCAAGCCATTCTCCCCTGATTGCTCAGTTTGGCTGAACGGCCAGGTCTAGGAGGAGTCTTGGTGGTTCAAAACTTCTACCATTTAAGAATGATGGAGGCCACTGTGTTCTTGGGGACCATCAATGCTGTAGAAATGTTTTGGTACCCTTCCCCAGAGCTGTGGCTCAACACAATCCTGTCTCAGAGCTCTACAGACAATTCCTTTGACTTCATGGCTTGGTTTTTGCTCTGACATGCATGGTTAACTGGGGGACCTTATATAGACAGGTGTGTGCCTTTCCAAATCATGTCCAGTCAATTGAATTTACCACAGGTGGACTCCAATCACTGGTTTTATGATTTTGGATCGCAGACAATTTGACATGACATTTTGGTCATTTATCAGACACTCTTATCCAGAGTGACTTACGGTTAGTTCACTCATCTCGGTGAGACAACCACATCACAGTCGTAGCATTATAATTTTCCCTCAATACAGAAGTTATCAGCTGAGTGCTGGTAGATGGTTGAGCGCTTTCTACTCCTCTCCAAAAATTATACTTGAGCAACATTGATGGTGAGATGTTCAAAGAGAATAAAACGTAATCTGACTGCTCTAGCATAAGGCAAAGGAGAATATGAACTGAATCTAATTAATTTAATTGTCATATTGTATTGTTGACCAATAAGGCCTAACAATGAATGTAAAACATGAATCCTAATTGCCTATATTTGCATCCCCAATTGCTTGGAACAGAGCAATATAGGACTCTGACTTAGACCAGAACTATATAGGACTCTGACTTAGACCAGAACTATATAGGCCACCCTGTAAATAGGACTCTGGTTCTGACTTGGTCCGCAAAACATTTGATTGCCCTCCACTAAGTCAACAAGCCTTTGGTGTGAGTGTGTGCACGGTGTGTGTGTCTGTGTGCACGATGTGTGTATGTGTGCATGAGAGTTTAGGGCCCACGTCATATGGAGACAATTGATGTCTGGTTAGTGATTAACCCTTAGCAGAGCTAATTAACATAACATGACTATGTCTATACCATGATCATGTTACTGTTTACTGCGTGAGCCCTACAATGTAAATCTATCTCGAACAAGGTGACTTTGATCAATATATTAGGCTCCCTGTGCAAGGCAGGTAATCCACTGGTCCCCGGGGACCGATGATGTGGATGTCCATTAAGACAGCCCTCAGCAACGCTCTGATTCAGAAGGGTTGAATGGGGAAGACACATTTCAGATGAATACATTCAGTTAGGTATTCTCTAGGTATCCCCCTTTCCCTTTATTAGTGTTACAGCTGTGGTAATACCATTACAGCTGTGGTAATACCATTACAGCTGTAGTAATACCATTACAGCTGTAGTAATACCATTACAGCTGTAGTAATACCATTACAGCTGTAGTAATATCATTACAGCTGTAGTAATACCATTACAGCTGTAGTAATACCATTGCAGCTGTAGTAATTTTGTTAGAGCTTTAAAGCTGTATTCATTGTTTTAATTATTTTACCTTTATTTAACTAGGCAAGTCAATTAAGAACCAATTCTTATTTTCAATGACGGCCTAGTGGGTTAACTACCATGTTCAGGGGCAGAACAGCAGATTTTACCTTGCCAGCTCAGGGATTTGATCTTGCAACCTTCCGGTTACTAGTCCAATGCTCTAACCACTAGGCTACCTGTCGCCCCAATGTTACCGTTAGAACTGACTTGGTATCCCCCTTTCCCTTTTAATAGTGTTATAGCTTTGGTAATAGCTTTACACCTGTAGTTATACCCTTACAGCTGTAGAAATATCATTATAGCTGTGGCAATACCGTTACATCTGTAGTAATTATGTTACAGCTGTGGTAATAGCTTTACAGCTGTGGTAATACCATTACAACTGTAGTAATACCATTACAACTGTAGTAATACCATTACAGCTGTGGTAATACCATTACAACTGTGGTAATACCATTACAGCTGTGGTAATACCATTACAACTGTGGTAATACCATTACAGCTGTGGTAATACCATTACAGCTGTGGTAATACCATTACAGCTGTGGTAATACCATTACAGCTGTGGTAATACCATTACAACTGTGGTAATACCATTACAGCTGTGGTAATACCATTACAACTGTGGTAATACCATTACAGCTGTGGTAATACCATTACAGCTGTGGTAATACCATTACAGCTGTGGTAATACCATTACAGCTGTGGTAATACCATTACAACTGACTATCTATTATAACCTTTTGTTTACCCTTTCAATTTACTCTCAGATTCGAAAATGCTAATTAACATCAAAGCAGATGTCATGCAAAACTTTAAGTCCCCTGCCAGCTCCTACACATCATCTCTAACTGATCCCTTGGCTAACAGGTATTGTGTCAATTTAAAACTTGCACAAGACATTTCACAGAATTGTACATTTTAACAAATGTAGGCAATTTATTAATTACTACATTTAGCTAAGATTAGATAGTTCATCCAGAGATTCTTACCTTGATTCGTCCAGATCATCATGTCATTTGTAGTTCTTTATGATAGCCACATTAGCAACTAATAAAATGTCATTTTGGGGGCGTAAATACAGGCAAACATTGATACAAGTCAAGTTGTCCTACAGAGATTCACACCATTATTAAGCCTACACAAAACACAGCCCTTATTTGAAGTGTTTCTAAAGTCCCCTATGGGGAGAAATGAATGGTGGAAAAACTATTTGAACTATTTCCCTGTTTGTCCGCTAGGTTTTATGGGCATTATGACTCATACTGTGGTACTCTATTGATGGCTACAAGAACCATTTGTCAGTAGTTATCTTGGCCAAAGGTTCTGCAACCAAGTACTAGCTCCGGGGTGACGATCATTTTGTCCATGCCATTTGTCTTCATTTTCTGAATTAAAATTGTAAACTTAAGTTTCCAAAAATAAAAGATCTGTCCAGATCTGTAAACACTTGTAAGATATCCAGACACAACATGTGTCTGACTACCTATGGAGGAGGGCAGGAAGATCTGATCACAATCAAATCACAATGTGTCTTTTAATCGTCTACACCTGTCTGAAAATGTGGACACAATCAGAATGTGGACAAGATCAGGACAAAGGACTCATGTTAGAACCAGGTATAAACAGGGACTCATGTTAGAACCAGGTATAAACAGGGACACATGTTAGAACCAGGTATAAACTGGGACATAGTCAGGCTCTTACTGGAACCCTGATTTCATTCATTCCATAGAAATATAATTAACAGAATTTTATGAAACATTTTGAATTTTATGAGGCCTAACAACACACATGAAGTTGAATGCCAGCTTGATTTCCCAATGCACATCTCTGATCTGAAAAATGAACTCACCACATCAACAGTCGGAACCAAGGCCATGAATAAAATGTGTCTTATTTGGTCTAATAGAGAAAACCCAAAGAGAGTATATTTCCTTTTGGGAGCGAAGAGGTTACATAGATCGGACCTCTGTTAAGACACCCGGCGCTCATATTGGGTCATCTAATCTGTTTGGAAGACACTGTGACCGGCTACATCAAAGCATTCCTGCCGGGGAAATGGCACCCTGGGCAGTGCTAAGGTAGAGGCGGTCATAACCCCGATAATAAATTAGAAAAGAGGAGAGAGTGGCAAGCTGCACCTGCATAGCCCCACTGACGGCTTCACCACATGTTGGGAGGGAGGCCTGTGTGAATGCTCAGGGAATGGCAGGTCTCAACAATGGAAAAACTGGACAACAAGTTAAGTTACAAACTGCAGTCAAAACACTCTCTGGCAGCGAAGGCTTCACTGAAATGAGTAGGCTAGGCATGGTCGCTTCATATCCAATTCTTCTTCTCTGTTTTCATGTAGGCCTGGGGCAAATGTTACCCATTTCCCAAAACACACTCTTAATTTTGAATATATCATATGAAAATACATTTTGTATGTTGTGTTTTTCTCATTAAAAAAAGTCTAGCCAATATTTCCCGTCTGCACTTTCAGATAAATGATTTAAGCCTAATCTTCCCATGTAGTATTAATCAGATCACGTATTATACCTTCTGTGCAGCCTATAACCTATATCGGACTAGCCAAGGAAAAGTGATAGAACTAAAGAAAATGTTCATCTATAATAAAAAATGGACTGTCTTCCAGCTGCCACAGATGATTTCATCATCATGTTTATGTCCTTTCATTATTTTTGCAACATTTTAGGCAACGCAAAAAAGGAACATCCTTTTGAAATCCGATTCCTTGTAGGTTCTGATCTAGACCTTTATGCACAAAAGCCTCATCTTTTTCCAAGGCCCCTCATTGTGGGGATGATTGATAAAAAGGTGTCTCTCATAAGACTATATAGGCTTCTGTGGACCCCAAAACAGGCCTAGGCCTTCAGTATGTAGCGCATTCCTGCAGTCAAATTACCAAATTGGCCTCTCTGGCCTCATGGGTGGAATGTTCATATTTTTCAGAATTAATAAACATTTAAAATCTGGTTTCTATGTCAAACGGTTTTGTTCAATTTCATTCTTATGAAGTTTAATATTGGGATGCAAACTCAAAACGTAATACATTTCAACTCTATATCTGACATGGTACAGGTGTCTTATTTTTGAAAGCCAATAACCATGTGTGTGAGGTGTATATTTTTGTTTAAAAGTAGATATGTTAAATACTTCCAATAAACACTGTGTGACCCTGATTTAGCCCACTGCAGTAAAAGGCTAAAACTTTGTCCAACCTATTTTAATGACCAATTCAACACGTTTGTTTCCTTGAATTGTTCTATTCATGGAGGCACCATATTGAAGGAAACAGCTTCAACAACTTTTTATATGACCCTAAAAATAAAATCCCAATTAGTCAGATGTATTGATCTACAACAGAAGCGTCTGAAACACGCGTCTAATCGATCTCCGAATGGGGCCCCTCTCCCCTGGAATCTCCCGCGTCAACTATGTTCCTATAGTTCGGTGTCACATTACAGCATCCTCAACAGATCCCTAACCTACTGGTTCTCATGGAGCTAACCCGCTAGGTCATCAGACTGGTAAACAGCCATTACTAACATAGAGAGGCTGCTGCCAACATACAGACTCAAATCTCTGGCCTCTTTATTAAATTGACATAATAAAGGTATCTCTAGTCACCTTAAATAACACCACTTTAATAATGTTTACATACCCTACATTACTCATCTCATATGTATATACTGTATTCTATACCATCTACTGCATCTTGCCTATGCCGCACGCCATCGCTCATCCATATATTTATTTGTTAGATTACTTGTTAGATATTACTGCAAAGTCGGAAGTAGAAGCACAAGCATTTCGCTACATTCGCATTCACATATGCTAACCATATTTGTGACCAATAACATTTGTTTTGATTTGAATGGATTTATATATTCCTATAGGATGTCACATTTAAGTTGCAATTTATATTGAAACACCAGCCATGAATCTGTAGGGTGGCATTGTGAAGATTTCTTCTCACGTCGCCGCCTGTGTATCACACTACAACTCCAAGGTCTGTAGGGCGGGACAGGCAGGCAGTGAGAGTGTTCTCTAGTGTCCTCTAGTCCCGCATACTGACACAGTGTTTTCACAGACTCGTTTGTTGTGTCAACTTTCTAATCAGGCCAATCTGTACTCTGTCACTTTGTCTCACTAACTCCAGCTGCTCACATTGACAGGGTTGAAACGGTAGGGAGGTAGGTGATAGGTAATGTAACTGCGTAGCAGGCCTTTTGGATAATATCTGAAGGCCTATATTATGATGAAATACATTATATAAAATAAAATGTAGGCAATGGTGCAACATCAGGTAAAAAATATGCCAGTTTGTAAGCACTTATTATTCCAGTAGTATTGTATTTATACATTAAAACATCAATAACAAAGACAATGTAGGCATTGGTAAAGTCTGAAAGTATTTTGATCATTGTGACAAATGTATTTAATTGTGTAGCCTACATTTGTCATACAGGCCTAGCCCGAATGTTGTTTCCTCGTACAACATGTAACCTGTGGTTATTTTAGGCATATTTAGCATCTGATTGTAATAGGACTATTATTTAGAATTATTCGGAGTATTATTTTAAAACAAATGACTAGATGAAAAGTCTGTCGATGTGCCCTTGAGCAAGGGACTTCATCTTAATTGCTCATGTAAATCGCTCCGTATAACAGTGTCTGCTGAATGGTCTAACGTCATTGTAACAAAGTGAAAATGCTGTTGAATAATTTAGAATTTAATAGGGCCTAATTGGGATCATTCCAACCGACAGTAAGACCATTCAAAAAATCAAATGCAAAGAACACCTATGAAGTTGTATTTTAAATAACCAGGTTTCCATCCAACCGGTTTATGAAAGTTAAGTACATGACACAACAGGCCTGATGGAAACAGCAAATCTGTCGGTAAGTGTACCAAATGTAGACAAAACTAAATATGCTAGACAAGGTGGGCTCTTTTTGTGTCAGTAAAATTAACTATGCAAGAAATGGCGTAGAAACGCTTTTATGGGCAAACATTGATATAATAACCTTGATTTTGAAATAAACTTGGAGTCACGTGGTGATAGTATTTCGTGTCGTCCTCCCACTACGACTCGGGAAAGCACGCGGTTTAAGCTAATAGGCTACATATTAAATACATTATGATGAACTTCACAGGGTGGTGAAAATGCACGGTGATGAGGTTGACAAATAAAAATCCTTTTGCCCTTTTGTCCATAATAATCTAATTATGTACCGTACCCACACTTTATCTGCGAGCTGTTGGCTAGAGCACATTTGCTATATAACGCAACATTTTTGGTGACAAAACCATTTGTAGAGTTGAAAATGCGATGGAAACCCATTTAATTAACGTGTATTTTTTATTTGGTACATGGGAATTTAACCACCAAAGTCATTTGTATGTGCACTACCTCATCCAGCACATCATGTTTTCAGCAGCAAGTCAATTTGATGGATATTTTTACGTGAATTTTTGAATATTCCCATGAAAATCTGGCACCAATTGGATGGAATCCTATCTTGTGTCAGACAACGTTGATGCACTTAATGAATTGATAAGAGCTTCAAGTTCTTCCCATTGAATATGAGGCCTATGCTACAGGCTGTCATTACGCATGAGGCCACTATCAAGCCCTCTATCTAGCCTCATAGCCTCTCTCTCTTGCTTTCTGCTCTCCAATATGTTGATGAATCATTTCCTCGTTTTGTTTAGATTGTAACTCCACGCCATTACAACAATTCCATCAACAAAGAGAACGTCGTGAACAGCCAATAGGGTCGAGGGGTTGAAAACGAGCCAATCACGATGGAATCCACTCGCACCCAAATTCTTCATAGGGATGGTGCTCTGGCTCAAGCCTGGAAGAAAACCGTGGAGCGGACCAGAGTGACAGACCACGTCAAAACAACGTCTGTATTTACCGTTGGGATATCTCTCTCTGTTCCGCGGTACATTGAGCAACAATTAAACAGATTGTCAGCGGTGTCTGTCAGTGCTGTTTTACAGACAAGTTCATCAGTTCAGAGCGCACTGACTAGAGACAAACTGCAATAAGGAGTAGATGTTGGAAGGAACTTTGAATCTTTTCTGGAGTTGCCTGCCTGCATTGAAGTAAGTCTAACTGGTTTACCCATTTATCTTACTCGTTTTTCACACTTCATAGATTGGAGGGAACATATGCTGTTATTATGTCTCTGTTTATTACTAATTGATATGTTTATTGGACATTTATTAAACTGTCATCCATAGGGCGCACAATGTGGAACATCATTCCATAGGGATTTTAATGACAGATATATTATTTTATTTCAGACTGTATTGACTGTAGTGAACTAACCGCCTCGTGAGCCAGAACCTTGGAGATAGGACGGTAGGCACGAGGCACCGGGAGACAGGCAACAGACATGATGACGGATATCACCGGTACAGAGTTTGAGATCGACGTGGAAAGTCTGGAGACCGAAAGTGACGACCAGGACCAGCCGGACTACAGCTCCTCTCTGTCCTGCGCAGGAGACAACGAGCCGCGGGCCAAGGGAGATGACAAGCCAGGCACCACCAGCCAGGGGTCCGGTGAACAGCGTAAGCTAAGCCGGACGCCGAAGTGTGCCCGCTGCAGAAACCACGGAGTGGTGTCTTGTCTGAAGGGGCATAAGCGGTTCTGCCGCTGGAGGGACTGCCAGTGTGCCAACTGTCTTCTGGTGGTGGAGAGACAGCGGGTCATGGCGGCTCAGGTGGCACTACGGAGACAACAAGCTACCGAGGTGTGTGTTTGGATTCTAATAAATTATAATGTTATTAAATTAAGGTGCGTGTGTGTTTTTTCAGTCATTGGAGAGGGTGTAAAAGTCGTTGGTTTCACCATGCAACTTTATTGCAAGCAATGTTGCCAAAACTGTATCTTAAAATAATTTTAATTTAAAAGGTATTCCAACTGTCTTCATTGACTAGAAACATATGTCATTTTTACATTGTAAAAAACATTGTAAAAAGGGCCTAAATTGAAATCATGTCCCGTTTCGGTCTTATGCATCGAAATGATCAGGACAGAGGAAGTAGCAGCAAAGTCTAACACAGAAAATATTTTAAAATGTTTAGTTTTAGTTTAGTAGAGTTATATTATTTATTTCCTCACCGAACACAGTAACATGCTAGTGTGATGAAAGCCTAATAATAACCCTTTATTTATATTATAAGTAGCCTCTTGGTATCACTTATCTAATATTTTCAAAAACTTGGGACTGGTATCAAACGAATAAGGCCTCTGAAATCACAATTCAAATAGTTTTATTTCTGTAATTTTATCAGGATAAAAAGGGAATTTGTGGAAAGCAGATTCCAGCAGAGAGAAGAGCTATTTACCAGAGACACATCAGACCGTCAACGATGCTGGCTAAGAGCATTCTGGAAGGTAACACAGTTGTAGTCTATTCTAGTCTTGTCTAGTCGATCCTATCCTAAACTATTGAATACTTTTCTGTTTTGTTCTATCCTATTCTATTCTATCATATACTATTCTATTCTATCCTATAATATTCTATTCTAAACTATTCTATCCTACACTATTGTATTCTATACTATTCTATTCTATCCTATTCTATTTTGTCCTATACTATTCTATCCTATGCTATTCTATTTTGTCCTATCCTATTGTATTCTATGCTATTCTATTCTATCCTATAATATTATATTCTATACTTTTCTTTTCTATCCTATACTATTGTATTCTATACTATTCTATCCTATTCTATTCTATTCTATTTTGTCCTATACTATTTTATCCTATACTATTATATTTTGTCCTATACTATTCTATCCTATACCCTTCTATTATATTATATCCTATAGTATTCTACTCTATCCTATTCTATCCTATAATATTATATACCTTTCTATCCTATACTATTGTATTCTATCCTATTCTATCCTATAATATTATATTATATACTTTTCTATCCTATACTATTGTATTCTATCCTATTCTATCCTATAATATTATATTATATACTTTTCTATCCTATACTATTGTATTCTATCCTATTCTATCCTATAATATTATATTATATACTTTTCTATCCTATACTATTGTATTTTATTCTATTTTATCATATTCCAATTTGTCTTATACTATTCTATTCTATTTTGTCCTATGCCATTCTATCATATTCTATTCTATTTTGTCCTATACCATTCTATTCTATTCTATTTTGTCCTATACCATTCTATCATATTCTATTATATTCTATTTTGTCCTATACCATTCTATCATATTCTATTATCTGTTTGTTTATCCTGTCCTATCCTCTCCTAGCCTTTCCTCTTCTGTTTATCCTGTCCTAACCTAGCCTTTCCTATTCTATTTGATCTTGTCCTATCCTATCCTTTCCTCTTCTATTTTATCCTGTCCTAACCTAGCCTTTCCTATTCTATTTGATCTTGTCCTATCCTATCCTTTCCTCTTCTATTTTATCCTGTCCTAACCTAGCCTTTCCTATTCTATTTTATTCTGTCTTAACCTAGCCTTTCCTATTCTGTTTATCCTGTCCTCTCCTCTCCTATTTTATCCTGTCCTCTCCTCTCCTATCCCCTCCTCTTCTATTTTATCCTGTCCTATCCTATCCTTTCCTATTCTATTTTATCCTATGCAATGCAATTCTATTCTCAGATTAAGCAGGAAACTCCTTTATCCTGTTTACAAGTGATGGTTTTAATGAATGAACTGGTGTTGGATACTTGTTTATCTCCTTGATATTCTCTCTCTCTCTCAGACTTGTTACAATGTCTTTATTTTATAGATATCAGATAGAACTAAGCAGACACAATACAATTTGAGATGTTTTGTAAAATGCTTTAAAGTGGAAAAGACACATACATAATTTTTCTTATGTACATTAGTTTCTATGATTTATCAAGCTTAATTTAACCTAATCTGACTGATATCTAACCTGTTTATTTAACCTAATCTGTCTGATATCTAACCTGTTTATTTAACCTAATCTGTCTGATATCTAGCCTGTTTATTTAACCTAATCTGTCTGATATCTAACCTGCTTTATTTAACCTAATCTGACTGATATCTAACCTGTTTATTTAACCTAATCTGTCTGATATCTAACCTGCTTTATTTAACCTAATCTGACTGATATCTAACCTGTTTATTTAACCTAATATGTCTGATATCTAACCTGCTTTATTTAACCTAATCTGACTGATATCTAACCTGTTTATTTAACCTAATCTGTCTGATATCTAACCTGTTTATTTAACCCAATTTGTCTGATATCTAACCTGCTTTATTTAACCTAATCTGACTGATATCTAACCTGTTTATTTAACCTAATCTGTCTGATATCTAACCTGTTTATTTAACCTAATCTGACTGATATCTAACCTGCTTTATTTAACCTAATCTGTCTGACATCTAACCTGCTTTATTTAACCTAATATCATTGATATCTAACCTGTTTATTTAACCTAATCTGTCTGATATCTAACCTGCTTTATTTAACCTAATCTGTCTGATATCTAACCTGCTTTATTTAACCTAATATCATTGATATCTAACCTGCTTTATTTAACCTAATCTGTCTGATATCTAACCTGCTTTATTTAACCTAATCTGTCTGATATCTAACCTGCTTTATTTAACCTAATCTGTCTGATATCTAACCTGCTTTATTTAACCTAATATCATTGATATCTAACCTGCTTTATTTAACCTAATCTGACTGATATCTAACCTGCTTTATTTAACCAAATCTGTCTGATATCTAACCTGCTTTATTTACCTAATCTGACTGATATCTAACCTGGGATATTTAACCTAATCTCTCTGATTGATAAACCTGCTTTATTTAACCTAATCTGTCTGATATCTAACCTGCTTTATTTACCTAATCTGACTGATATCTAACCTGGGATATTTAACCTAATCTGTCTGATATCTAACCTGCTTTATTTACCTAATCTGACTGATATCTAACCTGGGATATTTAACCTAATCTCTCTGATTGATAAACCTGCTTTATTTAACCTAATCTGACTGATATCTAACCTGCTTTATTTAACCTAATCTGACTGATATCTACCCTGCTTATTTAACCTAATCTGACTGATATCTAACCTGCTTTATTTAACCTAATCTGTCTGATATCTAACCTGCTTTATTTAACCTAATCTGACTGATATCTAACCTGCTTTATTTAACCTAATCTGACTGATATCTACCCTGCTTATTTAACCTAATCTGTCTGATATCTAACCTGCTTTATTTAACCTAATCTGTCTGATATCTACCCTGCTTATTTAACCTAATCTGACTGATATCTAACCTGGGATATTTAACCTAATCTGTCTGATATCTAACCTGCTTTATTTAACCTAATCTGTCTGATATCTAACCTGCTTTATTTAACCTAATCTGACTGATATCTACCCTGCTTATTTAACCTAATCTGACTGATATCTAACCTGCTTATTTAACCTAATCTGTCTGATATCTAACCTGCTTTATTTAACCTAATCTGACTGATATCTACCCTGCTTATTTAACCTAATCTGTCTGATATCTAACCTGCTTTATTTAACCTAATCTGACTGATATCTACCCTGCTTATTTAACCTAATCTGTCTGATATCTAACCTGTTTATTTAACCTAATCTGTCTGATATCTACCCTGCTTATTTAACCTAATCTGTCTGATATCTACCCTGCTTATTTAACCTAATCTGACTGATATCTAACCTGGGATATTTAACCTAATCTGTCTGATATCTAACCTGCTTTATTTAACCTAATCTGTCTGATATCTAACCTGCTTTATTTAACCTAATCTGACTGATATCTACCCTGCTTATTTAACCTAATCTGACTGATATCTAACCTGCTTATTTAACCTAATCTGTCTGATATCTAACCTGCTTTATTTAACCTAATCTGACTGATATCTACCCTGCTTATTTAACCTATTCTGTCTGATATCTAACCTGTTTATTTAACCTAATCTGTCTGATATCTACCCTGCTTATTTAACCTAATCTGACTGATATCTAGCCTGTTTATTTAACCTAATCTGTCTGATATCTAACCTGCTTTATTTAACCTAATCTGACTGATATCTACCCTGCTTTATTTAACCTAATCTGTCTGATATCTACCCTGCTTATTTAACCTAATCTGTCTGATATCTAACCTGCTTTATTTAACCTAATCTGACTGATATCTAACCTGCTTATTTAACCTAATCTGATTCATATATCAATAAAATAAATATCCAATAGGCTTAACTCCACACCGTCAACCTGCAATCATTTGCATGCAGTTACTTTTCTTTTTAACAAACAGTTTTAACATCAATGAAATTAACAGTTATACGAAACATGTATACTTTTAGCAGTTTACTATAACATTAAATCTAACCCAGAATGAAATCGAATATCGTATTATTATTACTATTAGTATGACTATAATACAGTAGCATATTGTATTGTATTGTTATTATATAGTATCAATTAATATTAAATAGTATCATATATCATTATATTTTTATTATATAGTATCATATTGTTATATAGTTATGTTGCTGCATTGCTCTACTGTCAGAACTAGAAGCACAAGCATTTCGCTACATTTGCAATAACATCTGCTAACCATGTGTATGTGACCAATACAATTTGATTTGATTTGATTTATATGTCATCTCACCTCTGCCCCTGTTCTGTCTCCTCTCAGGATACCGTCCGGTGCAGGGTGACCCATACCTGGGGGCCAGCCCGTCCCTCCCGCCCCCCCTCAGCGACAGGATGAGGAAGAGGAGAGCGTTTGCTGACAAAGAGCTGGAGAGGATCATGCTGGAGAGAGAGTACAAGGAGAGAGAGCTGCTAGGACCCTCCCAGGCTGCTACAGCCTCTCTGCTCTTCCCCAACAGTCTGGTCCGGCATGCTGCAGAGTACAAGGCCTACAAGACAGCCCCGGAGGAGCCTCAGCACAACAACAAGGAACTCTGTCGCTTCCTGTCACCCAGCTGTGTGGACCTCTCCCTGAAATATGCCACCAGCCCCAGCAACATGGAGCTCATCTCCTCCAATGTCTCCGTGGCGACCACCTACCGCCAGTACCCTCTGACCTCACCGCTGACCTCTCAGCGAGGGTTCATGGTGTGGCCACGTGGCCCCTCCCTCCTGTACCAGCAGTGCCTGCGCAATGCCACGGCCATCCAGAACATGAAGCCAGGTGCAGTCTGGGATCCCAGGACAATAGCCGCAGCCGCAGAAAGCCTCCCACCCGACCACGACGCCACGGCAACCACTGCCATCACTGCCGCCAAGCTCGAGGGGTCGAGGGTCGCTGTGGGCCTCCCCGAGGGTTTTGACCCCCAGCAGCAGGACGGCCACGCCCAGTCCCAGGCCCCTCTCACCCAGGGGGGGCACCGCAAACGATCAGCCTTCTCTCCCCCGAAGAGAGGCTTCGGACAGGCCTTCCCTCCAAGTACATCTCACCCCCAGCCTCACCCTCACCACCCCAGCCACGAACATGTCCTGAACAAGCTGAGCAAGGACAGCGCCAAACACACGCTATCCATGAAGCTCAACTCTTTTCACTCACTCATCCAGCAGACACTGAGTGAGAAGGCTAGGGCCGGGACTGGAGAGAGAGAGAGGGCTGGGGTAGAGGTAGGAGCTGGGGCTGGGGAGAGAGCTGGGACGGGGGTCGAGCTCCGGGGCCCCTACTGTAACGAACTGCTGGAGGAAGCAGCCAGAAAATACCGTGAAGGACCTTCTAAGGACTTCTACAGTTTCAAAGGCTCTAATAGATACAGCAAGGAGTTCCTGTCTAAGTCAGCCGGGACGAAGGTCGTGTCCAGCCAGTCTCTATCCTTCTCTGTGGAGGCCATTTTGAATAGGCCATCACCGGCTATGAACAGAGCATCACACTAACTGTATGAACAGAGCTTCACAGTAATAACAGTCATGTTTACCAGGAACGGACTGGGACCAAAAATCAACCCCGAATTTCGTTTTTCCTTCAGACCTCCATTATCAGCTAAATAATGATGATTCTGCACAAACCCCTCAATTAAGTCTGGTCCACTGGCTTGAAATGGACCAAACTATTCTGACATTGGACCAACTGCCCTATGACATATCCGTTTCTATCTGCTCTGAACTATGTAGTGCTCTCTCAGACCATCTACTGTCCAAGGATTTGATCAGGCAATTGCTTTAACTGGTCTTCCATTCCACAGACACACAGACACACACACACACACACACACACACACACACACACACACACACACACACACACACACACACACACACACACACACACACACACACACAGACACACAGACACACAGACACACAGACACAAAGACACTCAGACACTCAGACACTCACACAAACACAGACACACGCACAGAAACACACAAATGCACAGACGCACACACACACACACACACACACACACACACACACACACACACACACACACACACACACACACAGAGACACTCAGACACACACACACACAGAAACACAGACACTCAGACACACAGACACACAGGCACAGACACACAGACAGTCAGACACACACAGAAACACAGACACTCAGACACACAGACACTCAGACACGCACACATGCACAGACGTACAGACGCATACACACTCAGACACAGACACAGACACACATACACACACACACACAGGCACACCTACACACACACACACACACACACACACACACACACACACACACACACACACACACACACACACACACACACACATACACACACACACACACACAGACACACACACACACACACAGACACTCAGACACTCAGACACTCACACAAACACAGACACACGCACAGAAACACACAAATGCACAGACGCACACACACACACACACACACACACACACACACACACACACACACACACACACACACACACACACACACACACACACACACACACACACACACACACACACACACAGAAACACAGACACACAGACACTCAGACACACAGACACACAGGCACAGACACACAGACAGTCAGACACACACAGAAACACAGACACTCAGACACACAGACACTCAGACACGCACACATGCACAGACGTACAGACGCACACACACTCAGACACAGACACAGACACACATACACACACACACACACACACAGGCACACAGACACACACAAACACACTCAGACACACAGACACACACAGAAACACAGACACGCAGACACGCACAGATGCTCACACACACACACACACACACACACACACACACACACACACACACACACACACACACACACACACACACACACACACACACACACACACACACACAGACACTCAGGCACACAGACACACAGACACTCAGACACACACAGAGACACAGACACTCAGACACACACAGGCACACAGACACACACAGACAAACAGACACACAGACAATCCATTAGATGCAGAAGTCTGTCACTGTACTTGTTGCTGTAGTTGGTATATTTTGTTATTCTTTTTAAATAAGCACTGCCTCTCAGTACCGATATACTTCAAGCAGTAATGTTTATATGTATATTATATTTTAAATAAGCATGTTGTAAATCTCTTTATGGTGTAGATTATTTAAATGTATCACTAATGTGTCAATAAACTTTATAAATAATCAAGCTCTTGTATCAGGTTTGGTGTTTCATTCTTTGGATACATTTGTTTTAATGATAATGATAATGATTTAATGATAATGATTTCATTATATTGATTTCATGATAATTATTTAACCATAAGGATGTAATGATGTTTGATGCGATGGGCTGTGGGTCAACCTTGTCATGACTATTGGTTATACAGTGGGGCAAAAAAGTATTTAGTCAGCCACCAATTGTGCAAGTTCTCCCACTTAAAAAGATGAGAGAGGCCTGTAATTTTAATCATAGGTGCACTTCAACTATGACAGACAAAATGAGAAGAAAAAAATCCAGAAAATCACATTGTAGGATTTTTCATGAATTTATTTGCAAATTATGGTGG
Organism: Oncorhynchus clarkii lewisi; assembly: GCF_045791955.1. Classification (NCBI taxonomy): domain Eukaryota; kingdom Metazoa; phylum Chordata; class Actinopteri; order Salmoniformes; family Salmonidae; genus Oncorhynchus; species Oncorhynchus clarkii. The sequence continues at coordinate 614,298 of NC_092152.1, read as the reverse complement.
AAAATAAGTATTTAGTCACCTACAAACAAGCAAGATTTCTGGCTCTCACAGACCTGTAACTTCTTCTTTAAGAGGCTCCTCTGTCCTCCACTCGTTACCTGTATTAATGGCACCTGTTTGAACTTGTTATCAGTATAAAAGACACCTGTCCACAACCTCAAACAGTCACACTCCAAACTCCACTATGGCCAAGACCAAAGAGCTGTCAAAGGACACCAGAAACAAAATTGTAGACCTGCAACAGGCTGGGAAGACTGAATCTGCAATAGGTAAGCAGCTTGGTTTGAAGAAATCAACTGTGGGAGCAATTATTAGGAAATGGAAGACATACAAGACAACTGATAATCTCCCTCGATCTTGGGCTCCACGCAAAATCTCACCCAGTGGGGTCAAAATGATCACAAGAACGGTGAGCAAAAGTCCCAGAACCACACGATGGGGACCTAGTGAATGACCTGCAGGGAGCTGGGACCAAAGTAACAAAGCCTACCATCAGTAACACACTACGCCACCAGGGACTCAAATCCTGCAGTGCCAGACGTGTCCCCCTGCTTAAGCCAGTACATGTCCAGGCCTGTCTGAAGTTTGCTAGAAAGCATTTGGATGATCCAGAAGAAGATTGGGAGAATGTCATATGGTCAGATGAAACCAAAATATAACTTTTTGGTAAAAACTCAACTCGTCGTGTTTGGAGGACAAAGAATGCTGAGTTGCATCCAAAGAACACCATACCTACTGTGAAGCATGGGGGTGGAAACATCATGCTTTGGGGCTGTTTTTCTGCAAAGGGACCAGGACGACTGATCCGTGGAAAGGAAAGAATGAATGGGGCCATGTATTGTGAGATTTTGAGTGAAAACCTTCCATCAGCAAGGGCATTGAAGATGAAACGTGGCTGGGTCTTTCAGCATGACAATGATCCCAAACACACCGCCCGGGCAATGAAGGAGTGGCTTCGTAAGAAGCATTTCAAGGTCCTGGAGTGGCCTAGCCAGTCTCCAGATCTCAACCCCATAGAAAATCTTTGGAGGGAGTTGAAAGTCCGTGTTGCCCAGCAACAGCCCCAAAACATCACTGCTCTAGAGGAGATCTGCATGGAGGAATGGGCCAAAATACCAGCAACAGTGTGTGAAAACCTTGTGAAGACTTACAGAAAATGTTTGACCTCTGTCATTGCCATCAAAGGGTATATAACAAAGTATTGAGATAAACTTTTGTTATTGACCAAATACTTATTTTCCACCATAATTTGCAAATCAATTCATAAAAAATCCTACAATGTGATTTTCTGGATTTTTTTCTTCTCATTTTGTCTGTCATAGTTGAAGTGTACCTATGATGAAAATTACAAGCCTCTCTCATATTTTTAAGTGGGAGAACTTGCACAATTGGTGGCTGACTAAATACTTTTTTGCCCCACTGTATATTAGACATGAAGAATTCTATAAAATCAGCATTTTTTCCCAAGCATTTCTAAGGGCTGGATTCAATCAATAGCGCTGAAGTTTGGCGTTACAGCATGATTGACATTTAAAGGCAATGTTCCCGCATTCAAGGTAAACGCTGCATATGTCACCATAAATGGAAATGAGCTTTAAATTTAGATTCTACACTACAGAATACAGCCCAAGTACAAGTGATTAGAGAGTATTAAAAGCACAAATAAAAAAGAGGAATGTGTTTTATAAAACTGTTACAATTAATCTTGATGGTTGTCTTGCCGTCTCAAATAAAACTGAAGGACCCCTCTTTATAATAATTTATAATTTTGCAAGCCCAATTTTTCAGTTTTTGATTTGTTAAAAAAGTTTGAAATATCCAATAAATGTCGTTCCACTTCATGATTGTGTCCCACTTGTTGTTGATTCTTCACAAAAAAATACAGTTTTATATCTTTATGTTTGAAGCCTGAAATGCGGCAAAAGGTCGCACAGTTCAAGGGGGCCGAATACTTTCGCAAGGCACTGTATACCCAGCCTTGTCTCAGGGTAGTAAATTGGCGGTCTGTTGATATCCCTCTAGTGGTGTAGCGGCTGTTAAAGGGTCAGTCGGTTATATATGGTGTAATTGTGCTGTCTTATCTGGTCACCGGTGTGATCTTCGATATGATCCCTCTAATTCTCTCTCTCTTTCACCCTCTCTCCCTCCCCTCCTGGAGGACCTGAGCCCTAGGACGATGGCTCAGGACTACCTGGCCTGATGACTCCTGGCTGTCCCCAGTCCACCTGGTCATGCTGCTGCTCCAGTTTCAACTGTTCTGCCTGTGGCTATGGAACACTGACCTGTTTCACTGGACTACCTTGTCCTGGACCTGGTGTTAATGACTCTCCCGCTCTCCCTCTCCCCCTCTCTCCCTCTGTCTACTGCACATGCTGTCTCAACCGCTGAGAGCTCGGCTATGAAAAGCCAATTGACATTTACTGCTAAGGTACTGACATCAAATCAAATCAAATTGTATTGGTCACATACACATGGTTAGCAGATGTTAATGCGAGTGTAGCGAAATGCTTGTGCTTCTAGTTCCAACAGTGCAGTAATATCTAACAAGTAATCTAACAATTTCACAACAACTACTTTATACACACAAGTGTATAGGAATGAATAAGAATATGTACATATAAATATATGGATGAGCGATGGCTGAACGGCATAGGCAAGATACAGTAGATGGTATAGAGTATTGTATGAGATAAGTAATGTAGGGTATGTGAACATTATATAAAGTGGCATTGTTTAAAGTGACTAGTGATACATTTATTACATACAATTTTTAATTATTAAGTGGCTAGAGATTTGAGTAAGTATGTTGGCAGCAGCCACTCAATGTTAGTGATGGCTGTTTAACAACCTGATGGCCTTGAGAGAGAAGCTGTTTTTCAGTCTCTCGGCCCCAGCTTTGATGCACCTGTACTGACCTTGCCTTCTGGATGATAGCAGGGTGAACAGGCAGTGGCTCGGGTGGTTGGTGTCCTTGATGATCTTTTTGGCCTTCCTGTGACATCGGGTGGTGTAGGTGTCCTGGAGGGCAGGTAGTTTGCCCCCGGTGATGTGTTGTGCAGACTTCACTACCTCTGGAGAGCCTTACGGTTACGGAGCAGTTGCCGTACCAGTAATCAACAAGGCATATTGATATTAGGGATGCGTAGCCGGGTGATCAACAGTGGTCCAGTGAGTGGTTGGGCTGGCTGGAGAGACGGCGATTCAGACAGCTAGCAGACCGGGGCTGGCAAGCTAGCAGATCGGGGCTGGCAAACTAGCAGACCGGGGCTGGCAAGCTTGCAGGCCGGGGCTGGCAAGCTTGCAGACCGGGGCCTCTGCGTGCGGTGACGTCGATAGACCAGTCATGATGGATTAGTAGGGTTACGAGTAGCCGAGGGTTCCAAGTCCAACTGGCAAAATAGGTATAGTGGCCCAAGAAATTGTCCGATGGATCTATACAGCTAACAGTCCAATATGCTCTAGCCAGCTAGCAGCTAGCGGGCCGCAGCTAGCGGATGGGCATTCAGAGGCCGGTTGAGTACCCCCTCGAGCAGATTACGTCATAGTCTAGTTGTGAAGGATCGGCGGGGTTCCGTGCCCCGTACCGGCAGTAGAAGGGGTCCTGGTATTGTAGCCCAGGTGTGGCTGATGGGCCTCTTTAGCTAGCCGGGAGAAAGGGCCTAGCATGGGCTAGCTCCAGGCTAATTTGTGCTTGCTCCAGGACCAACGTTAGCCTGTACTCAGATAGCAGCTAGCTAGCTGCGAAGATCCAGGTGAAAATGTCCAGAGCTTGTGGTAGGAATCCGGGGATATGGAGAGAAAATAGGTCTGGTATGCTCTGATTTGAGTCGCGTTGTACAAACTGGCGAGAGCTTTCCGAGCTAAAGGTTAGCTGATGACCGCTAGCAGTGGTTAGCTGACTACTAGCTAGTAGCTAGTGAGCTGGCTAGCTTCTGCTGGGGGATTCCGGATTCGAGGTGAATAGAGACACCCTGGACCCAAACTGTCACAGACCTATATCCATCCTGCCCTGCCTATCTAAGGTCTAATGCTAATACTGTTGCTGCTGCTAGTACTGTTACCACTGCTGATACTGTTACTTCTGCTGTTGATACTGTTAGTACTGCTACGACTGTTGATACTGTTGCTACTGCTACTGCTACTGCTGCTACTATGGTTTCTACTGCTGCTATTGCTGCCACTACTACTGCTGCTACTGTTAATCTGCTGCAACAGTTACTACCCCTGCTGCTGCTACTTTTAACACCACTCCTGCTGCTGCTACTGTCACAAGTCCTGTTATTACTACTTCTAATGCAACTGTTACTAATGCTGCTACTGTTGCTACTGCTACTACAACAATACTACTGCTGCTACTAATGATGCTGGTGCTACTGCTGCTGCCGTTGTTGTTACTGCTTCTACAGTTACTACTGCTGCTAATCTTACTACTTCTGCTGCTACGGTTACTGCGGCTACTGCTGCTACTACTGCTGCTGCTGTTACTTACTACTGCTTCTACTGTTACTACTGCTGCCACTGTTACTTTCGCTGCAACTATTACTACTGTTGCTACTGCTAGTACTGCTACTACTGCTGCCTCTGATACCGCTGCTGCTATTGCTACTGCTGCTGCTACTACTACTACTACTACTACTACTACTACTACTACTACTACTACTACTACTACTACTAATGCTACTGCTTTAACCGCTGATGCTGCTTCTACTGCCACTTCTGCTGCTGCTAGTGCTACTGCTATAGCTGCTACTTCTGCTGCTTCTTCTGTTACCACTGTTGCTGCTTTTGCTACTGCTGCCACTTTTGCTCTTACTGCTACCTTTGCCATTACTTTTCCTACTTTTTCTGTTACTACTACATCTGCTGCTGCTACTGCCACTAATACTACTGCTGGTGCAATTAATACTGATGCTGCTGCTACTGCTACTCCTACTGGTGCTACTGGTACTACTACTACTACTACTACTACTACTAGTGCTACTAATACTGGTGCAACTGCTACTACTGCTACTACTACTGGAGCTACTAATACTGGGGCTACTGCTATTACTGCTACTACTACTGGAGCTACTAATACTGGTGTTACTACTACTACTACTACTACTACTACTAATAATAATAATAATACTGGGGCTACTGCTACTACTGCTACTACTACTGGAGCTACTAATACTGGTGTTACTACTACTACTACTACGAGTGCTACTAGTACCGGTGCTACTACTACTACTACTACTAGTGCTACTAATACTGGTGCAACTGCTACTACTGCTACTACTACTGGAGCTACTAATACTGGGGCTACTGCTATTACTGCTACTACTACTGGAGCTACTAATACTGGTGCTACTACTGCTACTACTAAAATAAAAAATAACAACAATAACAATAACAACAAATAGCAACAATAAAATAACAGTAGCGAGGCTATATACAGGGGGTACCGGTACGGAGTCAATGTGGAGGCTATATACAGGGGGTACCGGTACGGAGTCAATGTGGAGACTATATACAGGGGGTACCGGTACGGAGTCAATGTGGAGGCTATATACAGGGGGTACCGGTACGGAGTCAATGTGGAGGCTATATACAGGGTGTACCGGTACAGAGTCAATGTGGAGGCTATATACAGGGGGTACCGGTACAGAGTCAATGTGGAGACTATATACAGGGGGTACCGGTACGGAGTCAATGTGGAGGCTATATACAGGGGGTACCAGTACAGAGTCAATGTGGAGGCTATATACAGGGGGTACCAGTACAGAGTCAATGTGGAGGCTATATACAGGGGGTACCGGTACGGAGTCAATGTGGAGACTATATACAGGGGGTACCGGTACGGAGTCAATGTGGAGGCTATATACAGGGGGTACCAGTACAGAGTCAATGTGGAGGCTATATACAGGGGGTACCAGTACAGAGTCAATGTGGAGGCTATATACAGGGGGTACCGGTACGGAGTCAATGTGGAGGCTATATACAGGGGGTACCGGTACGGAGTCAATGTGCGGGGGCACCGGTTAGTCATGGTAATTGAGGTAATATGTACATGTAGGTAGAGATAAAGTGAATATGCATGGATAATAAATAGAGGGTAGCAGTAGCGTAAACATAGGGGTGGAGACAATCCAAATAGTCCGGGTAGCCATTTGATTAGCTGTTCATTTTTATTTTTTTTATTTTTTTATTTCACCTTTATTCACCGATATAGGTCTGTAACAGTTTGGGTCCAGGGTGTATCCCCCTTTGAAGAGGGGGATGACTGCGGCAGCTTTCCAATCCTTGGGGATCTCAGACGATATGAAAGAGAGGTTGAATATGGGTTGCGACAATGGCGGCGGATAGTTTCAGAAATAGAGGGTCCAGATTGTCAAGACCAGCTGATTTGTATGGGTCCAGGTTTTGCAGCTCTTTCAGAACATCTGCTATCTGGATTTGGGTAAAGGTAAGCCTGGAGAGGCTTGGGCGAGTAGCTGCCCGGGGGGGGGGGGGGCTGTTGGCCGAGGTTGGAGTAGCCAGGAGGAAGGAATGGCCAGCCGTTGAGAAATGCTTGTTGAAGTTTTTGATAATCATGGATTTATCGGTGGTGACCGTGTTACCTAGCCTCAGTGCAGTGGGCAGCTGGGAGGAGGTGCTCTTGTTCTCCATGGACTTTACAGTGTCCCAGAATTGTTTGGAGTTAGAGCTACAGGATGCAAATTTCTGCCTGAAGAAGCTGGCCTTTGCTTTCCTGACTGACTGCGTCTATTGGTTCCTGACTTCCCTGAACAGTTGCATATCGCGTGGACTATTCGATGCTATTGCAGTCCGCCACAGGATGTTTTTGTGCTGGTCGAGGGCAGTCAGGTCTGGAGTGAACCAAGGACTATATCTGTTCTTAGTTCTGCATTTTCTGAAAGGAGCATGCTTATCTAAAATAGTGATTAAGTTATTTTTTAAGAATGACCAGGCATCCTCAACTGATGAGGTCAATGTCCTTCCAGGATACCCGGGCCAGGTCGATTAGAAAGGCCTGCTCACAGAAGTGTTTTAGGGAGCGTTTGACAGTGATTAGGGTTGGTCGTTTGACTGCGGATCCGTAGCGGATACAGGCAATGAGGCAGTGATCGCTGAGATCCTGGTTGAAGACAGCGGAGGTGTATTTGGAGGGCCAGTTGGTCAGGATGACATCTATGAGGGTGCCCTTGTTTACAGATTTAGGGTTGTACCTGGTGGGTTCCTTGATGATTTGTGTGAGATTGAGGGCATCTAGCTTAGATTGTAGGACTGCCGGGGTGTTAAGCATATCCCAGTTTAGGTCACCTAACAGAATAAACTCTGAAGCTAGATGGGGGGGCGATCAATTCAAAAATGGTGTCCAGGGCACAGCTGGGAGCTGAGGGGGGTCGGTAGCAGGCGGCAACAGTGAGAGACTTATTTCTGGAGAGAGTAATTTTTTTAATTAGTAGTTCGACCTGTTTGGGTATGGACCTGGAAAGTATGACATTACTTTGCAGGCTATCTCTGCAGTAGACTGCAACTCCTCCCCCTTTGGCAGTTCTATCTTGACGGAAAATGTTATAGTTGGGTATGGAAATCTTAGAATTTTTGGTGGCCTTTCTGAGCCAGGATTCAGACATGGCAAGGACATCAGGGTTAGCAGAGTGTGCTAAAGCAGTGAGTAAAACAAACTTAGGGAGGAGGCTTCTGATGTTGACATGCATGAAACCAAGGCTTTTTCGATCACAGAAGTCAACAAATGAGGGTGCCTGGGGACATGCAGGGCCTGGGTTTACCTCCACATCACCCGCGGAACAGAGGAGGAGTAGTATGAGGGTGCGGCTAAAGGCTATCAAAACTGGTCGCCTAGAGCGTTGGGGACAAAGAATAAAAGGAGCAGATTTCTGGGCACGGTAGAATATATTCAGGGCATAATGCGCAGACGGGTATGGTGGAGTGCGGGTACAGCGGAGGTAAGCCCAGGCACTGGGTGATGATAAGAGAGGTTGTATCTCTGGACATGCTGGTTGTAATGGGTGAGGTCACCGCATGTGTGGGAGGTGGGACAAAGGAGGTACCAGAGGTATGAAGAGTGGAACTAGGGGCTCCATTGTAAACTAAAACAATGATAACTAACCTGAACAACAGTATACAAGGCATATTGACATTTGAGAGAGACATACAGCGAGGCATACAGTAATCGCAGGTGTTGATTGGGAGAGCTAGCTAAAACAGAGTAGGTGAGACAACAACAGCTAATCAGCTACCACAACAACAGCAGGTAAAATGGCGTTGACTAGGCAGAGAGGGTCGGATTAACTACACACAGAGCCTGAGTGCGGCTGGGGCCGACAGATAAAAACATAAACAAACAGAATGGAGTACCGTGATTAATGGACAGTCCAGCAGGCATCAGCTATGTAGCCAAGTGATCACAGTGTCCAGGGGGCAGCAGTAGATGGAACAGGGAAGCCACCACTACGCTATCGACACAGCGTTTAAAGTTAGTAGCCCGGGGGTGGTAGGGGGGGTTGGCAGGGAGATGTGCCTGGCTCACGGCTCATGAGTCATATGGCTTGAGGGTAGAAGCTGTTTAGAAGCCTTTTGGACCTAGATTTGGCCCTCCGGTACTGCTTGCCGTGTGGTAGCAGAGAGAACAGTCTATGACTAGGGTGGCTGCTATGACTAGGGTGGCTGTCATGGCCTCTTCACGACTGTCTTGGTGTCAGGGGGAGGGGGGTTTAGGCTTTGTCGTGCCCTCTTCACGACTGTCTTGGTGTGTTTGGACCATTCATTTGTTGGTGATGTGGACACCAAGGAACTTGAAGCTCTCAACCTGCTCCACTACTGCCTCGTCGATGAGAATGGGGACGTGCTCGGCCCTCCTTTTCCTGTAGTCCACAATCATCTCCTTTGTCTTGATCACGTTGAGGGAGAGGTCCTGGCACCACATAGCCAGTTCCCTGACCTCCTCCCTATAGGCTGTTTCGTCGTTGTCGGTGATCAGGCCTACCACTGTTGTGTCTTTGAAAAACTTAATCATGGTTTTGGAGTTGTTCTTGGGCATGCAGTCATGGGTGAACAGGGAGTACAGGAGGTTTCAGGTGTGTCCTGAGAATGGTGGAAGATGTTCTGCTCACGGTCGGTGAACATTTAGGACCTGAATTTATACATTCTGCATCCAGAATTAGTAATGTTGTTGTTGTGTTCATGAAAATAGTGAATTTGATGGGTAGGCTGATTGCTAGTGGAATATTTGTAAGGGTGTTGGTGCCGATTACTCCTCTTTCGACTCCTTCGACTAGGTTGGTAGTTGCGAATCTGCCTCCATTTTTAAGGAGCATGAAATCCGGAAAGAACTCAGTATGGTAAGTCTGCTAGCAGTTTTCATGTACTGTCGGCAGGTTTTCAGGCAGAATCCGTTAAGCACGTTGTAAGATCAGTACAACACGCTATGAAAAATGAGGAGCATTGTGAACTCTCACCCAGGAAACGTTTTAGGTTGAGGAAGTGGGTCACAACCGTGCGTAAGGGTCTATCTTCAGATGCTGTTTAGATTAATAGTTTTTTTTCTGGTATGCAGATGACGTTTCTATGATGGTCAGGTATTGGCAGGATATGCAGGCACTAGAGACAAGTCTGAAGGTGTACGAGGGAGCTTCGTCAGCTAAGGTGAACTGGGGCAAAACTCTGTTATTTGGGGCATGGAGGGCTTCCAGGGTGGTTACAGTGGGGTTGTGAAGGGCTTAACATTTTGGGTGTTAACCTGGGCTTGGAGAGGTGGGTCAGGAAGAACTGGGATGGCTGTCACAGGCAGTGGTGTCAAGACTGGCCAGGTGGAGTCGGCACCTGTCCCACTTGTCATGTAGAGAGAGGGTGCTGATAATCGACAACCTGGCGGCATCCTCCTTGTAGCATAAACTGGCTGCCCTCAACCCCCCTGCGGGTCTGCTCACAGACCTGCAACGCAAGCTGTTGGATATCTTTCTGGTCGGGACGTCACTGGCTGAGGACAGCAGTGTTGTACATGTCTGTCCACTAGGAAGGACAGGGCCTGGTGGAACTGGAGAGCAGGGTGGCTGCATGACTAACGGCGGCAGAAAGACTGCTGTGCCATACTGATTTCGACATGAAGGGGCCCAGCAGGAGGGAGCCCAGCAGGAGGGACCCAGCATGCGCGCTGCTGAGGAGAGCTGGTGGATTAGGGTTGGACCGGTGGTTGTTCCTCATGAGGCTGGAGAGGCTGAATACAACAGGTCTCTCAGATTTTTACTCTGCGGTGCTGAGGGCCTGGCAGCTGCTAAGGCCCACATGAGAAGGAGGTGTGGGAGGAGCCTATGTTCCTGTCAAATACACTTTGATTTGATTTGACTGGCTGAGGGCGGCAGTGTTGTATATGTCTGTCAACTAAGGGCCTGGAGGAGTTTACTTTTGGGATGTTTATGATGGGGTACTGGTTTTCGAATAAGGAAAAGGCAAAATGTGTGTTGTTAAATTTTCTGTTTGCTCAGGCAAAGTTGGTTATTTTGCTAACATAGAGGAACAGGGTAAAGGTGGGGGGATAACAGACCATTCACTATTATGTCATGGGATGGTCTCTGCATGCCTTAGGGTGGAATTTGAGTTTTATAAAATGATAACAAGTGTGGAGATGTTTCAGGAGATATGGTGTGCTGTCTGTATGGGGGGGGGGGGGGGTTGTCTGTATAGCTGGGGAAGATGGGATATACGGTTGTAGAAGTGTTGAGGTTTTGGTTATTGTGATGTTTTGTGTCATGGGGTAGAGGGCAAGGTTTTAATGAAATGAGGATGTATCATTTGGGGTGGCAGGTAGTGTTGGACCAGTAACCGAAAGGTTGCTGGATCGAATCCCCGAGCTGACAAGGTAAAAATCTGTCGTTCTGCCCCTGAACAAGGCAGATAACTCACTGTTCCTAGGCCGTCATTATAAATAAGAATTTGTTCTTACCTGACTTGCCTAGTTAAAAAAAGGTCAAATAAAAAGACAAAAAGTCAGTCTCTTGTATACTTACTTTTTTGTTTTGTTACACGAGCCTGAAAAAGCTAAAATATGTCAATCTAATATTTTTATTTCACCTTTATTTAACCAGGTAGGCCAGTTGAGAACACCTTTATTTAACCAGGTAGGCAAGTTGAGAACAAGTTCTCATTTACAACTGCGACCTGGCCAAGATAAAGCATAGCAGTTCCCCTAATACCAGACTCCCTAATCCTAATAACCAGACTCCCTAATCCTAATATACCAGACTCCCTAATCCTAATAACCAGACTCCCTAATTCTAATAACCAGACTCCCTAATCCTAATATACCAGACTCTCTAATCCTATTCATTTTCAAGAAGAATTTGTTCTTAACTGACTTGCCTAGTTAAATAAAGGTTAAATAAATAAAATAATAATACTATCTTGGTCCCAGATCAGTTTGTGCTTTCATGTCAACTCGTTTTTCAAAGATATCTAACGTGGCAAGGAGTGGCATGATGGCACAACCAGACTGGCACCAGGCTGCCTGGATGTGTTTATGGTTGTCAATAACAACAAGGAGATCAAGGAGATAGTCTCAAGCAAATCCTTCGACTTCACAAGTTAGCAAAGTAAGCAAATTTACAAATTCTTGCAAATGTTTGTAAATCTCCTAGGACCCCGAGTTCAGAAAGCTCAGTCTCGGTAGTGACAGACAGGGGGGGGGATTTAACCGTGAGACATTCTGTGTCAGATCAGTAAATGCTGCTTCATGTATAATATGTGTGTTATGTTTGATGTACCTTGAGTAGAGTAGTCACATTGTTCCAGCTCTATCAGCGTGTTCAGGCCTCTGTCACCTGAGACCAACGCTCAGAGTATCTTCTGTTTCTGCTGATGCATGGAGGAAGATTTGGTATTCTAAAGCAACATGTAAATGCTATGGAAAAATGCCTTGTGTTGCATTTTGTCCCAAAGAAAATACCTTCTACGGCAATGTAGCACTATCACTATCGGTGTTGTTATCCTTTGAGTAACATCATCATGACACCGTTACTAACAATAGAGACTGAGGGTATTCAGGGGAAAGAAGGCAGTAGAAGAACAGGAGGAGGAGCAGGGGACAGGAGGGGGTCAGTCAGTCACACCATGCACTAACTAACTAACTCATTGACCTGCAGGACACCTGGCTAGTGACATGTTGAGACAGCCTGATGAAGGTTAACACTTAAATACTGTGATTTGCATGGCCCAGTAAAACTGTATTCAAATATAGAGGAGTTGTCTTTTCCTAAAGGGTAACAATAGAAAAGGCAGAGAGAGGAACGCATCATGGAGCCTTTAATACCCTGGTGTTGTTTCAGTCAAAGGTCACCACATCTACTGTGGTCAGGTTATTTTTATAGAAGATAATGTTTACCCAATAACCTACCTGGGAAAAGAAAAGGAAATTACCTGAAAAGATTTGCATGAAACTAAATATTGGCGATTACGCTACACTTTGCCTGTGAGATCAAGCAAGTGTTGTTTTATCAACTCAAAGTGTTCATTTAACACGGAATTAGTGTGACTATGGGTTGGTTTCGTGGACACAGATTTAAGCATAATCATAGACTAAATTGCACTTTTAAACTGGACTAACTGAAATTGCAGTTCTCAGACATGGTTTATTAAAATAATTTTAGAGTTGCCCTAGTCTAGATTTTAAAATCTGATTTCCATAAGGACGATTAGGGTTAATCTAGATCTAAGTGAAGGCTTAAATAAACCAGAGGCCTGTTGTAGGATGTTGACCCCCAGGCTGGCCAGAGGCATGTTGTAGGATGTTGGCCCCCAGGCTGGCCAGAGGCCTGTTGTAGGATGTTTGCCCCTAGGCTGGCCAGAGGCATGTTGTAGGATGTTCACCCCCAGGCTGGCCAGAGGCATGTTGTAGGATGTTGACCCCCAGGCTGGCCAGAGGCATGTTGTAGGATGTTCACCCCCAGGCTGGCCAGAGGCATGTTGTAGGATGTTGACCCCCAGGCTGGCCAGAGACATGTTGTAGGATATTGGCCCACAGGCTGACCTGGGGCCTGTTGTAGGATGTTGACCCCCAGGCTGGCCAGAGGCATGTTGTAGGATGTTGACCCCCAGGCTGGCCAGAGACATGTTGTAGGATGTTGGCCCCCAGGCTGACCTGGGGCCTGTTGTAGGATGTTGACCCCCAGGCTGGCCAGAGACATGTTGTAGGATGTTGGCCCCCAGGCTGGCCAGAGGCATGTTGTAGGATGTTGACCCCCAGGATGACCTGGGGCCTGTTGTAGGATGTTGACCCCCAGGCTGGCCAGAGGCATGTTGTAGGATGTTGACCCCCAGGATGACCTGAGGCATGTTGTAGGATGTTGGACCCCAGGATGACCTGGGCAATGGAGGGAAATAGATACCTGGACTTTTTCAATGATGATCACAGAGCACCATCAATGCCAGACAGAAGGCCGGTTATAGATCGTAGCAACCCACGGATTGACTTTGACTAAATACATTTTCATGACCGCATGATTCATTAACAGAAAAACACAAAAATAATGATACCATTTGTAATGAATGAAACTCAAATTAAAAAGTAAACAAAAGGACACTACAACTTCAGATAAGATAGTGGATTTATTGTTTGCCCACTTTTACAAATCCGAGTCACTCTGAAATGGTAGTTTTCTTCTGTAACATAACACAGTGGGACCCAAATGTATTTTGGGTCCCACTGTAATCATCCATAATTACTAATATAATTTCTATATCGTCTTGTCTTTCTAAGATCTTGTGGAAAAACATGAAAATCAACATAAAGAAGACAAATGTGGTTGCTCGTAGGGAGCGTTTCAAGATGGTGGCTGGCCCTTAGTAAGACCATAGGCAGATGAGCTGGGGGACTTGTTGACAGGTCTCATTGATAGCCAGAAACCCCTGGAGGGTATTCTCGACAATGACCATTTGGACAGTTCAGGTGGGGGACCGTTCCAATCTTCATTTGGTAGGACACATTCATTCAACATGTGCCATCCCCAGACTGCAGGGAAAATGGGATATTGGCAGTCATCTCTTGCACTCCCATAATACAACTGATATAAGGAACTCAACTCTTGAAGAAATAATGTTCTCTAATGCAGCAATGTAATCATTTTCTAGAGGCAGATGAACACCATAGCTTGGAGGTTAAGACAGACTTGTCTTAACAGGATGAAGGTCAGCCCGCTACATCTGCAGCAGCCAGGAGGGAGATTGTCCTCTGGCCTGGGTTAGTGACACAAAGACAAAGATGCTGAGCATGCATGAGAAACTGGCCATGGAATTTAATGAGCTCAAACTAATGTATTTAAAAGAAGAGCAGCATACCACCCTGCTGGCTTGCTTCTGAAGCTAAGCAGGATTGGTCCTGGTTGGTCCCTGGATGGGAGACCAGATGCTGCTGGAAGTGGTATTGGAGGGCCAGTAGGAGGCACCTTTTCATCTGGTCAAAAATATCCCAATGGCCCAGGGCAGTGATTGGGGACATTGCCCTGTGTAGGGTGCTGTCTTTCGGATGGGACGTTAAACAGGTGTTTTGACTCTTGGTGGTAATTTAAAATCTCATTGGACTTCATCGTAAGAGTAGGGGTATTAACCCTGGTGAGTAGGGGTATTAACCCTCAATCTGGCCCTCATACCATCACGGTCAACTAATCATCCCAAACTTACAATTGGCTCATTCATCCCCCTCCTCTCCCCTGTAACTATTCCCCAGGTCGTGGCTGTAAATGAGAATGTGTTCTTAGTCAACTTACCAGGTGAAATAAGGGTTAAATTAAAATATGAAGATGTAAAACCTCATGTTGAGTTGGCTATGAAGAAGGAGGAGAGAAACCTCATGTTGAGTTGGCTATGAAGGAGGAGATAAACCTCATGTTGAGTTGGCTATGAAGGAGGAGGAGAGAAACCTCATGTTGAGTTGGCTATGAAGGAGGAGAGAAACCTCATGTTGAGTTGGCTATGAAGAAGGAGGAGAGAAACCTCATGTTGAGTTGGCTATGAAGAAGGAGGAGAGAAACCTCATGTTGAGTTGGCTATGAAGAAGGAGGAGAGAAACCTCATGTTGAGTTGGCTATGAAGAAGGAGGAGAGAAACCTCATGTTGAGTTGGCTATGAAGAAGGAGGAGAGAAACCTCATGTTGAGTTGGCAATGAAGAAGGAGGAGAGAAACCTCATGTTGAGTTGGCTATGAAGGAGGAGAGAAACCTCATGTTGAGTTGGCTATGAAGAAGGAGGAGAGAAACCTCATGTTGAGTTGGCTATGAAGAAGAAGGAGAGAAACCTCATGTTGAGTTGGCTATGAAGAAGGAGGAGAGAAACCTCATGTTGAGTTGGCTATGAAGAAGGAGGAGAGAAACCTCATGTTGAGTTGGCTATGAAGAAGGAGGAGAGAAACCTCATGTTGAGTTGGCTATGAAGAAGGAGGAGAGAAACCTCATGTTGAGTTGGCAATGAAGAAGGAGGAGAGAAACCTCATGTTGAGTTGGCTATGAAGAAGGAGGAGAGAAACAAAAAAGCAGCAGCAGTACCAATGTTCTTTTAAAACCTCTCTGGAATATTCGGGACGGTAGCGTCCCACCTCAACAACAGCCAGAGAAAGTGCAGGGCGCCAAATTCAAAACAACAGAAATCCCATAATTAAAATTCTTCAAACGTACAGGTATTTCACACCATTTTAAAGATAAACTTGTTGTAAATCCCACAACAGTGTCCGATTTCAAAAAGGCTTTACGACGAAGGCACACCAAACGATTATGTTAGGTCAGTACCTAGTCACAGAAAAACACAGCCATTTTTATAGCCAAAGAGAGGAGTCACAAAAAGCAGAAATAGAGATAAAATGATTCACTAACCTTTGATGATCTTCATCAGATGACACTCATAGGACTTCATGTTACACAATACATGTATGTTTTGTTCGGTAAAGTTCATATTTATGTCCAAATACCTCCTTTTTGTTTGCGTGTTTAGCCCAGTAATCCAAATTCATGAGGCGCGAGCAGACGAAAAGTGAAAAAGTTCCATTACAGTCCGTAGAAACATGTCAAACGATGGATAGAATCAATCTTTAGGATGTTTTTATCATAAATCTTCAATAATGTTTCAACCGGAGAATTCCTTTGTAGAAATGCAATGGAACGCAAGCTAACTCTCACATGAACGCACGTGGTCAGCTCATGGCTCTCTGGCAGACCTGACTCATTCAGCTCCTATTCCCCCCTCCTTCACAGTAGAAGCATCAAACAACGTTCTAAAGACTGTTGACATCTAGTGGAAGCCTTAGGAAATGCAATATGACCCCATAGACACTGTATATTCGATAGGCAATGAGTTGAAAAACAACAAACCTCAGATTTCTCACTTCCTGGTTGGATTTTTTCCTCAGGTTTTTGCCTGCCATATGAGTTCTGTTATAATCACAGACATCATTCAAACAGTTTAAGGAACTTCAGAGTGATTTCTATCCAAATCTATTAATATGCATATATTAGCAACTGGGCCTGAGTAGCCCAGTCATCCAAGCTACTCAATACGGCCCCCAGTCCCAAAGAAGTTAAAACCAGCACCAGTTCAGGGTCCCATTATCTTCAATTCTGAATTTTTAAAAAATGTGTTCCCAATCCATGGCTATTGTTTGTTGTAAAGTAGTTCCGCATAGCAAAAGCATCTCCGCAGGCTAGTCCATTTCTGTTATTGTCTTTCGGTACTGTCTTTCCAAGCTAGTCAGAAGACTTCCAGTTTGGTGGAGCAGCAGTGAGGGCTCTTCGATACTGGACGCTACTGTCTTTCCAAGCTAATTGGAAGACTTCCAGTTTGGTGGAGCGCCATTTCCTTTCCAATTTTCTGGAAGCTTACTTCAGGGCTCGGGTATTTACCAGGGAGCTAGTTTCTTATGAGAAATGTTTTTGGGTAGGTGGAGGGAGTCTGGAAGAGCATCTAGGAATCTTTGGGTTGGACTAGAATTTGTAGCACAGCTTTTGATGATCCTTGGTTGGGGTCTGAGCAGATTATTTGTTGCGATTGCAAACGTAATAAGATGGTGGTCCGATAGTCCAGGATTATGAGGAAAAACATTAAAATCCACAATATTTATTCCACGGGACAAATCTAGGTCCAGAGTATGACTGTGGCAGTGAGTGTCTGGAGACATGTTGGACAAAACCCACTGAATCGATGATGGCGCCGAAAGCCTTTTGGAGTGGGTCTGTGGACTTTTCCATGTGAATATTAAAGTATTAAAATATTAAAGTCACCACAAATGTGAATATTATCTGCCATGACTAATCACATCAAGATTATGATCAGTGATTATTTCACTGACTATAACTGCCTTGGAAATGAGGGATCTAACATTAACAAGCCCTATTTTGAGATGTGAGATATCATAATCTCTTTATTGACAGGAATGGAGGTCTTTATTCCAGTGAGATTGCTAGAGCGAACACCATGTTTAGTTTTGCCCAACCTAGCCCAACCTAACGAGACACAGACACGGTCTCAATGGGGATAGCTGAGCTGACTACACTGACTTTGCTCGTGGCAGACTCCACTAAGCTTGCAGGCTGCCTAAAAGCCTGCTGCCTGGCCTGCACCCTATCTCATTGTGGAGCTAGAGGAGTCAGAGCCCTGTCTATGTACATAGATAAGATGAGAGCACCCCTCCAGCTAGGATGGAGTCCTTCACTCCTCAGCAGGTCATGCTTGGTCCCGTTTGTGGGTGAGACCCCAAAAAAGGGCCAATTACCTACAAATTCTATCTTTTGGGAGGGGCAGAAAACAGTTTTCAACCAGCGATTGAGTTGTGAGACTGCTGTAGAGCTCATCACTCCCCCTAACTGGGAGGGGGCCAGAGACAATTACTTGATGCTGACACATCTTTCTAGCTGACTTGAAGCTATGTTGCGCTTCGTGACCTCTGACTGTTTCATCCTAACATCATTGGTACCGACGTGGATAACAATATCCCTCTACACTCGCCAGTTTTAGCCTTAGCCAGCACCATCTTCAGATTAGCCTTAACGTCGGTAGCCCTACCCCCTGATAAACAGTGTATGATCGCTGGATGATTCGTTTTAAGTCTAATACTGCGGGTAATGGAGTCGCCAATGACTAGGGTATTCAATTTGTCAGAGCTAAGGGTGGGAGGCTTCCGCATCCCAGACCCCGTAACAGGTGGAGGAGAGACCAGATAAAGCTCGGCCTCTGACTCCGACTCCAAGCTTAATGGGGAAAACGGGTTGAAAGTTTACTATCTGTACTTACTGGTGATCTGTTTGTCACTTAAAGAAGAGTTTTTATGTCATTAGAGCGATCTTAGCTCAGTATAGGCAATATTGATTTATATATTGGGCTGATTCAGTTTGATTTCGAAAATGAACCTGCTGTCTTACTATGCCAGAAAATGGACCTGCTGTCTAACTATGCCAGAAAATGGACCTGCTGTCTTACTATGCCAGAAAATGGACCTGCTGTCTTACTATGCCAGAAAATGGACCTGCTGTCTTACTATGCCAGAAAATGGACCTGCTGTCTTACTATGCCAGAAAATGGACCTGCTGTCAACTATGCCAGAAAATGGACCTGCTGTCTAACTATGCCAGAAAATGGACCAGCTGTCTAACTATGCCAGAAAATGGACCTGCTGTCTAACTATGCCAGAAAATGGACCTGCTGTCTTACTATGCCAGAAAATGGACCTGCTGTCTTACTATGCCAGAAAATGGACCTGCTGTCTAACTATGCCAGAAAATGGACCTGCTGTCTAACTATGCCAGAAAATGGACCTGCTGTCTTACTATGCCAGAAAATGGACCTGCTGTCTTACTATGCCAGAAAATGGACCTGCTGTCTTACTATGCCAGAAAATGGACCTGCTGTCTTACTATGCCAGAAAATGGACCTGCTGTCTAACTATGCCAGAAAATGGACCTGCTGTCTTACTATGCCAGAAAATGGACCTGCTGTCTAACTATGCCAGAAAATGGACCTGCTGTCTTACTATGCCAGAAAATGGACCTGTCGTTTTACTATGCTAAATCTGAATTATTAACAGTGGGTGATCTTCATCTGGATTGGTTGATGCCAGTATCTGATGGGCTGAAAGATATTTGTACTTGGTCAAATCTAACTCTGCTGATAGCTAAACCAACTTGCACCAACTTTAAACACCCAGAAAAATATACTCTTTTAGATATTATTTCAAATAATTCCCCTCATAAGGTTACATCCAATGGGATATTTGGTAATGAGTTCAGTGTCCCGTTGTCTGTATAAGAGATGTTAAACTACCTAATCTCACTCACACATTATTACAAAGAGACATTTTAGGAATTTTTAGGAGCTGGGGTTGAGTGACTAGTGACTTGTCAACTATCACTGACTCGGATAAGGCTCTTAATAGAGCTAGAGTACATGACATTACTAAGCTGCTCCTGAGTGTACTACGTCAGGACATAAACATTCATTCTATCGTAGTCCATGTGGGTTTTAATGACATTATGAAAGGCAGCTCTGAACAGTTGATACTGGATTTCAAAGAGCTGATTGACTCTCTGCTAGACACTAATAAAAGACCCATCATATCTGGCCCTGTGCCCTCTCTAAATAGTGGCATTGAGCGCTTTAGCAGGATTCTTATTCTTCACATCTGGCTACATGAGTTGTGAATGGGTGTAATTTCTGTTGACAATTTCGATACCCTTTGGAAACAAAACACATTTTATAAGGAGGATAGGATCCACCCAAATAATTTGGTTTCCTGGATCCTTTCACAGCATTTGTAACGACGTTCGTCTGTAGAAGGAGAAGCGGACCAAAAAGCAGCGTGGTGGTTACTCATGTTCTTTAATGGAAAATGAACGATACATGAAATAACTTATCTACAAAACAACAAACAGAACGTGAAAAACCTATACAGCCTATCCTGTGACAACAAACACAGTGACAGGAACAATCACCCACAAACACACAGTGAAACCCAGGCTACCTAAGTATGATTCTCAATCAGAGACAACTAATGACACCTGCCTCTGATTGAGAACCATACTAGGCCGAAAACATAGAAATGCCCCAAAACATAGAAAAACAAACATAGACTGCCCACCCAACTCACGCCCTGACCATACTAAATAAATACAAAACAACGGAAATAGAGGTCAGAACGTGACAGTACCCCCCCCCAAAGGTGCGGACTCCGGCCGCAAAACCTTGACCTATAGGGGAGGGTCTGGGTGGGCGTCTGTCCGCGGTGGCGGCTCTGGCGCGGGACGCGGACCCCACTTCACCATTGTCTTAGTCCGCCTTATTGTCCGCCTCCGTGGCTTACTCACCATGGCCACCCCTCTCAATGACCCCACTGGACAGAGGGGCTGCTTGGGACAGAGGGGCAGCTCGGGACAGAGGGGCAGCTCGGGACAGAGGTGAAGCAGCTGCTCGGGACAGAGGGACAGCTGCTCGGGACAGAGGGGCAGCTGCTCGGGACAGAGGAGCAGCTGCTCGGGACAGAGGGACAGCTGCTGCTCGGGACAGAGGGACAGCTGCTGCTCGGGACACAGGGGCGGCTGCTCGGGACAGAGGGGCGATAGCAGCTCGGGACAGAGGGGCAGCTGCTCGGGCGGCCTCTGGCTGACTGGCGGCACTGGCGGCCTCTGGCTTACTGGCGGCCCCTGGCTGACTGGCGGCCCTTGGCTGACTGGCGGCCCCTGGCTGACTGGCGGCACTGGCGGCCCCTGGCTGACTGGCGGCACTGGCGGCCCCTGGCTGACTGGCGGCACTGGCGGCCCCTGGCTGACTGGCGGCACTGGCGGCCCCTGGCTGACTGGCGGCACTGGCGGCCCCTGGCTGACTGGCGGCCCCTGGCTGACTGGCGGCCCCTGGCTGACTGGCGGCACTGGTGGCTCCTGGCAGACGGGCGGCGCTGGCGGCGCTGGGCAGACGGGCGGCGCTGGCGGCGCTGGGCAGACGGGCGGCGCTGGCGGCGCTGGGCAGACGGGCGGCGCTGGCGGCGCTGGGCAGACGGGCGGCGCTGGCGGAGCTGGGCAGACGGGTGGCGCTGGCGGCGCTGGGCAGACGGGCGGCACTGGCGGCGCTGGAGAGGAGGAAGGCTCTGAAAGCGCCGAACAGGCGGGAGACTCCGGCAGAGGCGCCGGACAGGCGGGAGACTCCGGCAGAGGCGCCGGACAGGCGGGAGACTCCGGCAGAGGCGCCGGACAGGCGGGAGACTCCGGCAGCAGCGCCGGACAGACAGGACCACCTGCAGGGAGGAGACAGAGAGACAGCCTGGTGCGTGGGGCTGCCACAGGAACCACCAGGCTGGGGATACCTTCAGGAGGCTTGGGGTTAAGAGGAGGCACCTGAAAGACCGGGCTGTGGGGGAGCACTGGAGCTCTGGTGCGCAACCTTGGCACCACTTCCCCAGGCTGGACAACCACTCTAGCCCGGACCCTCCAGAGTGCAGGCACAGGTTGAACCGGGCTGTGGGTAAGCACGGGAGATCTAGTGCTTACTACACGCACCTCTCCCTTCGGCTCCATTCCCACATTCGCCCGGCACGAGCGGAGCGCGGGCAGAGGACGCACTGCACCCTCCCAGCGCCCCGGAGACACAGCACGCAGAGCCGGCGCAGGATACCCTGGACCAAAACTGCGTACCGGCGACCAGACCCGCTGAGCAGGCACCATACGCCCTGGCTCGATGCCCGCACTCGCATGACACTCTCGGGGTGCTGTCCTATAGCGCACCGGGCTATGGACACGTACTGGCGACACCGTGCGCTTAACCGCATAACACGGTGCCTGCCCAGTATCCCGCTGCTTATAATAAGCACGAGGAGTGAGCGCAGGTCTGCTACCTGGCTTAGCTCCACCCCTCGTGTGCCCCCCCCAAAATATTTTGGGGCTGTCTCTCGTACCTGTCGCACTGCCGTGCTACCTCCTCATATCGCCTGTAACCTTCCGCGCACTGTTCCATCGAATCCCAGGCGGGCTCCGGCACTCTCCCTGGGTCGACCGCCCACCTGTCTATCTCCTCCAAAGTTGTGTAGTCCAGATTCTGCTCCCATGTCCCAAAATCCTGATCTCGCTGTTGCTGTTCCTGCTGCTGCTGCTGCCTCTGTTCCTTCTCCTGCTGCTGCTGTTGCTGTTGCCCGTTACCACGCCGCTTGGTCCTGTTGTGGTGGGTGATTCTGTAACAACGTTCGTCTGTAGAAGGAGAAGCGGACCAAAAAGCAGCGTGGTGGTTACTCATGTTCTTTAATGGAAAATGAACGATACATGAAATAACTTATCTACAAAACAACAAACAGAACGTGAAAAACCTATACAGCCTATCCTGTGACAACAAACACAGTGACAGGAACAATCACCCACAAACACACAGTGAAACCCAGGCTACCTAAGTATGATTCTCAATCAGAGACAACTAATGACACCTGCCTCTGATTGAGAACCATACTAGGCCGAAAACATAGAAATGCCCCAAAACATAGAAAAACAAACATAGACTGCCCACCCAACTCACGCCCTGACCATACTAAATAAATACAAAACAACGGAAATAGAGGTCAGAACGTGACAGCATTATAAGGCTGCGTTGAGACAATAACGTATACATTTTTAAAAATTATTCTTTTTTTTACCCCTTTTTCTCCCCAATTTCGTGGTATCCAATTGTTTAGTAGCTACTATCTTGTCTCATCGCTACAACTCCCGTACGGGCTCGGGAGAGACGAAGGTTGAAAGTCATGCGTCCTCCGATACACAACCCAACCAAGCCGCATTGCTTCTTAACACAGCGCCATCCAACCCGGAAGCCAGCCGCACCAATGTGTCGGAGGAAACACCGTGCACCTGGCAACCTTGGTTGGCGCACACTGCGCCCGGCCCGCCACAGGAGTTGCTGGTGCGCGATGAGACAAGGATTACGTATCAATGACCCAAGCCCAGCTCATCCCTACCATTGTCTCGCTGAGTCATAATAATGCTTTAGCAAATGTTTTAGTACATTATACCAGGGGCATTGGCAGACAAGGTAAGTAACATAATTTGTGTCCCTCTAACTGCCCTGAATGCCTCTGCTGATCCTACAGCTATTATATGCAGTAACCATATTTTATTTAAATTAAATTTTATTCAAACTTTATTTAACTAGGCAAGTCAGTTCTCATTTACAATTACAGCCTACCAAACGGCAAAATGCCTCCTGCTGGGATAAAAAATAAATACATATATACAGTGCCTTGCGAAAGTGTTCGGCCCCCTTGAACTTTGCGACCTTTTGCCACATTTCAGGCTTCAAACATAAAGATATAAAACTGTATTTTTTTGTGAAGAATCAACAACAAGTGGGACACAATCATGAAGTGGAACGACATTTATTGGATATTTCAAACTTTTTTAACAAATCAAAAACTGAAAAATTGGGCGTGCAAAATTATTCAGCCCCTTTACTTTCAGTGCAGCAAACTCTCTCCAGAAGTTCAGTGAGGATCTCTGAATGATCCAATGTTGACCTAAATGACTAATGATGATAAATACAATCCACCTGTGTGTAATCAAGTCTCCGTATAAATGCACCCGCACTGTGATAGTCTCAGAGGTCCGTTAAAAGCGCAGAGAGCATCATGAAGAACAAGGAACACACCAGGCAGGTCCGAGATACTGTTATGAAGAAGTTTAAAGCCGGATTTGGATACAAAAAGATTTCCCAAGCTTTAAACATCCCAAGGAGCACTGTGCAAGCGATAATATTGAAATGGAAGGAGTATCAGACCACTGCAAATCTACCAAGACCTGGCCGTCCCTCTAAACTTTCAGCTCATACAAGGAGAAGACTGATCAGAGATGCAGCCAAGAGGCCCATGATCACTCTGGATGAACTGCAGAGATCTACAGCTGAGGTGGGAGACTCTGTCCATAGGACAACAATCAGTCGTATATTGCACAAATCTGGCCTTTATGGAAGAGTGGCAAGAAGAAAGCCATTTCTTAAAGATATCCATAAAAAGTGTTGTTTAAAGTTTGCCACAAGCCACCTGGGAGACACACCAAACATGTGGAAGAAGGTGCTCTGGTCAGATGAAACCAAAATTGAACTTTTTGGCAACAATGCAAAACGTTATGTTTGGCGTAAAAGCAACACAGCTGAACACACCATCCCCACTGTCAAACATGGTGGTGGCAGCATCATGGTTTGGGCCTGCTTTTCTTCAGCAGGGACAGGGAAGATGGTTAAAATTGATGGGAAGATGGATGGAGCCAAATACAGGACCATTCTGGAAGAAAACCTGATGGAGTCTGCAAAAGACCTGAGACTGGGACGGAGATTTGTCTTCCAACAAGACAATGATCCGAAACATAAAGCAAAATCTACAATGGAATGGTTCAAAAATAAACATATCCAGGTGTTAGAATGGCCAAGTCAAAGTCCAGACCTGAATCCAATCGAGAATCTGTGGAAAGAACTGAAAACTGCTGTTCACAAATGCTCTCCATCCAACCTCACTGAGCTCGAGCTGTTTTGCAAGGAGGAATGGGAAAACATTTCAGTCTCTCGATGTGCAAAACTGATAGAGACATACCCCAAGCGACTTACAGCTGTAATCGCAGCAAAAGGTGGCGCTACAAAGTATTAACTTAAGGGGGCTGAATAATTTTGCACGCCCAATTTTTCAGTTTTTGATTTGTTAAAAAAGTTTGAAATATCCAATACATGTCGTTTCACTTCATGATTGTGTCCCACTTGTTGTTGATTCTTCACAAAAAATACAGTTTTATATCTTTATGTTTGAAGCCTGAAATGTGGCAAAAGGTCGCAAAGTTCAAAGGGGCCGAACACTTTCGCAAGGCACTGTATATATGTATCTAAAGCCCGTTGTTGCTGGAAGAAGGTGAGGACCAAGGTGCAGCGTGGTATGTGTCCATATTTATTAGAATAAACACGGAAATAACAAAAATAACAAAGAGAAACGACCGAAAACAGTTCTGGCTGGTGCAATCAGGGACAACGATGGTTCTCAATCAGGGACAACGATAGACAGCTGCCTCTGATTGAGAACCATACCAGGCCAAACACAGAAATAGCAAATCATAGAAAAACTAACATAGACAACCCACCCAACTCACCCAACTCACACCCTGACCATACTAAAACAAAGACATAACAAAAGAACATAGGTCAGAATGTGACAGTAAACCTCCCCCCAAAGGTGCGGACTCCGGCCGCAAAACCTGAACCTATTGGGGAGGGTCTGGATGGGTGTCTGTCCGCGGTGGCGGCTCTGGCGCGGGACGTGGACCCCACTCCACCATAGTCCTTGTCCGCCTCTTAGCCCGCCTCCGTGGCCTCTTAAGAGTGGCGACCCTCACCGCCGACCTCGGACTGGGGACCCTAGCCACGGGTCCCGAACGGACGGGAGACTACGGTAGCACCGGACAGGCGGGAGACTCCGGCAGCTCCGGAGAGAAAGGTGATTCCGTCAGCGGCGGCGTGACGGGCGATTCCGGTAGCTCCTGGCTGACGGACGGCTCCGGCAGCTCCCGGCAGCTCCTGGCTGACGGGCGGCTCCGGCAGCTCCTGACAGACGAGCGGCTCCGGCAGCTCCTGACAGACGGGCGGCTCCGGCAGCTCCGGACTGGAGGGAGACTCCGGCAGATCCGGACTGGAGGGAGACTCCGGCAGATCCGTACAGGCGGGAGAACCTGTAGGAAGGAGACGGAGAGACAGCCTGGTGCGGGGGGCTGCCACCGGAGGGCTGGTGCGTAGAGGCGGCACCGGATAGACCAGACCGTGAAGGCGCACTGGAGGTCTCGAGCAACGAGCCTGCCCAATCCTACCTTGTTGAATGCTCCCCGTAGCCAGGCCAGTGCGGCGAGGTGGAATAGCCCGCACTGGGCTGTGCTGGCGAACCGGGGACACCATGCGTAGGGCTGGTGCCCTGTACCCCGGCCCGAGGAGACGCACTGGAGACCAGATGCACTGAGCCGGCTTCATGGCACCTGGCACAATGCCCAATCTAGCCCGGCTGATACGAGGCGCTGCTATGTACCACTCCGGGATATGCATGCGCACCGGGAACACCGTGCGCCTCACTGCATAATACGGTACCTGCCCAGTCCCTCTCTCTCCACGGTAAGCATGGGGAGTTGGCTCAGGTCTACTACCTGACTTAGCCACACTCCCCGTGTGCCCCTCCCCAATACCTTTTTGGGGCTGCCTCTCGGGCTTCCCTGCCAGCCGTGTTCCCTCAAAGCGCTGGCTCCCTTTAGCTGCTGCCTCCGTTCTCCTGGCTGCCTCCACCTGTTCCCATGGGAGGCGAACCCTTCCAGCCAGGATCTCCTCCCATGTGTAGCAACCCTTGCCGTCCAGAATGTCCTCCCATGTCCATTCCTCCTTATAGCGCTGTTCCTGCTGCTGCTGCCTGTTACCACGCTGCTTGGTCCTTTGGTGGTGGGTCATTCTGTAACGGCCGTTGTTGGTGGAAGAAGGTGAGGACCAAGGTGCAGCGTGGTATGTGTCCATATTTATTCGAATGAACACGGACATAACAAAAATAACAAAGAGAAACAACCAAAAATAGTTCTGGCTGGTGCAGACACACAACAGAAAACAGAAAATGAACACCCACGAAACACAATAGAAAACAGGCTCCCTAAATATGGTTCTCAATCAGGGACAACGATAGACAGCTGCCTCTGATTGAGAACCATACCACGCCAAACACAGAAATAGCAAATCATAGAAAAACTAACATAGACAACCCACCCAACTCACGCCCTGACCATACTAAAACAAAGACATAACAAAAGAACATAGGTTAGAACGTGACAATATATATATATATATATATATATATATATATATATATATATATATATATATATATATATATATATATATAGGACAAAACACACATCACAAGAGAGACAGCACAACACTACATAAAGAGAGACCTAAGACAACAACATAGCAAGGCAGCAACACATGACAACACAGTATGGTAGCAACACAACATGACAACAACATGGTAGCAGCACAAAACATTGTACAAACATTATTGGGCACAGAAAACAGAAGAAAGGGCAAGAAGGTAGAGACAACAATTCATCACGCAAAGCAGGCACAACTGTCAGTAACAGTGTCCATGATTGAGTCTTTGAATGAAGAGATTGAGATATTAATTTGATTTATTTAACCTTTGTTTAACCAGGCAAGTCAGTTAAGAACAAATTCTTATTTACAATGACGGCCTACCAGAAGGAAAAAGGCCTCCTGCCGGGACGGGGGCTGGGATTAAAATAAAAAAATTAAAACATTATAAATATAGGACAAAACACACATCACGACATTAGAGACAGCACAACACTACATAAAGAGAGACCTAAGACAACAACATAGCAAGGCAGCAACACATGACAACACAGCATGGTAGCAACACAACATAACAACATGGTAGCAACACAAAACATGGTACAAGCATTATTGGGCACAGACAACAGCACAAAGGGAAAGAAGATAGAGACATCACACAAAGCAGCCACAACTGTCAATAAGACGGTCCATGATTGAGTCTTTGAGTGAAGAGAATAAGAAAAAAACTGTCCAGTTTGAGTGTTTGTTGCAGCTCGTTTCAGTCGCTAGCTGCAGCGATGCCTATGAACCCTATTTATGCTGTTAGCACTGAGGTTGTGTGCCCTAGTAGGAAGTCCACTGTGTGCAGCTCACCCTGCACCAACATAAATAACATAAGAATATCTACTTCTGCTAAGCTTCCAAGTAAAGCAGTGAAAACAAGCAAGCATCCCAGAAAAGTGCTTCATAATAGCCCATGTTAACATATGTATCTTAAAAAACAAGGTACATGAAATGAATAGCTTGTTGGTAACAGATTACATTTATCTCTGAAACTCACTGAGACAATACCTTTGATGATACAGTCGTAGTAATACACGGTTATAACATTTACAGAAAAGACAGAAATGCCAAAGGTGGAGGTGTTGCTGTTTATATTCAGAACTTCATTGCTGTAAAGATTAGAAAGGATATCATGTTAAATACTGTTGAATTAATATGGCTACAGGTTAATCTGCCTCACCTAAAGACCTTTCTGGTGGAAGCTGCTATAGACCACCAAGTGCCAAAAGTCAGTATCTGGATAACATGTGAAATGCTTGATAATGTACACTACCATTCAAAAGTTTGGAGTCACTTAGAAATGTCCTTGATTTTGAAGGAAAATAACACTTTTTGTCCATTAAAATAACAGCAAGTTGATCCGAAATAGACCTGAGTAGACATGTAGACATTGTTAATGCTGTAAATGACTAATGTAGCTGGAAATGGCAGATTTGTAATGGAATATCTACATAGGCATATAGAGGCCCATTATCCAATGGCACAATTTGTTAGCTAATACAAGTTTATAATTTTAAATGGCTAATTGATCATTAGAAAGCCCTTTTGTAATTATGTTAGCACAGCTGAAAACTGTTGTCCTGATTAAAGAAGCAATAAAACTGGCCTTCTTTAGACTAGTTGGGTATCTGGAGAGTCAGCATTTGTGGGTTCGATTACAGGCTCAAAATGGCCAGAAACAAAGTACTTACTTCTGAAACTCGTCAGTCAATTCTTGTTCTGAGAAATTAAGGCTATTCCATGTGAGAAATTGACAAGAAACTGAGGATTGCATACAAAGCTGTGTACTACTCCCTTCACAGAACAGTGCAAACAGGATCAAACCAGAATAGAAAGAGTGGGAGGCCTCGGTGCACAACTGAGCAAGAGGACAAGTACATTAGAGTATCTAGTTTGAGAAACAGATGCCTCACAAGTCCTCAACTGGCAACTTTATTAAATATTACCCGCAAAACACGAGTCTCAACGTCAACAGTGAAGATGCGACTTCGGGATGCTGGCCTTCGAGGCAGAGTTGCAAAGAAAAAGCCATATCTCAGACTGGCTAATAAAAAGAAAATATTAAGATGGGCAAAATAACACAGACACTGGACAGAAGAACTCTGCCTAGAAGGCCAGCATCCCAGATTTGCCTCCCATGCCAGGGTAATGAACACTTGGTTAGTGTGAAAAGGGTAACACCTTTGAAAGTGTTCCATTAACTCTTTATAGATTGAGACAATATAGACATCTTTTCAGTATTAAATCGAACACTATAAGAGTTGATTTAACACTAGCAGTTTTACTGTAGGAGATAGGAAGTAGGGGTTTGTTAGGCAGAGGTGTCCAGGTGCAGAGACGGTGCTTTAACCTTGGAGGAGGCTGAACAGAACGGAACTATTCGATAACACAAAGTTGCCTGTTGCTACTGTCATACAAACTGTTTAGTCAGCAGGCCGTGTGCTATTCTCCCTGTTGACACATCAACACGCTGTGTTTTACTGTACAGAACAAACTGGTTTCTACTCATCTACTGTACAGAACTAACTGGTTTCATCATCTCATCTACTGTACAGAACAAACTGGTTTCTACTTCTCGTCTGTCTGTCTGTCTGTCTCTCTGTGTGTTGTATGTCTAGATGTCTGTCTGTCTGTCTGTCTGTCTATCTGTCTCCTGAGACGGTCCAGGCATGCTCATTTCCAGAAACTTTGACTTGGATGCAATGCTATATGTGTTATTACAAAAGAAGTAAAGGAGAGAGAGGGGGCGGATTTAGTTTGTTGGTTGACACAATCTTTTCTTAGTATCTGACTGTGAACCAGAAGAAGACTGTATTTTTATTGTGGGTACTAACATCAGGTTGCTGTTCTGAGTATCTGGTCAGGGAACCATAGAGATCCCTCTGTTGACTACACAAACCATCTGCCAAGGGGTTAGTAGAAATGTAATGTAGCTTTACTACAATATCACGGAAACATGGAAAGTCACATTTGCTCATAAATGATTTGTGAAACATTTATGTACGTTTTCCTTACAAAGGCTTTATGAATGCTTCATTAAGATTTCTAAGATAAACTTTGTTTAAAGTGTAAAACATTTTTTTTTCTTATCTCTGTCATGGTTCCACCTGTCACCAGAGGGCAGCAGAGACCGTCCTAGAGACGTTAAAACCATGACAACCTGAGTGTGGTTAACGTCTCTCGGACGGTCTCTGCTGTCGTCTGGTGACAGATAAAACCATGTCAACCTGAGTGTGGTTATCTGTCACCAGAGGACAGCAGAGACCGTCCTAGAGACATTAACGACACTCAGGTTGTCATGGTTCCACCTGTCACCAGAGGGCGGCAGAGACCATCCTAGAGATATTAACGACACTCAGGTTGTCATGGTTCTACCGGTCACTAGAGGGCAGCAGAAACCGTCCTAGAAACATTAACGACACTCAGGTTGTCATGGTTTCACCTGTCACCAGATTGCAGCAGAGACCGTCCTAGAGACATTCACGACACTCAGGTTGTCATGGTTTCACCTGTCACCAGATTGCAGCAGAGACCGTCCTAGAGACATTAACCACACTCAGGTTGTCTTATTTACTCATTATGATTTCCTTGTTAATTAATAAAGGTGTGTTTTCTGTTGTCTTTGGCTGAAGCAGGATGTGAAGTGGTGAGGATGGACCCAGGTGCAGAAAAGAGACCAGACAAGGAATCAGTGGTTAAAGATAAACGTAATATTTTACTAAGAAACAGTAGCCACAGGATCACAGTACACTTGAAAAAACAACAAACACTAAGTCTCAAACTCACTTAGGAAACAACTGCAAATGGTAAACAATTCAAACTTCAGCAAAGGACAACAGAACACACCTCTTTTAATAACAGAGAAATGTAATGAGTAAATAGGACAACCGGAGTGTTTATCTCTCTCCCCTGCTTTATCCACCATATAGCAGGGGGTGTAAAGCCGTAACACATACCTTTTGCCAGCAGCAGACTGTGATCGATAATGTCAAAGGCCACACTGAAGTCTAACAATACAGGCCCACAATCTTTTTATCGTCAATTTCTCTCAGCCAATCATCAGTCATTTGTGTAAGTGGTGTGCATGTTGAATGTCCTTCTCTATAAGCATGCTGAAAGTTTGTTGTCAATTTGTTTACTGTAAAATAGCATTGTATCTGGTCAACCTGTAAGGACCGACGCCGGAGATGAGAAGCAGGTACGAGGAGTAAACATTTCATCAGGAAACAGACAAAGACAAAGACCAAGACAAGAACAGCATCAGCACAGGGGTACAAAACGACAAACAAAAATTAATGCTGAAGCAGGGAACAGGGCAGGGAACCAGACAGATATAGGATGAGGTAAAGACAGAGGTGATTGAGTCCAGGTGAGTCCAATAATTGCTGTGTTACGCCCTGACCTTAGATCCCTTTTATGTCTCTATTTTGGTTTGGTCAGGGCGTGAGTTGGGGTAGGCATTCTGTTTTGTTCTATGTTTTCTATTTCTGTGTGTTTGGCCGGGCAGCTGTCTAATGTTGTCTCTGATTGAGAACCATACTTCGGTAGCCTTTTCCCACCTGTGTTTTGTGAGTAGTTTTCTGTTTTGTTCAATGAATGATGGAGCTTGCCTTTTTTTCTCAGAATTTCATGTAAGGTGCACCAAAGCTTTTTACTATCATTCTTTATTTAATTTATCTTGTTTTCATAGTGTAGTTTCTTCTTCTTTTTATTCAATTTAGTCTCATGATTTCTCAATTTGCAAAAGTTTGCCAATCGGTTGAGCAGCCAGATTTGCCATTCCTTTTGCCTCATCCCTCTCAACCGTACCATTTTTTAAATTCCTCATCAATCCATAGAGATTTGACAGTTTTTACAGTAATTTTCTTAACGTATGCATGCTTATTAGCAACTCGGAATAAGCAATTTCATAAATGTGTCAAGTCCAGTGTATGTTTGCTCCTCATTACACACCACGGACCAACAGATATTTTTCACATCAATAACATAGGAATCACTACAAAACTTCTGGTATGACCTCTTATACACTATATTAGGCCCAGCCTTTGGAACTTTGGTTTTCCTAGATATGGCTACTATATTGTGATCACTACATCGGATGGATCTGGATACTGCTTTAAAGCTAATTTCTGATGAATACATGTTGATAATTTCATTCCTGTACTGTTTGTAACTACCCTGGAAGGTTGAATGATAACCTGAACCAGGTTGCAGGCACTGGTTACAGTTTGAAGCTTTTTCTTGAGTGTGCAGCTTGGTGAAAGCTAGTCGATATTTAAATCACCCAGAAAATATACCTATTTTGATATCACATACATTATCAAGCATTTCACACATGTTATCCTGACTGTTAGCACTTGGTGGTCTATGGCAGCTTCCCACCAGAAAGGTCTTTAGGTGAGGCAGATGAACTTGCAGCTATATTACTTCAACAGTATTTAACATGAGATCCTCTCTAATTTTACAGGAATGTGGTTCTGAATATAAACAACAACACCTCCACCTTTGACATTTCTGAAAATGTTTGAACCTTGTATTGCTACGACTGTAGCATCAAAGGTATTATCTAAATGAGTTTCAGAGATAGTCCGAAAATTAATGTCATCTGGTACTCGCAAATTATTGATTTCATGAACTTTGTTTCCTAAGCCACATATGATAATGTGGGCTATTTTGAGCATTGTTCTTCTGGGATGCTTACTTGTTTTCATTGCTTTACTGGGAAGCTTAGCAAAAGTATCGGAAGTTTACATACACTTAGGTTGGAGTCATTAAAACTTGTTTTTCAACCACTCCACAAATTCCTTGTTAACAAACTATAGTTTTGGCAAGTCGGTTAGGACATCTACTTTATGCATGACACAAGTACATTTTCCAACAATTGTTTACAGACAGATTATTTCACTTATCATTCACTGTACCATAATTCCAGTCGGTCAGAAGTTAACATACACTAAGTTGACTGTGCCTTCAAACAGCATGGACAATTCCAGAACAAGATTCTGATAGGTTAATTGACATAATTTGAGTCAATTGGAAGTGTACCTGTGGATGTATTTCAAGGCCTAACTTCACACCCAGT
Organism: Oncorhynchus clarkii lewisi; assembly: GCF_045791955.1. Lineage (NCBI taxonomy): Eukaryota > Metazoa > Chordata > Actinopteri > Salmoniformes > Salmonidae > Oncorhynchus > Oncorhynchus clarkii. Next base: position 581,300 of record NC_092152.1, on the reverse strand, counting down.
GCATCTTTGCTTGACATCATGGGAAAATCAAAAGAAATCAGCCAAGACCTCAGAAAATAAATTGTAAGTCTAGTTCATTCTTGGGAGCAATTTCCAAACGCCTGAAGGTACCACGCTCATCTGTACAAACAATAGTATGCAAGTATAAACACCATGGGACCACGCAGCCGTCATACCGCTCAGGAAGGAGACGCGTTCTGTCTCCTAGAGATTAATGTACTTTGGTGCGAAAAGTGCAAATCAATCCAAGAACAACAGCAAAGTACCTTGTGAAGATGCTGGAGGAAACAGGTACAAAGTATCTATATCCACAGTAAAATGAGTCCTATATCGGCATAATCTGAAAGGCCGCTCAGCAAGGAAGAAGCCACTGCTCCAAAACTGCCATAAAAAAGCCAGACAATGGTTTGCAACTGCATATGTGGACAAAGATCGTACTTTTTGAAGAATGTCCTATGGTCTGATGAAAGAAAAATAGAACTGTTTGGCAATAATGACCATCGTTATGTTTGGAGGAAAAGGGGGAGGCTTGCAAGCCAAAGAACACCATACCAACCGTGAAGCACGGGGGTGGCAGCATCATGTTGTGTGGGTGCTTTGCTGCAGGAGGGGCTGGTGCACTTCACAAAATAGATGACATCATGAGGAGGAAAATTACGTGGATATATTGAAGCAACATCTCCAGACATCAGTTAAAGCTTGGTCCCAAATGGGTCTTCCAAATGGACAATGCCCCCAAGCATACTTCCAAAGTTGTGGCAAAATCACTTAAAGACAACAAAGTCAAAGTATTGGAGTGGCCATCACAAAGCCCTGACTTCAATCATATAGAACATTTGTAGGCAGAACTGAAAAAGCGTGTGCGAGCAAGGAGGCCTACAAACCAGCCTCAGTTACACCAGCTCTGTCAGAAGGAATGGGCCAAAATTCACCCAACCTATTGTGAGAAGCTTGTGGAAGGCTACCAATTTTTTTTAACCCAAGTTAAACAATTTAAAGGCAATGCAACCAATACTAATTGTGTGTATGTAAACTTCTGACCTATTGGGAATGTGATGAAAGAAATTAAAGCTGAAATAATCATTCTCTCTACTATTATTCTGACATTTCACATTCTTAAAATAAAGTGGTGATCCTTACTGACCTAAGACAGGGAATTGTTACTAGGATTAAATGTCAGGAATTGTGAAAAACTGAGTTAGAATTTATTTGGCTAAGGTGTATGTAAACTTCTGACTTCAACTGTACGCTCGTGTTATTTTTGTTAATGCAGGTTGAGCTGCACACAGTGGACTTCCTAACAGGGCACACTGCCTCAGTGCTAACAGTATACATCTGGTTCATAGGCACATGACTCCAGCAGACAATAACTATAGTATCAGCAGAGACTATGATAGAATCTATTTCCATGTCCTGATGTAGCTGTAGAAGCCAAAGCTGTCTTCCCGAAGTCACTGCTCGTGATATGCGACCATCGTTGCCATGCTCCTCATGCTGTGAACCTTCTACTCCCGCATTAGATGGAGCTCCGGGCAACACAGACCAGTTGGAAATCGACAAGGCGGAGATGAATCCAACAAGCGTGAACTTCGTCCAGCCACCGGCGTAGAAAAGGTAAACATTCCACTCCAGTACTGGGGTCAATGCAGACAGTCCGGTTGGCCTTTGATGAATTGTTCAGCAGTCTTATGGTTTGGTGGTAGAAGCTGTTAAGGAGCCTTTTGGACCTAGAATTGGTGCTCCAGTACCACTTGCCGTGCGGTAGCAGAGAGAACAGTCTATGACTTGGGTGACTGGAGTTGGGCCTTCCTCTGACACGCCTAGTATATAGGTCCTGGATGGCAGGAGCTTGGACCCAGTGATGTACTGGGTCGTATGCACTACCTTCTGTAGAGCCTTACGGTCTGATGCCAAGCAGTTGCCATACCAGGCGGTAATGCAACCGGTCAGGATGTTCTTGAAGGTGCAGCTGTAAATGATTGAGAATCTGGGAACCCATGCCAAATCCTTTCAGTCTCCTGAGGGGGAATAGGCATTGTCGTGCTCTCTTCACGACTGTCTTTTTTAGTTTGGACCATGATGGCTTGTTGGTGATGTAGACACCAAGGAACTTGAAGCTCTCGACCCACTCCACCACTGCCCCGTTGATGTGAATGGCGACGTGTTCGGCACTCATTTTCCTGTAGTCCACTATCAGCTTCATTGTCTTGCTCACATTGAGGGAGAGGTTGCTGTCCTGACACCACACTGCCAGGTCTCTGACCTCATCCCTGTAGGCCGTCTCATCGTTGTCGGTGATCAGGCCCACTACCGTTGTGTCGTCAGCAAACTTAATGATGGTGTTGGAGTCGTGCCTGGCCACACAGTCATGGGGGAACAGGTAGTACAGGAGGGGGCTAAGCACGCACCCCTGAGTGGCCCCTGTGTTGAGGATCAGCGTGGCAGATATGTTGTTGCCTACCATTACCACCTGGGGGAGGCCCTTCGGGAAGTCTAGGATATAGTTCCAGAGAGAGATGATTAGTCCCAGGGTCCTTAGCTTAGTGATGAGCTTTGAGGGCACTATGGTGTTGAACGCTGAGCTGTAGTCAATGAATAGCATTCTCATATAGGTGTTTCTTTTGTCCAGGTGGGAAAGGGCAGTGTGGAGTGCAATAGAGACGGCATCATCTGTGGATCTGTTGGTGTGGTATGCAAATTGGAGTGGGTCTGGGCTTTCTGGGATAACGGTGTTGATGCTTTGAAAGCATTTCATAGCTACAGACGTGAGTGCTACGGTTCGGTAGTCATTTAGGCAGGTTGCCTTAGTGTTCTTGGGCACAGGGACTATGGTGGTGTGCTTAAAACCTGTTAAGCCTACCCCCTCCTTTTTCGAACATTCTGTTAAAAATCGCGCAACTTTTCAGCGTCCTTCTACTCATGCCAGGAATATAGTATATGCATATGATTAGTATGTGTGGATAGAAAACACTCTGAAGTTTCTAAAACTGGTTAAATCACGGCTGTGACTATAACAGATCGTGTGTTTCATCAAAAAGCGCAAGAAAAACTGCTCACTGAAAGCTAAAAATAATATCCATGCGTCACTTTCATGGATTGTTAAAAGGGCACAAAATTAATTATGGACCTGCATGCAATTCCTACAGATTCCACACGATGTCGCCATTGTCGTCATTATCCGTTATGGTACAGTGAGTTTTTTGTTGGTAAATCCAACTAACTGGATTCCATTTCTTCCGGTCTCCGACAGGATGTTTTGAAGTGCACATTGTCGGCCATTGATTTGAAGACGAGGAGCTATTGAATACACATCGCCCTGTAATCATTTTGATAGATCATAAACGTTTACTAATACCTAAAGTTGGATTACAAAAGTATTTCGAAGTGTTTTGTGAAAGTTTATCGTCGACTTTTTTAATTTTAAAAAATGACGCTGCGTTTTAAAACAACGTTTTTTTCTGAATTACACAGCTTCCATAGATGGCTATTTTGGGTATATATGGACCGATTTAATTGAAAAAAAGACCCAATAGTGATGTTTATGGGGCATATAGGAGTGCCAAGAAAGAAGCTCGTCAAAGGTAATGAATGTTTTATATTTTATTTCTGCGTTTGTGTATCGCCGGCTACGCTAAATCTTTTGTTTATGTCGCATTCAGGCTTTTTGGGGTGTTGCATGCTATCAGATAATAGCTTCTCATGCTTTCGCTGAAAAGCATTTTAAAAATCTGACTTGTTGGCTAGATTCACAACGAGTGTAGCTTTAATTCTATACCCTGCATGTGTATTTTGATGAACGTTTGAGTTTTAACGAGTACATTTAGCATTTAGCGTAGCGCATTTGCATTTCCAGGTGCCTAGTTGAGACATCTGCGTCTCAAGTAGGATCAAGAAGTTAAAACATGTTTTTTATTACAGACTCAATCAGGGACATGTTGAAAATGTCAGTGAAGACACCTGCCAGTTGGTCAGCACATGCCCAGAACACACGTCCTGGTAATCCATATGGCCCCGCAGCCTTGTTTATGTTGACCTGTTTAAAGGTCTTACTCACGTCGGCTACGAAGAGTGTGATCACACAGTCGTCCGGAACAGCTGATGCTCTCATGCTTGACTCAGTGTTGTTTGCCTCGAAGCGAGCATAGAAGTGGTTTAGCTTGTCTGGTAGGCTCGTGTTACTGGGTAGCTCGCGGCTGTGCCTCCCTTTGTAGTCTGTTATAGTATGCAGGCCCTGCCACATTAGACGAGCGTCGGAGCCGGTGTAGTATGATTCAATCTTAGCTCTGTATTGACGCTTTGCCTGTTTGATGGTTTCTCGCAGGGCATAGCGGGATTTCTTGTAAGCTTCCGGGTTAGAGTCCCGCACCTTGAAAGCGGCAGCTCTACCCTTTAGCTCAGTGCGAATGTTGCCTGTAATCCATGGCTTCTGGTTGGGGTATGTACGTACAGTCACTGTGGGGACGACGTCCTCGATGCACTTATTGATAAAGACCGTGACTGATGTGGTGTACTTCTCAATGCCATCGGAAGAATCCCTATGTAATTAGTTAGTCTTCCTTCATTGTTTGCAGCTAAAAATAGCAAAATGCATAGTTTCTTTGGTATAAACACCTTTCTTGGCTATTAAACAATCAAGTGTCACTGTTGACAATTTAGTGGAATTTCATAAATGTCTTCTTGGAGAATCTCTTTGGGAGAAAGCTAAATTTCTATCCGTTCTTCCAGCAAGAAAACTAGGGAGCGGATCGCGGTGCCATCTGCTGACCATTTAGGTAATTGAGTTCTCAACCGGTGTGTCAACTTTCATTCTGTAATATGGAGTATTGACAGAGAAATGACAACGGGAAATACTCACTAACATTACTGGCTCAAAATCCAAGTGTCTAGAATATATATTTGCTTTTTTTTTTCAGCAAAAATGAAAAAGAAACAAAAACAGCATACAGGATTGTGTGACGTTTGTTAAGCATTACCATTTAAATGCACAGCTATTAGTTCCACATTGTAAAGTGGGGCCCATAATTAATCTGCTATTGAAATATGGTTAGATAGAACTGTATTGTGGTTATTCATAGTATGTGAGAATTTCATGAAAACAAATACAGGAAAGACTGTTGCTGAGGTGATTGATGGTGTTGGCATAGCAACCAAATCTGTTTTGATATTACATTGTCTGTCCAAACTACTCCCGAGGACAAGTTGAAATAACTGAAAAGAGAAAGAATAACAAGCAGCTTGTCTTTTTCTTTTCCTTTCTGTGTGAAAGAGAAGCTCATGTTTAGATTGCCCAACCCCTAAGGGAGGGGTGTAAAGACATGCTTTACCATAGAAATAGAACCTAGTTCTGTGTAAAGGTGTAAGATCAGCTGTAACGGTGGTCTTCTTCCTCCTCTGAGGAGGAGTAAGAGAGGTCGGACCAATGTGCAGCGTGCTAAGTGTCCATTTTAGTTTATTAAACTGAACACTAAAGAATACAAAATAACAAAGTGAATGATACAAACGAAAACCGAAACAGTCCTGAAATGTGAAACAATCACCCACAACTCAAAAGTGAAACCAGGCTACCTAAGTATGGTTCTCAATCAGGGACAACGAATGACAACTGCCTCTGATTGAGAACCATACCAAGCCAAACACAGAAATCCCAAATCATAGAAAAAGGAACATAGACAACCCACCCAACTCACGCCCTGACCATACCAAAACAAAGACATAACTAAAGAACTAAGGTCAGAACGTGACAGAAGCTGTTTAGGTGGCCCAGGAAACAGGAAGTTAATGTATTTCCATGACAGAATTTAGAAGTAATTTCTGACTGACCAATGTAGTTTCAAATACATGCAATTTAAAAGGCACATGTCATGAAATTTCGATTTGAAAAGTTTTGGACATCACAGCGACCTTCAGGTCTTACTTGAGTCAGAAAAGGGTGTTCACATAATAGGGAAGATATACAAACCTTGCAGAGAGCATATCCAACTGACAATCTCTTAGACAAAAATATTAACTATTGGAACCAAAACTTCAAATGAACCAATGTTGGCACAAGATAGAGGGAACGTTGGAGCATAACTATTGAAATTACAGTTAATGAAAATGTAAACCTAAACCAGTATTAACAAAATGTATAGAATTTATTACACTTGAGACAACATTCACCAATTCTACAGCACAACAGCAGAGACATGTCTTAAGTGTAAAACGAACAATGATTCAATAATCCATGCTTTCTGCAAATGCTATGAAGTCCAAAGGCTTTGGGCTGAGCAAGAAAGTTGGCTGTCAGAAGTATTACAATGTAAACATACTTTTAAGAGGTTTTAAGCATATCCCAGTTTAACAGTACAAACTCTGAAGTTAAATGGGGGGCAATCAATGCAAATATGGTGTCCAGGGCACAGCTGGGTACTGAGGGAGTGACGATCAGCACTTTGTCACATCAGCTGATGTAAGAAGGGCTTTATAAATACATTTGATTGATTGATTGATTGAGGGGGCTCTATAACAAGCGGCAACAGTGAGAGGCTTATTTCTGGAAAGGTGGATTTTTAAAAGTAGAAGCTCAAACTGTTTGGGCACAGACCTGGATAGTATGACAGAACTCTGCAGGCTATCTCTGCAGTAGAATGCAACTCCGCCCCCTTTGGCAGTTCTATCTTGTTGGAAAATGTTATAGTTAGGGATGGAAATTTCAGGGTTTTTGGTGGTCTTCCTAAGCCAGTATTCAGACACGGCTAGGACATCCGGGTTGGCAGAGTGTGCTAAAGCAGTGAATAAAGCAAGCTTAGGGAGGAGGCTCCTGATTTAACATGCATGAAACCAAGGCTTTTACGGTTAAAACCTGTCTAGGACACAGGTTCCACTAATGGAACCCCCCCCAACATTCCACTGAAAAGGCAGCGCGGGAAATTGAATTTTTTTTGTTGAAATATTTAACTTTCACACATTAACAAGTCCAAAACAGCCAATGAAAACATCTTGTTAATCTACCCATCGTGTCCGATTTTTAAAATGTTTTACAACGAAAACAGATCACCACCAAATCCAAAAAAACACACAGCCATTTTTCCCAGCCAAAGATAGTCACAAAAGCAGGACTAGAGATCAAATTAATCACTAACCTTTTGAAAATCTTCATCAGATGACACTCATATGACATCATGTTACACAATACATTTATGTTTTGTTTGATAATATGCATATTTATATCCACAAATCTCGGTTTACATTGGCGCCATGTTCAGAAATGCCTCCAAAATATCCGGAGTAATTACAGAGAGCTACGTCAGATAACAGAAATAATAATAAAACTTTGACGAAAGATACATGTTTTACATGTAATTAAAGATACCCTGGTTCTTAATGCAACTGCTGATGTTTATTGTTTTCACTATTACGCACGTGTATGTAAGTGTCGGAACTGTGGTTGTTCCTCCGCACACGAGTTTCTGATTCTTCGAGAGCATAGTTTTGGGATTTTCGTCTGTGCCATTTTTGTATTGGTGGACTATATATATTAAACACGCTTCTCAAAAAACCATGCTCTCCTGTGCCTGACTCCTACACCTCTCACTGAGACGCACCTTATCACAATACCATGCAATAATCTGAGACGGCGCTCAGACGTAAATATATTTCTCCGCCATGTTGAAGTCAACAGAAATACGAAATTACATCATAAATATTCCCTTACCTTTGATGATCTTTCATCAGAATGCAGTGCAAGGAATCCTAGCTCCGCAATAAATCGTTGTTTTGTTTGATAATATCCATTACCAGTGTCCAATTAGCTACTTTTGCTAGGATGTTTAGCTCACATGTCCAAAAGCTGGTGCCGCTCCAGGCGAACTCGGACAAAAACTTCAAAAAGTTATATTCCAGGTCGAATAAACTGGTCAAACTAAGTAGAGAATCAATCTTCAGGAAGTTATTATCATATATATCCAATAACGTTCCAACCGAAGCATTCGTTTTTGTATACAGAGTAATGGAACGCAAGGCGACTCAAATAGCTGCCATCCGGTCCCACATCACACTAGAGGCTTCATTCCACGTTCTACTGACTGTTGACATCTAGTGGAAGGCGTAGGAAGTGCGACCAGATCCATATCTTATTTGGATGTGAATAGGCGATGAGTTGAAAATCAACCAGCCCCAGAATTTCCACTTCCTGTTTGGAAGTTTGCCTGCCCTGTGAGTTCTGTTATACTCACAGACATAATTCAAACAGTTTTTAAGAAACTTCTGAGGGTTTTCTATCCAATATTAATAATAATTTGCATATATTAGCATCTGGTACAGAGTAGGAGGCAGTTAACCATGGGCACGCAATTCATCCAAAGTGAAAATTCTGCCCCCTATCCCTAAAAGGTAAAAGAAGTCAACAACTGTTTTTTTTATTTTTTTATTTCACCTTTATTTAACTAAGTAGGCTAGTTGAGAACCAGTTCTAATTTACAACTGCAACCTGGCCAAGATAAAGCAAAGAAGTTTGACACATTCAACAACACAGAGTTACACATGTAAACAAACATACAGTCAATAATAAAGTAGAAAAAGTATATATACAGTATGTGCAAATGAGGTAGAATAAGGGAGGTAAGGCAATAAATAGGCCATGGTGGAGAAGTAATTACAATATACCAATTAAACACTGGAGTGAATAGAAGTGCGGAAGATGCATTTGAAGTATAGATACTGGGGTGCAAAGGAGCAAGATAAATAAATAAATAAATAAATATAGTATTTGGATGAGGTGATGGACGGGCTATTTACAGATGGGCTACGTACAGGTGCAAGTAATCTGTGAGCTGCTCTGACAGCTGGTGCTTAAAGCTAGTGAGGGAGATATCAGTCTCCAGCTTCAGTGATTTTTGCAGATCGTTCCAGTCATTGACAGCAGCGAACTGGAAGGAAAGGCGGCCAAAGGAGGAATTGGTTTTGGGGGTGACCAGTGAGATATACCTGCTGGAGCGCGTGCTACGGGTCGGTGCTGCTATGGTGACAATTGAGCTGAGATAAGGTGGGCTTTACCTAGCAAAGACTTGTAGAGGACCTGGAGCCAGTGGGTTTGGCGACGAGTATGAAGCGAGGGCCAGACAACGAGAGCATACAGGTCGCTGTGGTGGTTAGTATATGGGGCTTTGGTGACAAAACGGATGGCACTGTGATAGCCTGCATCCAATTTGTTGGGGAGAGTGTTGGAGGCTACTTTGTAGATGACATCGCCGAAGTCGAGGATCAGTAGGATGGTCAGTTTTACGAGGGTATGTTTGGCAGCATGAGTGAAGGATGCTTTGTTGCGAAATAAGAAGCCGGTTCTAGATTTAATTTTGGATTGGAGATGCTTAATGTGAGTCTGGAAGGAGAGTTTACAGTCTAGCCAGGCAGGTGCTGGCAGCGATCGGTTGAAGAGCATGCATTTAGTTTTACATGCATTTAGGAGCAGTTGGAGGCCATGGAAGGACAGTTGTATGGCATTGAAGCCCGTCTGGAGGTTAGTTAACTTTGACGATCTTCTTCTGTTGGCACTCCAAAAGGTCCCAGAAACATCACAAATGGTCCTTTTGTTTGCTAATGTGCTTCTTATATCCATAAAAACTCAGTTTAGCTGGCGCACTTCAGTCAATAATCCACCCAGTTTCCCTCCATCAAAATGCTTAGAAAATGAATCCCAAACGTCACTAATAAACTTTTCCAAACAATTCAAACAACATTTAAAATCAAACCTTAGGTACCCTAATACGTAAATAAAAAAATAAAATTTAAGACGGAGAATCGTTTTTGTCTTTACCAGAGAAAAATACAAAAGAACGCGCTTTCTTCCACCCGCTTGGAAACTCTACAGCCAAAATGGGAGCCACCTCGAAAAACTGCAATATCTGGCTTATTTTTCCAAAAACCAGCATGCAACTCCTTCTAAAGACTGTTGGCATCTAGTGGAAGCCCTAGGAACTGCAATCTGGGAGGATTTTGCCTTATAATAAAAGTGACAGCCTTTGAAAACAGTGGTAGGCTGAATGTTTTTTGGGGGGGATGATTTGTCCTTAGGGTTTCACCTGCCATATCAGTTCTGTTATACTCACAGACATAATTTTAACAGTTTTAGAAACTTTAGAGTGTTTACAATATGCATATACTAGCTTCTGGGCCTGAGTAACAGGCAGTTTACTTTAGGCACGCTTTTCATCCGGACGTGAAAATACTGCCCCCTACCCAAGAGAGACACAGTTTCCGAAGAAGGGCCAGAGGTATACATAATGGTATCATCAGCGTAGAGGTGGGTCAGAGAATCACCAGCAGCAAGAGTGACATCATTGTATACAGAGAAGAAAGTCGGCCCGAGAATTGAACCCTGTGGCACCCCCATTAGACTGCCAGAGGTCTGGACAACAGGCCCTCTGATTTGACACACTGAACTCTATCAGAGAAGTAGTTGGTGAACCAGGCGAGGCAGTCATTTGAGAAACCAAGGTTGTCGAGTCTGCCGATAAGAATGTGGTGATTGACAGAGTCGAAAGCCTTGGCCAGGTCGATGAATACGGCTGCACAATAATGTCTCTTATCGATGGTGGTTACTGATGTCGTTTAGGACCTTGAGCGTGGCTGAGGTGCACCCATGACCAGCTCTGAAACCAGATTGCATAGCGGAGAAGGTACGGTGGGATTCAAAATGGTCGGTAATGTGTAGAATAGATTCAGGGCATAATGTACAGACAAGGGTATGGTAGGATGTGAGTACAGTCTAGGTAAACCTAGGCGTTGAGTGACGATGAGAGAGATTGCATCTCTGGAGGCACCAGTTAAGCCAGGTGAGGTCTTCGCATGTGTGGGGGGTGGGTCAAAAGAGCTATCTAAAGCATGTTGAGCGGGACTAACCGAGACAGCAGTAGAAAAGGCACATTGTCATTAGAGAGAGGCATAAAGCAATCACGAGTGTTGATCGGGAGAGCTAAGACAACAACAGATGAATGGCGATGAATGGGCAGAGAGGGTCAGTAAGGTACACACAAGAATTGAGTTCATGGCTGAGGCCGACAGATAAACAAAAAAATGTACCAAATTATTGAACAGTTCAGCAGGCATCATCTGTGTATCCGAGTGATCATAGGGTCCAATGAGCAGCAATAGGTGAGTCAGGGAGCCGTTCAGTAGACGCTATTACGCTAGGCGAGCGGGAGACAACGGTGTTCAGAAAGCTAGTGGGCCGGGGTTAGCGGATGTGTCTTCAGCGACATCGCAACGGAAACACCTGTTGAAACCCCATCGGACGATTACGTCGGCAGACCGGGTCTTGATGGATCAGAGGGGCTCTGTGTCGACAATAAAGGGTCCACGCCAATTAGCAAAATAGGTATTGTAGCCCAAGAAGTTAGCTGGTATATGGACCTAGCTCAAGGTTAGCTCAAGGCTAACTGGTGCTTGGTTCTGGACAGAGGAATTAGCTAACAGTAGCCACTCGATTGCAGCTAGCTTGCTGCAATGATCCGGTGTAATGGTCCAGATCTTGCGTTATGAATCCGGTGATGTGGTGTAGAGAAGCTGTCCGATATGCTCTGTGTTGATATCACTCTGTGCAGACTTGCAGATATTGTCCGAGCTAAAGCTGGCTGGTGTCCGAGCTAAAAAGGTGACTACCGCTAACCGTGGCTAACAAAGACTGATAGCCTGTAGCTAGTTAGCTGGCTAGCTCCTGATGGAGGTTCCAGTTATAAGGAATAAAAATATCAGATCCGTACCACATTGGGTGAGGTGGGTTGCAGGAAAGTATACTTTATCGTAGATAGAAAGTGAGATTCAAATATATATGAAAAAAAACGACTGTTTACACGGGATAAGACACGGGATAAAACAAAGATAAACACACGTGTGTCTGCTACGCCATCTTGGATTTTTAGACTCCACTGGACAACAAGGCAGACCGGTCCTGTATATTACCCTCCAGCAGTCTCTAATAATGGTCACATTGTTGGACCATACTCTACTGTTATACAATACAGTCTGCTACGTTAGCTTGTAACACAGTTCACTACATTAGTCTAACTGTGACAATAACAAAGGGACAGAAGTCTACATCATCCCATATTCCAGTACACTCCATAAGGCTCTATTAACTTCCATTAGACCTATGTGTGTTGTACTTGGAACTGAGGCCATGCGGTGTGCATGGGTCTGTGGGTGTTCTTCCACCAGTGCAGGTTGGCATGATAGTGCTGTATAGGTCATTCATTATACATAGCCTTCACACTGGGAGAGAGAAGGAGAGAGGGAGAAAAGGGCGAGAGAGAAAGATAGAAAGGGGAATTAGAGATCAGGGCATGACAGAAATGATCAGTGAGAGAGATGAGAGATGAGATAAAGACCACACACACCCTCCTAGTAACAGTCTGACTGCAGTCTAACTCTCATTGTTGGTGATTTCCATTGTGGATCATTGCTGATCCTCTTCCTCCCTCTTCCTGTGATTGGGCAAAGACAGACTCCATCTCTTAACGAGGGGTGTAGCAGGTCACGTCCTCCAGAACCTTCTCAAAGCAGGCACACACCTTGTGTTGCATTAGTGGGAGATGTAGACATTATTACACACACAGGTTTCCAGTAGAACATCATACTATTACATTATTACAATTTTGAAAAAAGGGTAAATGTACAAAAAATGGTCAGACAACTAGCTAGAATTGAAACTACGACCTGAATGTCTCTATTGTTGATAATGTTAACTAGCTAGGTCAAAGCAATGTTTAGCCACATATTAGCATTTATGTTACAGTCATGAATAGCTAACTAGCTCAATAACTGGCTAGGTGGCTAATGTAATAACTTTTAGGACCTAGACCTGTACACTGACAGGAAAAACTATTATTGGTACCGTCAGCTAACAGGATAGCCTCTTCGCTCCGGGAGACCTGGGGTGTAATGGTCACTAACTTAACTAATGTTATCTAACTACAACATTACATAGATAAAAAGGTAACACAATGACTTATTTGGTTACAATGACTTAAGGCCCTACTAAACTAGCAAGCTGTGTATCTGTGCATATAGCTAGTTGTCAATGTTCAAACATTGCCTAACCTAGCTAGCTATCCATCTAGCTGACATAGCTAGCTAACATTAACTAGGTGGCTAGCTAGTATCAATATTCAACATCTAATGTTGTTAGACACAAACAGAACAATGCATAGAATGATCTGCAGAAAAAGGCACACAAGGAAACTTAACTAGCTAAACCCCTGTGGTCTGTTTTAAAGAACTTTAGCTAGCAAGCTAATGTTATCTAGCTAACGTTAACAAGATCACTGCCCAGCGACAGTTTCAACAAAGAAAGCAACAACTTTTTGTACTAACATTACAGTATGGTATTTACTTGCCTATGTAAAGTTCTCCTGGCCATCGTCGTCTTCTTCTATGGTATTATGGCGGTCTGCAAACAAACATTAGAGGTGCATGTCACCATCTACTGTACTGGAGTGTGTAGTTGATCACAGTTTACAGACTCAATTTTGTAATTATTTTTTGTGAATAAATAAAGAAGCAAACATGAAAAACAAAACCCTCCTACCTAGTCCTGTACTACTAAGGAAATAAAAAAAGAGCCCTACTAACTTCTAACAACAACCCCATCCCGAAATGACTTCGACCCCCATGATGCACTAACAAGGCTATTCAGCGTCAGCAGCTTGACTACTGTAGACTACTGTAGCTGTATTGATCTACTGTACTTCAACAACAGATGTACTCACATTGGATGGGTTGATTAGGGTTCAAACCTTCTCTCAAATAGCCTAATACATACTCTTAGAGTAGGTTTACCCCATTAATATATATTGTAATGTAACGGTGACATACCTGTACATGCAATCTGCCATTTGGGAACCTGTTCAATGTTCAATGTTGTTTAGGGACTTGTAAGTAAGCAATTCACTGTAAGGTGAACCTGTTGTATTCGGCGCATGTGGCTAATAAAATGTGATTTGATTTGATCCATTAATTATTATTACCTCATGTCAGTCTCATTCTGAATGTCGTCGACTTCAAATGTGCACGAACCCTATTCTAAATGATGATTCAGCGATACACAAATTGGCTTAGTTATTTATTTACTAACTAACTAACTAATCACACAGAATTACATAAACACACACTATATAGGTTGAATTGATTTCTAACAGAATGCAATGAAAAGTCCCTAGTGGACTAACCCCATATGACGGCTTGTTACACAATGAAAGAGGTGGGGAAAGAAAGAGCGGGAGAAGGAGAGACAAAGGAATTCAACTATCTTTCATACAGTTGAATAATACGCTCATCGTAGATATGGATATTTAGCACCCTAATGTACATATTTACGCTTGTATGTCTTTGTTGTCTCTCTCTGTTGAAATCGACCCATCTGTCTGTGATGAATAGTTTGACAGAAAGTATCTGGTTGTGTAAGTCTCTGGTTTTTCACCAGAGGTCACAATGTCCTTAGCAGTTGCAGTAGCAGGCTTTCTTTGTTCTGGAAGTGTTCGTTAGACTGTAAACATCAGGCGTTCCAATGACCGTTTGATGAGATCTTCCTCGTGTCTTTGGTCAAAGTTCTAGACTACTTGACATGCAGAGCTGCATGTCTTAGTTTTCTTCAGTCGTCGCGTTTCAGAGGGTCTTGTATTTGTAGACCATTTGTCACGTATTCAGCTCGCGTTGCACGTATATCAATCAATCGGGGTGGCAGGTAGCCTAGTGGTTAGAGTGTTGGGCTTGTAACCGAAAGGTTTCAAGATTGAATCCTCGAGCTGACAAGGTAAAACATCTGTTGCTCTGCCCCTGAACAAGGCAGTTAACCCACTGTTCCTAGGCCGTCATTGAAAATAAGAATTCATTCTTAACTAACTTACCTTTTTAAATAAAGGTAAAAAAATAAAATCAATAAAATTGATCTATAAAGCCCTTCTCACATCAGCTGATGTCACAAGTGCAGTACAGAAACCAAGCCTAAAACCCCAAACAGCAAGCAATGCAAGTGTAGAAGCACAGTGGCTAGGAAGAAAGAGAGGAACCATGCTATGAGGGGTGGCCAGTCCTCTTCTGGCTGTGCCAGGTGGAGATTATAACAGAACATGGCCAAGATGTTCAACAGGTCAGCACCTCAGGAGTAAATGTCAGTTGGCTACTCATAGTCGATCATTCAGCGTATCTCTACCGCTCCTGCGGTCTCTAGAGAATTGAAAACAGCAGGTCTGGGACAAGGTAGCACGTCTGGTGAACAGGTCATGGTTCCATAGCCGCAGGCAGAACAGTTGAAACTGGAGCAGCAGCACGACCAGATGGACTGGGGACAGCAAGGAGTCATCAAGCCAGGTAGTCCTGAGGCATGGTCCTAGGGCTCAGGTCCTCTGAGAAAGAATTAGAGAGAGCATACTTAAATTCACACAGGACACCGGATAAGACATGAGAAATATTCCAGATACAACTGACTGACTCTAGCCCCCTGACAAAAACTATTGTAGCATAAATACTCAAGACTGAGACTGAGACTTATACTGGTCTAGCAGTTTTAAACCATTTTCCATGCCAGTAGCAACCCGGCAATGTACTGGTCTATGTTTAAATTGCAACCATTTCAACGTGTAGCCACCGCTCCACATTTTCTGGCCTCAATAGTTGATTTTTCAGGGTACAGCTAGAACCACTCTACACACCGGCAGAATTCCGTCATATTTTGGTCTAATGTAAATTTCATTAGCAGCCCTTTATAAGGGGCATTCCGTCCTTTTGGCATAATGTCTGTGCTCACATGGGCATGGTTACTGACTGTGTAAAACTGTACATGAAAAACAATTATCTAATTTAGAAGGCTAAAATCAAATTTCATCTTCACACAAATAGTTTCATAGTTAATCATGTGAGATTTACAACATTTGGATGTAACTGAAATATACATTGTGAAAGTTCTTAAAATTACAAAGTTTCTGATATAAGTTTCCATTCTTTGTGTTAGAAATATTGTTTCACTATCCACTATCCACTTTTGGATTTTGGAGTTTTGGCAGGAAGAATCTCTTTGTTACCAAAGGGGTTCTTTCCCCTCAATACTGCGTGGCCAGGGAGAGAAAGATCCTGCAAGGTATTTACGACCGTCATAAGACTGTCCAACTCCCCCAGGGTAGGGTGTTCTTGAAACTTTTGGTTAGCCTGCACCTTTGATCTCCATCCAGGAGGGCACTTGGGGAGTTTCTCTTATTCTTCTCTGCAGATCCTCTCAAGCTCTGTCAGGTTGGATGGGGAGTGTAGATTGATGATAACATGTTTATGAAATCCATTTTTGGAATACATCTGTAACGTAACAAAATGTGAGTGTACAAAACATTAGGAACACCTGCTCTTTCCAGGAGGGTCGGGAGGGTGGCTTCGGCTCCTGCCCAAGCTCGGATCCCCGCATCCCCGCATGTGATGATACAGAATGGCATAGACAAGATGCAGTAGATGGTATAGAGTACAGTATATACATATGAGACCCAGTCTGGGTCCATGTGTCGGCGATGCTGACAAATGAGATGAGTAATGTAGGGTTTATAAACATAAAGTGGCTAGTGATACATGTATTACATAAAAGATGGCAAGATGCAGTAGATGATATAGAGTACAGTATATACATATACAGTGGGGCAAAAAAGTATCTAGTCCGCCACCAATTGTGCAAGTTCTCCCACTTAAAAAGATGAGAGAGGCCTGTAATTTTCATCATAGGTACACTTCAACTATGACAGACAAAATGAGAAAACAAAATCCAGAAAATCACATTGTAGGATTTTTCATGAATTTATTAGCAAATTATGGTGGAAAATAAGTATTTAGTCACCTACAAACAAGCAAGATTTCTGGCTCTCACAGACCTGTAACTTCTTCTTTAAGAGGCTCCTCTGTCCTCCACTCGTTACCTTTATTAATGGCACCTGTTTGAACTTATCAGTATAAAAGACACCTGTCCACAACCTCAAACAGTCACACTCCTAACTCCACTATGGCCAAGACCAAAGAGCTGTCAAAGGACACCAGAAACAAAATTGTAGACCTGCACCAGGCTGGGAAGACTGAATCTGCAATAGGTAAGCAGCTTGGTTTGAAGAAATCATCTGTGGGAGCAATTATTAGGAAATGGAAGACATACAAGACCACTGATAATCTCCCTCGATCTGGGGCTCCACGCAAGATCTCACCCCGTGGGGTCAAAATGATCACAAGAACGGTGAGCAAAAATCCCAGAACCACACGGGGGGGACCTAGTGAATGACCTGCAGAGAGCTGGGACCAAAGTAACAAAGCCTACCATCAGTAACACACTATGCCGCCAGGGACTCAAATCCTGCAGTGGAAAATGAACAGAAAATTAAAATCAAAACCAGTAAGAAAAGGGTATCACAACCTGAGAAAGGAACTAAAATATTACCTGGATAAAACATGGGAGAAATACATAAACATTACGCTACATATAGGCCTTTGCAATGTTTTGAATCAATGTCATTTACGTGTCCCCCTGCTTAAGCGAGTACATGTCCAGGCCCGTCTGAAATTTGCTAGAGAGCATTTGGATGATGCAGAAGAAGATTGGGAGAATGTTATATGGTCAGATGAAACCAAAATATAACTTTTTGGTAAAACTCAACTCGTCGTGTTTGGGGGACAAAGAATGCTGAGTTGCATGCAAAGAACACCATACCTACTGTGAAGCATGGGGGTGGAAACATCATGCTTTGGGGCTGTTTTTCTGCAAAGGGACCAGGACGACTGATCCGTGTAAAGGAAAGAATGAATGGGGATATGTATCGTGAGTCATGGACATTTCTCTCTGCAACTACACGGCAAGAAGTACCGGGCTCCAAGTCTAGGTCCAAAGGGCTCCTTAAAGGGTTATGCCCCCAAGCCATAAGACCAATGAACAATTAATCAAAATGGCCACCTTGACTATTTACGTTGACATCTCTCCTCTGTTTTTAAACTGCTGCTACTCGCTGTTTATTATCTATGAATAGTCACTTTACCCCTACCTACAGTTGAAGTTGGAAGTTTACTTACACCTTAGCCAAATACATTTAAACTCTGTTTTTTTTCACAATTCCTGACATTTAATCCTAGTAAAAATTAGTTAGGATTAGGATCACCACTTTATTTTAAGAATGTGAAATGTCAGAATAATAGTAGAGAGAATGATTTATTTCAGCTTTTATTTCTTTCATCACATTCCCAGTGGGTCAGAAGTTCACATACACTCAATTAGTATTTGGTAGCGTTGCCTTTAAATTGTTTAACTTTGGTCAAACATAGATACAGACACATTACATAGTGTAGATACAGATACATTACATACTGTAGGTAGATAATTACATACTGTAGATTCAGATATTATGTTAAAAAAAGCAGATGGTGAATATCCCTATGAGCATAGTGAAGTTAACAATTTACACTTTGCATGGTGTATCAATACATCCAGTTACTGCAAAGATACAGGAGTCCTTCATAACTCAGTTGCCGGAGAGGATGGAAACCAGTCAGGGATTTCACCATGAGGCCAATGGTGACTTTAAAAATATTGACAGAGTTTAATGGCTGTGATAGTAGAAAAAATTGCTGCATCAACATTGTAGTTACTCCACAATACTAACCTAAATGGGGGGAGTGAGGGATAAGAGAGGAGGGGATTAAAACCCAAGGCCAAAACTAGTTGCTTTAAAAACAGTGAGTGTTCCTGAGTGGCCGACTTACAATTTTGACATAAATATGCTTGAAAATCTAGGGCAAGACCTGAATATTCTTGTCTAGCAATGGTCAACAACCAATTTGACAAGAATTTTGAACAGAGACGCAACATCATTTCAGCCATTTAGTTTCTTCCTCGTTTCTGACTGAAAAGTTCTGTTACCAATTTGACAGAGCTTGAAGAATTTTGAACAGAGTAATGGGAAGATGTTGCACAATCCAGGTATAGAAAGCTCTTAGAGATTTACCCAGAGGGACTCACAACTGTAATCGATGCCGAAGGTGATTCTGACATGTATTTACTCAAGGGGTTGTGAATGTGGTAGTGGTTTCCTTTATCAATCCAGCTCACTGAAACAGCTTTCGTCTGACGCCTGGAGCAGAACAGTCATTTCCATTCCATTTCAATTCAGGGATGAAGTTGAATTTGACTCATGAACTGGACATTTTCAATTATTATCTACAGAATGTGATATTTTCAATTAATTCATTTTATTTCATTACATTACATATTTCATTACATCCCCTGAATGAACTTAATTGTAATGGATTTGACCCCTGCCCTGCTAAACAAGGCTATAGTTAAGGTGATTTGAAGAGGCTGTCCAGTTAGGACTCTCAGGAGGTAAATACTTAGCCTATCCTGTGTGATGTGACTTATTATTAGCGCTTACGTATTTTGAGGTAATGACAGACTTGTTGATCTATGGCCCCTGATCCCTCTCTGATCGATCGCCCTCTCTGATCGATCGCCCTCTCTGATCGATCGCCCTCTCTGATCGATCGCCCTCTCTGATCGATCGCCCTCTCTGATCGATCGCCCTCTCTGATCGCTCTCTAGACATGTCAGCGTTTGTCTCCTGACAAAGGTGCTGTTTGAGAGTTTAGTGACAGAGAGAGGACAAAGAGTGGCTAAGTGTTGACCTGTTGACCACAAGGTTCAGGTATTCTACAGGACTTTGTGGACGAGAGGCCACTGACAGTACGGCTGCTACCCTGTACTTATAATAATTTACTGTTCCTCTGCACTCAACAAACATGTCAACCTGCCCCACCTCTCTACTCTACTCCTTTCACCTCCCGTAATTCTACCATTCTCTCACTAAATCCCTCCATTCTCCTCAGAAGGGCAGGCCTCCTTTCACTTTCTTTCTCCCTCCCTCCCTCTCAGGTCAGAATGATGTGTATGTAACTTGTTCCCCCTCTCTCTTTCCTCCTGTGTTGACTTGTAGCTCATAAACAAGCAGAGCTGTCACAATGTCAGCCTGGTGTTTTCTTAAGCTATTGTGTAGAAGAGTTGGATCATTCAGAACTATGTAGAGAAGTATCAATGTTCTTTGTCTGCTTCCAACAAGGTTTATAAATGTTCCAGAGATAACATTTTGATAATTATATATAGTGTTTTAAAAATTGTCTTTATTTTGGATTGATTTGACAGTGTGGCAGCTCTTAGGCAGGTCATATGGGCTTATATACAGTGTCATAAACAGGAAAATATAAAGCACATATACCTTGTAGATTGTCTTTGCTATAGTTCTGAACATCGAGGTCAGATGTCGTGGCTATCGTTCGGGAATGACAGGTCCTGTAAAATACTGAAGAAGCAAATAGTTTCGAGTTAAGACACGCTTGTTACAGGCACCAAGAAGAGTGATCTTTCTACTTAGAAAGGAGAATGAGAGTACGGGTGTGGAGGAGAGAGGGAGAGGAGGGGAGAGTAGGAGGAGAGGAGGGGGGGTGGAGGAGAGAGGGGGGGGGGTGTGGAGGAGAGAGGGGGGGGGTGTGGAGGAGAGAGGGGGGGTGTGGAGAAGAAAGATAGAGGAGCGGTGTGGAGAAGAGTGAGAGAGTGAGAGGACAGGTGTGGAGGAAAGAGAGAGGAGGTGTGTGGAGGAAAGGGAGAGGAGGTGTGGAGAAGAGGGAGAGAGAGGGTGTGGGGAAAAGAGAGGAGGCATGTAGAGGTGAGAACGAGAGGAGGTGTGGAGGAGAGAGAGAGAGGAGGATGTGGAAAAGCGAGAGAGAGGGGTAAAGAGAAAGAGGGAGAGGAGGGGTGTGGAGGAAAGAGAGAGGAGGGTGTGGAAGAGAGGAGGGGTGTGGAGGAGAGGGAGAGAGAGAGAGAAAGGAGGGTGAGGAGGAGAGAGAGGAGGGGTGTGGAGGAGAGAGGGCTGGAGGAGAGAGGGGGGGAGGAGGTGTGGAGAAGAAAGATAGAGGAGCGGTGTGGAGAAGGGGAGAGAGAGGGAGAGGACAGGTGTGGAGGAAAGGGAGAGGGGTGTGGAGAAGTGAGAGAGAGAGAGAGAGGAGGGTGTGGAGAAGCGAGAGAGAGTGGGAGAGAGAAACAGAGCAAGGAGGGATGTGGAGAAGAGAGAGCGAGAGCAAGGAGGGATGTGGAGAAGAGAGAGCGAGAGCAAGGAGGGATGTGGAGAAGAGAGAGCGAGAGCAAGGAGGGATGTGGAGAAGAGAGAGCGAGAGCAAGGAGGGATGTGGAGAAGAGAGAGAGAGAGCAAGGAGGGATGTGGAGAAGAGAGAGAGAGAGCAAGGAGGGATGTGGAGAAGAGAGAGAGAGAGCAAGGAGGGATGTGGAGAAGAGAGAGAGAGAGCAAGGAGGGATGTGAAGAAGAGAGAGAGAGAGCAAGGAGGGATGTGGAGAAGAGAGAGAGAGAGAGAGCAAGGAGGGATGTAGAGAAGAGAGAGAGAGAGCAAGGAGGGATGTGGAGAAGAGAGAGAGAGAGAAAGGAGGGATGTGGAGAAGAGAGAGAGAAAGCAAGGAGGGATGTGGAGAAGAGAGAGAGAGAGCAAGGAGGGATGTGGAAGAGCGAGGAGGGGTGTGGAGCAGAGAGGTGTGTGGAGGAGACAGGAGGGTGTGGAGGAAAGAGAAAGGAGTGGTTGCGG
Organism: Oncorhynchus clarkii lewisi; assembly: GCF_045791955.1. Classification (NCBI taxonomy): domain Eukaryota; kingdom Metazoa; phylum Chordata; class Actinopteri; order Salmoniformes; family Salmonidae; genus Oncorhynchus; species Oncorhynchus clarkii. The sequence goes on along the minus strand of NC_092152.1, from coordinate 559,676 downwards.
AAGAGAAAAGGGGGTTGTGGAAGAGAGAAGAGGGTTGTGGAAGAGAGAAGAGGGTTGTGGAAGAGAGAAGAGGAGTGTGGAGAAGAGGAGTGTGGAGAAGAGGAGGGGTGTGGAGAAGAGAGGAGGGGTGTGGAAGAGAGAGGATGGGTGTAGAAGAGAGAGGGGTGTAGAGGAGAGAGGAGGGGTATCAATCAACGTTTATAATCAATCCTTAGGTACCCTAATACGCAAATAAACAATCAAATTTAAGACGGAGAATCGTTATTGTCTTTACCGGAGATTAACAAAAAGAACACGCCATCTCTGCCATGCGCTTGGAAACTAAACTTTTGAAACTCTTTCTAAAGACTGTTGACATCTAGTGGAAGCCCTGGGAACTGCAATCGGGGACGATTTCACCCTATTATAAAAGTGCCAGGCATTGAAATCAGTGGTATGCTGATTTTTTTTATTTTTTATGGTTTGTCCTCTGGGTTTGACCTGCCATTTCAGTTCTGTTATACTCACAGACATTATTTTAACGGTTAAAGAAACTGTAGTGTTTTCTATCAAAATCTACCAATGCATATCCTAGCTTCTGGGCCTGAGTAGCAGGCACTTTACTTTGGGCACGCTTTGCATCCGGACGTCAAAATATAGCCCCATATCCCAAATAAGATATATAGCAGGGCCAATTTGGACGTTATAAATATTATAGTAGAACTCTTATAGTTGGACCTAGTAGGACAGTAGAACTATTATAGCATAGAGTAGAACTATTATAGTAGGAGAGTAGAACTATTATAGTAGGATGGTAGAACTATTTTAGTAGGATAGTATAACTATTATAGCAGGATAGTATAACTATTATAGTAGCATAGTAGAATAGTATAACTATTATAGTAGGACCTAGTAGGATTGTTGTAACGGTTGTCGTCTTCCTCTGAGGAGGAGTAGGAAATATCGGACCAATATGCAGCGTTGTAAGTGTTCGTCATATTTATTACTCTGAACAACGGAAACAAACGAACAAGTGAATTAAGAAAAACTGAAACAGTCCCGAATGGGGAAAAACACTGAAACGGGAAATAATCACCCACAAACAAGAGTGGGAAAACAGGCTGCCTAAGTATGGTTCTCAATCAGAGACAACGATTGACAGCTGCCTCTGATTGGTTACCATACCAGGCCAAACACATAGAAATATAAACACAAGAACAAAACATAGAATGCCCACCCCAACTCACGCCCTGACCAACCTAAAATAGAAACATGCAAAAGGAACTAAGGTCAGGATGTGACAATTGTATAACTATTATAATGTAGTATCGCATATTGTAGGACAGTATACAACGAGACTGCCTATATGGAGGAGAACAAAGACCTGGCCATGTGGATGCCAGGATAACAACCTCTCCCTCAATGTAATCAAGACAAAGGAGATGATTGGGGACTACAGGAAAACGAGGACCGACGGGAGCTTCAAGTTCCTTCGTGTCCACATCACCAACAAAATAACATGGTCAAAGCACTATCCTACTATAATAGCTCTACTATAATAGTTCTACTATCCTACTATAATAGTTCTACTACCCTGCTATTTATTTTACCTTTATTTAACTCGGCAAGTCAGTTAAGAACAAATTCTTATTTTCAATGACGGCCTAGGAACAGTGGGGTTAACTGCCTGTTCAGGGGAAGAACGACAGATTTGTACCTTGTCAGCTCAGGGATTTGAACTTGCAACCTTCCGGTTACTAGTCCAACGCTCTAACCACTAGGCAACCCTGCCGCCCCATGCTATAATAGTTCTACTATAATAGTTCTTCTCTCCTACTATAATAGTTATTCTATCCTACTATAATAGTTATTCTATCCTACTATAATAGTTCCACTATCCTACTATAATAGTTCCACTATCCTACTATAATAGTTCTACTATCCTACTATAATAGTTCTACTATAATAGTTATTAAAACTATTTTTTCAACCACTCCACAGATTTCTTGTTAACAAACTATAAGCAATTCGATTAGTACATCTACTTTGTGCATGATCTACTTTGTGCATTGTATGTGTGACTGTCATTTTGAGGTCCTTGCTGCAGGGATGGGGGGGGGGAGAAATAGGTCTGTTCTGGGGAGGTCATGGTTTGTTTGGGGTTGTCTCAGCTGGTTGGGGTGTGGCTGGTGAAGCTGTGGTCTAGGTGTAGGTCCTCTTATCGTAGGTTCTCTCGGTGCAGGGGGTCGGCCATCAGATTTGCCACCAATGCTCCTTATAGGACAATTCACTGCACTCTATACTCCTCTGTAAACGGGTAATCTCACTTCCCCCTACCTGAGATATCTACTGCAGCCCTCATCCTCCACATACAACACCCGTTCTGCCAGTCACATTCTGTTAAAGGTCTTCAAAGCACACACATCCCTGGGTCGCTCCTCTTTTCAGTTTGCTGCAGCTAGCGACTGGAACGAGCTGCAACAAACACTCAAACTGGACAGTTTTATCTCAATCTCCTCATTCAAAGACTCAATCATGGACACTCTTACTGACAGTTGTGGCTGCTTTGTGTGATGTATTGTTGTCTCTACCTTCTTGACCTTTGTGTTGTTGACTGTGCCCAATAATGTTTGTACCATGTTTTGTGCTGCTACCATGTTGTGTTGCTACCATGCTGTGCAGTCATGTGTTGCTGCCTTGCTATGTTGTCGTCTTAGGTCTCTCTTTATGTAGTGTTGTGTCTCTCGTTGTGATGTGTGTTTTGTCCTATATTTATGTTGTATTTATTTTCTTTGTTTTTTTTATTCCAGGGCCCCCGTCTCCTGCCTTTTGGTAGGCCGTCATTGTAAATTAGAATTTGTTATTAACTGACTTGCCAAATAAAGACTCCTTCAATTGAAATAAAACAAAGAAATTACGGTCAGCTTGTTTTACAGCAGTCTACAGATGGAGTGCAATGGGATGGGTTCCCTTTGTACATGGAGGAAGTACAACGGTAGTATTGAATGTCAAGTGATGGCTTATACTGTGGCGTCCAGAGGGGTTGGTCTCATGGTGGTTAATGCAGCTAGTGCTGAAAAGAGTTATGAATATCAAATGATTTAGCGTTCAACAGGCTCATAGAATACCATGTTAGTCCACTCTGCTACAAAGTGTCGTCGCTACGACATGGAACTCAATCTAACCTGGTTCTTAAGCAGGCGCCATTTTTTTCCCCCATTGGCCCAAATAAGGATTAAACTTCGATAAAATATCACCATAACGATTAAGCTTCTATCAAATATCACGACACATTAAGTGGTCGTCTAGCGACATGTAGCATCTCACCTCCTCAGCTATAAAGAAACCTAAGAGTTCTGCCATAGAAAATAATCAACGTAACAATTTAGACTTCTGGGGTTAAACATTATACCTTTAAAAATATACAGTAACCGTTCCACTGCACTGTGCGTTTCGAAACCGGTCTCGCACTCTTAGAAAAAGGGCTTACAAAAGAGTTCTGTGGCTGACCCATAGGATAATCCTCTCTGGGTCCAGTTAGAACTCTTTTGGGTCCTATGTCAAACCCTCCTTGGAAAGGATTCTACATGAAACCCAAAAGGGTTCTACCTGGAAACAATAGGGGTTACTTCAAAGGGTTCTCCTATGGGGACAGCCAAATAACAATTTTGGTTCTAGAAAGCAGTTTTTTATCCTAAAATAGTGTCTAACCCTAAGATCACTCACTCAGCCCAGCCTCAAAAACACAAATACAAAGCATGGAATGTAAAGGCTGATCCAGAGGCATGACACCGCCTTCTAAATGATGCCTAAACAAACACTGTTAAAGTTAAGAGCTGCAGTGATCCACCAGGCTTACAGTCCCTACAGTCTCTGCTACAATCAATCCCCCTGGGCTGCTCAGCTAATCCTGAAATATGGGCCCTTGACTAATGGGGGAATTTAGCAAGAACTCAGCTCTGGTTTCAGAGGCTTTATTGCTATAAAGCATGATTCAGATACCTTCGCTAAGGCTTAAAATATGATGAATGAAACAGGGAGAGAGATGTTTATCCTCCTCCCTTCTCGTTTTTCTAGTTCACCTCCTGCACCTCCCCACTCCAGGTTTCTCCTTCTCAGCCTCCTCTCCTCTTCCGGCCACCCCTTCTCCTCCCCTCGCCCCTCATTCTCCACATCCTTCTTTCACTAGTGGTTTTGTGGTGGTAATAATGAAAGCTGTCACAGAAGCATGTAACCAGATTTTTCACTCCTACTGCCACAGACATCAGCCCTGGTATCAGCAGTGATATTGAACGAGTAGACAACACTTGATCTGTTTAATGTGTTGTCTTTGAGGTGTGGTTAAGAGGGTTCTCTGGTAGCAATGAACTGTTAGTTTGTATCTTATGTTGGAGTCGATGCCAGCAGCATCAATGGAATTTAGCCTGGGGCTGACGAAGCCTGGAACCACTGAGTGACAAACTCTTTGTGTATTCTACTTTCTGTACAAATGACATATCAATCTGATTAAATGGTGAGAGCTGTATTTATGTACTCAGGACATTGTGAATAGATGGAATATCTTGTCAATGGCAGTGATTTGGCAGATGAATTGGCCCAGATGGGATGTTAATACGCCCTTTGTGGAATAAATGGAGCCCAGTGATGTCAAACAGTAATAAGGTGAATTATCGGACTTCAGACTCATGAGGTTACAGGTCCGTGTTCAAACACTAAATAACTCATTTATATTATACCTTTGACTTAAAATCAAACATTTGACCCTATAACACCCCAATACAGGAAAATATATTGAAAGCTTTACCTAATGCTTCCTTTACCAACAAGCATCAGCTACAGAGCTGCTAGCAAAACATGTAGGGCACTAACTTGTAACCCTGAAAAGCCAGCTTGGACAGTATTGACATATAGACAAACAACATAGTCTTTACACAACATGGACCAGTGCCTTCTGTTTGATGTCAAATAGTGATTCCTCTTTTAGGACGGCTGTGGTATCAACACAACCTGGGTTCTAAAGACACTAGTTTTCAGAAACCGACACGCCCCTTGTCAAAGAAACTAAAGTTGACCATTCTAAAATACTCAGCTCAATGTAACAGGTGATATGTATAGCTGTAGCAGAACAAGACGATATAGATCGGTCTACAGTATCAACCCTAGATATGGTCAAGTTTCTAGTTTTATTAGTCCTATGTACGGGATACACATGGTTTACGTCGCCCAATGAAATGATTACTTGCAGGTCCTTTTCAACAATAACACAACAAGAAGAGATAAAAGATAAGAATAGGAACATAAAGTAAATGTCTCATTAGAACAAATATTTTAGCATCAGTATAATACAGGGAGGTCCAATTTTTACACATGTTTTAGGGAAGGGGGGATGGGGGGGTTTGTTAATTGTTTATAGAGTGTTAGTGGTGTCAACTGTGTGTGTGTGTGTGTGTGTGTGTGTGTGAGAGTGTGAGTGTGAGTGCTAAGGTGTGGAGAATCAGAGCAGGTGGTCAGTTCAGCTCAAGTGTTCAGCAGTCTGATGGCTTGTAGATAGAAACTGTCTCTGACCCTATTGGTATCAGACCTCAAGATCAGATACCGTCTGTCTGACAGTAAGGGACAGAACAGCTTGTGGCAGGGGTGTGTGGGGTCCTTGATGAAGCTGCATGCCTTCCTCAGGCATTGTTTTGAGTAGATGTCCTGGATGGTTGGGAGCACGGTCCCGGTGATGTACTGGGCTGTCTTCACCATCCGTACCAGGCCGTGATGCAACCGGTCAGGACACTCTCAATGGTGCAGCGATAGTATTTGGAGAGGACACAGAGTTTCTTCAGCCGCCTTAAGAAGTAGAGACGCTGTTGCGCCCTCTTGACCAGAGTGGTGGTGTTGTTGGTCCATGTCAAGTCCTCGGTGATGAGGAGCAGAGGAACTTAAACTGCTGACTCTACTGCAGTCCTGTTGATGTGGATTAGGGCATGTTCCTTCCTTCCTCCTTCCTTCCTGAAGTCAATCACAACTCCTTTATTTTGCCCACGAAGCCAGTTCACCTATAGGCTGTCTCGTCATTTTTGGTTATCAGGCCAACAACCATGGTGTTATCAGCAAACTTGATAATAGAGTTGATGTCGTACAAAGCCATGGAGTTGTGGGTGGACAGGGAGCACAAAAGAGGACTGAGGACACACCCCTGGGGGCCCCTGTGTTAAGAGTCGGTGTGGAGGAGGTGTTGTTGCCAATCCTCACAGCCTGTGGTCTGCCCGTCAGGAAGTCCAAGATCAAGTTGCAGAGGGTGGTGTCCAGACCAATGGCTCTGCGCCTGGTTTCGAGCTTGGAGGGAACAATAGTGTTGAACTCTGAGCTGTAGTCAATGAACAGCATTCTCATATAGGTGCTCCTCTTGTCCAGATGGGAAAGAGCAATGTGGATAGCAAATGGACATGGCATCTTCTGTGGATCTGTTGGAGCGGTAAGCAAATTGGAATGGGTCTAGTGTGTCTGGCATGAATGTCAACTGTTCAGCGCTGCCCTTCATAATGTCATTAAAACCCACATGTACTACGACAGAATGGATTTCCATGTCCTGACGTAGTACATTCGGGAGCAGCTTAGTAATGTAATTTACTCAAGCTCCGGGATAGGACATTGTTTTTGAACCAGGAACAGTCACCTTTCTTACCATGGAGCTGCCCAAAATCATGGCTGGTGAGAAGGATGAGGAAATCCACCCACTCCGCACTCCACAGGATTCGGAGAAGCCTTTATGGACGGGCGAGAGGCAGGATAACTTGAGCCCCTTGCGCCCGACGCCAGGTGCAGGCCTCCGACCGATGGAGATGCCCCGCTCGATCCAAAAAGGTCAACATTCCACTCTGCGTTTTCTCCAGTTTCTTACGTAGGCTCGCAACCTGTGTGATTAAGGAAGTCACCTCAAGCCTATAATCCTCGGCCAGCAAACAGCTACCGCATTGGAACTCTGAGTGATCAGTTTGTCCTGAAACAAAGTAGTAGTAGATACAGATCATACAGTGCTGGAACCATTCATTTACTACTCCAAATGAGACTCCATTGCAAAAGTAAACCGCTACCAACTTCGTTAGCTTGATGGTTTGCACTTTAACCTCTTGATCCTACTTGAGACGCAGACGTCTCAAGTAGGCACCTGGAAATGCAAATGCGCTACGCTAAATGCTAAATGTACTCGTTAAAACTCAAACGTTCATTAAAATACACATGCAGGGTATTGAATTAAAGCTACACTCGTCGTGAATCTAGCCAACAAGTCAGATTTTTAAAATGCTTTTCGGCGAAAGCATGAGAAGCTATTATCTGATAGCATGCACCACCCCAAAATGCCTGAAGGCGACGTAAACAAAATAATTAGCGTAGCCGGCGCTACACAAAAACGCAGAAATAAAATATAAAACATTCATTACCTTTGACGAGCTTCTTTCTTGGCACTCCTATATGCCCCATAAACATCACTATTGGGTATTTTTTTTCGATTAAATCGGTCCATATATACCCAAAATAGCCATCTATGGAAACTGTGTAATTCAGAAAAAAACATTGTTTCAAAACGCTGCGTCATTTTTTAAAATTAAAAAAGTTGACGATAAACTTTCACAAAACACTTTGAAATACTTTTGTAATCCAACTTTAGGTATTAGTAAACGTTTATAATATATCAAAATGATCACGGGGCGATGTGTATTCAATAGCTCCACGTCTTGAAATCATGGTCGGAAAACTTTCCTCCAAAACATCCTGTCGGAGACCGGAAGAAATGGAATCCCTCTCCTTTGTTTTCCCAAGAAATAACTCTCAGGAAAATGACGACAATGGCGACATCGTGTGGAAGCTGTAGGAATTGCATCCGTGTCTATATTTAATTTGGTGTCCTTTAAACAATACATGCAAGTGGCGCATGGATATTATTTTCAGCTTTCAGTGACCAGTTTTTCTTGCGCTTTTCGATGAAACACGCGCTCTGTTATAGTCACAGCCATGATTTAACCAGTTTTAGAAACTTCAGAGTGTTTTCTATCCACACATACTAATCATATGCATATACTATATTCCTGGCATGAGTAGCAGGACGCTGAAATGTTGCGCGATTTTTAACAGAATGTTCGAAAAAGTAGGGGGTAATCTTAAGAGGTTGCTGTAACAATGTTTTTCCTAGAGATGGATTCCCATTGATCACAACAACAAGTACTGTCATGGGTGTCTGCCATAGTTGTAACATAGTTATTACATGAATAATTCATGATATGTTTCACTCTACATTAAGTTACTTGTTCCTGTGAAGCAACATTGTAGTTAACATACTTTTCGTTATAACAACACTGTTATAACTGACATTTTCATATATCCTGTGAAATATGTAATTACATTGAAAGTACATGGTAATTACACTTATAGGTGCTGTATTCTACCTTGAAGTGTATTTTCCCAATGATTGTAATAAAACGGTTAACCCTACTGTGTTTTGCCTTTCTAGCTCATGAGTACCTACAGTAACAGACATAATTTAACAGCATTTCACCTACATTATACCTTTGAGGCCAGAAAAATAAAACGCAACTCCCTTTTCAAAGGCAGGTACGTTGTATTTACAAAGGCTATACCATTATGTGTTTCACTTGACATGAAGTTGCTAGTTCCTGGGTAGGGACATTACAGTTCCATTGTAAATATATATATTTTTTTATTTCACTTTTATTTAACCAGGTAGGCCAGTTGAGAACACCTTTATTTAACCAGGTAGGCTAGTTGAGAACACCTTTATTTAACCAGGTAGGCCAGATCACCTTTATTTAACCAGGTAGGCTAGTAGAGAACACCTTTATTTAACCAGGTAGGCTAGTTGAGAACACCTTTATTTAACCAGGTAGGCCAGTTGAGAACACGTTTATTTAACCAGGTAGGCCAGTTGAGAACACCTTTATTTAACCAGGTAGGCTAGTTGAGAACACCTTTATTTAACCAGGTAGGCTAGTTGAGAACACCTTTATTTAACCAGGTAGGCTAGTTGAGAACACCTTTATTTAACCAGGTAGGCTAGTTGAGAACACCTTTATTTAACCAGGTAGGCCAGTTGAGAACACCTTTATTTAACCAGGTAGGCCAGTTGAGAACACCTTTATTTAACCAGGTAGGCTAGTTGAGAACACCTTTATTTAACCAGGTAGGCTAGTTGAGAACACCTTTATTTAACCAGGTAGGCTAGTTGAGAACACCTTTATTTAACCAGGTAGGCTAGTTGAGAACACCTTTATTTAACCAGGTAGGCCAGTTGAGAACACCTTTATTTAACCAGGTAGGCTAGTTGAGAACACCTTTATTTAACCAGGTAGGCTAGTTGAGAACACCTTTATTTAACCAGGTAGGCTAGTTGAGAACACCTTTATTTAACCAGGTAGGCTAGTTGAGAACACCTTTATTTAACCAGGTAGGCTAGTTGAGAACACCTTTATTTAACCAGGTAGGCTAGTTGAGAACACCTTTATTTAACCAGGTAGGCTAGTTGAGAACACCTTTATTTAACCAGGTAGGCCAGATCACCTTTATTTAACCAGGTAGGCTAGATCACCTTTATTTAACCAGGTAGGCCAGATCACCTTTATTTAACCAGGTAGGCTAGTTGAGAACACCTTTATTTAACCAGGTAGGCTAGTTGAGAACACCTTTATTTAACCAGGTAGGCCAGATCACCTTTATTTAACCAGGTAGGCCAGATCACCTTTATTTAACCAGGTAGGCCAGTTGAGAACAAATTCTCATTTAAAACTGCGACCTGGCAAAGATAAAGCAAAGCAGTTCGACACATACAGCATATCACAAAAGTGAGTACACCCCTCACATTTTTGTAAATATTTGAGTATATCTTTTCTTGTGACACTGAAGAAATGACACTTTGCTACAATGTAAAGTAGTGAGTGTACAGCTTGTATAACATTGTACATTTGCTGTCACCTCAAAATAACTAAACACACAGCCATTAATGTCTAAACCTCTGGCAATAAAAGTGAGTACACCCCTAAGTGAAAATGTCCAAATTGGGCCCAAAGTGTCATTATTTTGTGTGGCCACCATCATTTTCCAGCACTGCCTTAACCCTCTTTGGCATGGAGTTCACCAGAGCTTCACAGGTTGCCAGTGGAGTCCTTTTCCACTCCTCCATGACGACGGAGCTGGTGGATGTTAGAGACCTTGCACTCCTCCACCTTCCGTTTGAGGATGCCCCACAGATGCTGAATAGGGTTTAGATCTGGAGACATGCTTGGCCAGTCCATCACCAAAATCCTCAGCTTCTTTAGCAAAGCAGTGGTCGTCTTGGAGGTGTGTTTGGGGTCGTTATCATGTTGGAATACTACCCTGCGGCCCAGTCTCCGAAGGGAGGGGATCATGCTCTGCTTCAGTATGTCACAGTACATGTTGGCATTCATGGTTCCCTCAATTAACTGTAGCTCTCAAGTGCCGGCAGCACTCATGCAGTCCCAGACCATGACACTCCCACCACCATGCTTGACTGTAGGCAAGACACACCTGTCTTTGTACTCCTCACCTGGTTGCCGCCACACATGCTTGACACCATCTGAACCAAATAAGTTTATCTTGGTCTCATCAGACCACAGGACATGGTTCCAGTAATGCTGCTTGTCTTCAGCAAACTGTTTGTGGGGTTTCTTGGGCATCATCTTTAGAAGAGGCTTCCTTCTGGGACGACAGCCATGCAGACCAATTTGATACAGTGTACGGCGTATGGTCTGAGCACTGACAGGCTGACCCCACACCCCTTCAACCTCTGCAGCAAAATCAAATCAAAAGTATTTATATAGCCCTTCGTACATCAGCTGATATCTCAAAGTGCTGTACAGAAGCCCAGCCTAAAACCCCAAACAGCAAGCAATGCAGGTGTAATACAGCAATGCTGGCAGCACTCATACGTCTATTTCCCAAAGACAACCTCTGGATATGACGCTGAGCACGTGCACTCAAATTCTTTGGTCGACCATGGCGAGACCTGTTCTGAGTGGAACCTGTCCAGTTAAACCGCTGTATGGTCTTGGCCACCGTGCTGCAGCTCAGTTTCAGGGTCTTGGCAATCTTCTTATAGCCCAGGCCATCTAAATGTAGAGCAACAATTCTTTTTTTCAGATCCTCAGAGAGTTCTTTGCCATGAGGTGATCCTGGGTAAACTCTATTAGGCTACAAAACACATGTTTAACGGCAACAAAACAAACAAAATAGAGGAGCTTCGGAACTGAGGGTTTAACACATCCTCATTCACGTCTCCATCACAACCCCACTTTTGCGCAGCTGATGCTGGCTATTTAATTGGGAATTAAAGGGAAAGCGCCCTATTGGAAGGAGAAGCACTGTGACGGTTCAGAAAAATTCAGGGCCGTCACAACCTGCTCCCCATTCACACCTGAGACCTTGTAACACTAACGAGTCACATTTTGGGCATGTGAGCTAAAAGTGATAGCAAATGCAGCTACTTGGACACTAGTATTGGACATTATGGAACAAAACAATGATTTATTGTAGAACTAGGACTCCTTGCACTACATTCTGATGAAAGATCATCAAAGGTAAGGGAACATTTATGATGTAATTTCGTAATTCTGTTGACTCCAACATGGCGGAGAAATACTTTTACGTCTGAGCGCTGTCTCAGATTATTGCATGGTAGGATTTTCCATAACGTTTTAAAAAAATCTGACACAGCGGATGCAGTAAGAACCAATGTATCTTTAATTATATGTAGAACATGTATCTTTAGTCAAAGTTTATGATCAGTATTTCTGTTATCTGGCATAGCTTTCTATAATTCCTCCGGATATTTTGGAGGCAGTTCTGAACATGGCGTCAATGTAAACCGAGATTTGTGGATATAAATATGCAAATTATCGAACAAAACATAAATGTATTGTGTAACATGTCATATGAGTGTCATCTGATGAAGATTTTCAAAAGGTTAGTGATTAAATTTATCTCTAATCCTGCTTTTGTGACTCTATCTTTGGCTGGAAAAAATGGCTGCGTTTTCTCTTTGATTTGGTGGTGGTCTAACATAAATATATGTTGTGTTTTCGCTGTAAAACATTTAAAAAATCAGACATGATGGGTAGATGAACAAGATGTTTACCTTTCATTTGAGGTATTGGACTTGTTAATGTGTGAAAGTTAAATATTTCTAAAGAATATTTTTTAATTCCCTGCGCCACCTTTTCAGCTGAATGGGGGGGGGGGGTGGAGTTCCCCTCGGGCTTAGGGTTATTAAAGCTAGTGAGGGCGATGTGAGTCTCCAGCTTCAGAGATTTTTGCAGTTCGTTCCAGTCATTGGCAGCAGAGAACTGGAAGGAAAGACGACCAAAGGAAGAATTGGCTTTGGGGGTGAACAGTGAGATATACCTGCTGGAGCGCGTGCTACGAGTGGGTGCTGCTATTGTGACCAGTGAGCTGAGATAAGGTGGGGCTTTACCTAGCAGAGACTTGTAGATAACTTATAGCCAGTGGGTTTGGCGACGAGTATGAAGCGAGGGCCAACCAACGAGAGCGTACAGGGCACAATGGTGGGTAGTGTATGGGGCCTTGGATATTACAGGATGAGATTGTGAAGGCTTTCTTTTCCATGAAGTGTACAATGTTGCTAGTTGTATGGTTTGGCCTCAGATCAGTAAGTATGAGCAGAGCATCTGATACATGCACTTGGCTTGGGCTGGTGTAAGAGTGGTGGTTGGCCTTGTTTGCCTGTCATGGCCTAGGTGTATGTGTGAGGCCAAATAAAATCACATTTTGTTGGTCACATACACATGGTTAGCAGATGTTAATGTGAAGGTAGCAAAATGCTTGTGCTTCTAGTTCCGACAGTGCAGTAATATCTAACAAGTAATCGGACAATTCCACAACAAAAACCTAATACACAAAAATCTAAAGGGATCAAATAAGATTATGTACATATAAATACATGGATGAGCGATGGCCGAGCGGCATAGGCAAGATGCAATAGATGGTATAAGATACAGTATATACATGTGAGATGAGTAATGTAAGATATGTAAACATTATTAAAGTGGCATTGTTTAACTGGGATACTGTATGTGGGATGGTAAGCCAGAAGCCAAAAGCCAGAGAAAATGCAGAGCACCAAATTCAAATAAATTCCTATAAAAATCTAACTTTCATGAAATCACACATGTAAAATAACAAATTAGAGCTACATGTGTTGTGAATCCAGCCAACATGTCAGATTTCAAAAAGGCTTTTCGGCGAAAGCAAACGATGCTATTATCTGAGGTTAGCACCTCCATAAACAAAAGAGAGAAAACATATTTCAACCCTGCAGAGGCGACACAAAACGCAGAAATAAAAATATAAATCATGCCTTACCTTTGACGAGCTTCTTCTGTTGGCACTCCAATATGTCCCATAAACATCACAAATGGTCCTTTTGTTCGATTAATTTCGTCCATATATACCCAAAATGTCAATTTATTTGGCGCGTTTGATACAGAAAAACACCGGTTCCAATTTGCGCAACGTGACTACAAAATATCTCAAAAGTTACCTGTAAACTTTGCAAAAACATTTCAAACTACTTGTGTAATACAACTTTAGGTATTTTTTAAAGTAAGTAATTATAAATCGATAAAATTGAAGACGGGATGATCTGTGTTCAATACAGGAAGAAAACAAACTGCTAGCTTTCTGGTCATGCGCCTCTATCATGACGTGACCCTCGTTCAAGATGGCCGTACTTCTTCATTACACAAAGGAATAACCTTACCCAATTTCTAAAGACTGGTGACATCCAGTGGAAGTGGTAGGAACTGCAAGCAAGTCCCTTAAAAATCTGGATTCCCAATAAGGGAAGACTCTGGAGAGTCTGGAGAGTCTTGAGGTTGAGGTAGGTGCGAATTTACAAGCTACGTCTATCGACAGTTGTCGCAGTGACATCATTAACATTCTGTTGATATGGTTACTTGCATAGTAGAGTATTTTGTTAAGACATGTAGCTAGCTAGCGAAACAATTAACCATAATCCCAAATCATGACGTTACTACCCTGTATGAATCTGCAGGTAGCTAACCAACTAGGATTAATGTTAGCTAGCTAACATGAGGCTATAACTAGCAAAGCAAATGGCTCTGAGATATGAATAATATTACTACACAGGTCATACACGTAATGTTAGCTAGCGAGCCAGCCAGCTAACATTAGCTAGCTAGCTAACAGTACACTTTAACTTGAAACTAAAATTACTTTCTGACAAATCTGAAAATGTAGCTAGCTAGACTATATTACCCCTATACATGGATGGACCCTTTTCCCTTTCTGTTACGGATGACATGGTTGCCCTTAGTTTGAAGATGTAATCCAGAGACAGGTGTTTTACTCCGCTCCTTAGCTATCATACTCTAATTCCACTGATTTCAAAACTTGGTCCTCCAGAAAGTGGAGAGCAACACTTATGCACATCTACTACACAGTATAAAGTGGGGAGAACAAGTATTTGATAACCTGCAAAATCGGCAGTGTTTCCTACTTACAAAGCATGTAGAGGTCTGTAATTTTTATCATAGGTACACTTCAACTGTGAGAGATGGAATCTAAAACAAAAATCCAGAAAATCACATTGTATGATTTTTAAGTAATTAATTTGCATTTTATTGCATGACATAAGTATTTGATCACCTACTAAGAATTCCGGCTCTCACAGACCTGTTAGTTTTCATCCCGCAGTGTTTGTGATTATAGCCTGATAAAGACAGCTTGGCTGTCGAAACGTTGGTATTACATTTTTGCATCTGAGCTCCAAGAGTGTGCGGCTCTCTTTTATTTTCAAGTTTCCACTCCGCTAGCCAGCACCTCGTCTTAATAGGTGTGCGTTTCTTTTTCTTCTATAAGTATTTGATCACCTACTAAGAATTCCGGCTCTCACAGACCTGTTAGTTTTCTTTAAGAATCCCTCCTGTGCTCCACTCATTACCTGTATTAACTGCACCTGTTTGAACTCGTTACCTGTACAAAAGACCTGTCCACACACTCAATCAAACAGACTCTAACCTCTCCACAATGGCCAAGACCAGAGAGCTGTGTAAGGACATCAGGGTTAAATGGTAGACCTGCACAAGGCTGGGATGGGCTACAGGACAATAGGCAAGCAGCTTGGTGAGAAGGCAACAACTGTTGCCGCAATTATTAGAAAATGGAAGAAGTTCAAGATGACGGTCAATCACCCTCGGTCTGGGGCTCCTTGCAAGATCTCACCTCGTGATCATGAGGAAGGTGAGGGATCAGCCCAGAACTACACGGCAGGACCTGGTCAATGACCTGAAGAGAGCTTGGACCACAGCCTTAAAGAAAACCATTAGTAACACACTGCGCCGTCATGGATTAAAATCCTGCAGCGCACGCAAGGTCCCCCTGCTCAAGCCAGCACATGTCCAGGCCCATCTGAAGTTTGCCAATGACCATCTGGATGATTCATAGGAGGAATCGGAGAAGGTCATGGGGTCTGATGAGACAAAAATAGAGATTTTTGGTCTAAACTCCACTTGCCGTGTTTGGAAGAAGAAGAAGGATGAGTACAACCCCAAGAACACCATCCCAACCGTGAAGTATGGCGGTGGAAACATCATTCTTTGGGGATGCTTTTCTGCAAAGGAGACAGGACGACTGCACCGTATTGAGGGGAGGATGGATGGGGTCATGTATCGCGAGATCTTGGCCAACAACCTCCTTCCCTCAGTAAGAGCATTGAAGATGGGTCGTGGCTGGGTCTTCCAGCATGACAACGACCCAAAACACACAGCCAGGGCAACTAAGGAGTGGCTCCGTAAGAAACATCTCAAGGTCCTGGAGTGGCCTAGCCAGTCTCCAGACCTGAACCCAATAGAACATCTTTGGAGTGAGTTGAAAGTCCGTATTACCCAGCGACAGTCCCGAAACCTGAAGGATCTGGGGAAGGTCTGTATGGAGGAGTGGGCCAAAATCCCTGCTGCAGTGTGTGCAAACATGGTCAAGAACTACAGGAAACGTATGATCTCTGTAATTGCAAACAAAGGTTTCTGTACCAAATATGAAGTTCTGCTTTCTGATGTATCAAATACTTATGTCATGCAATAAAATTCTAATGAATTACTTAAAAACCATACAATGTGATTTTCTGGATTTTTGTTTTAGATTCTGTCTCTCACAGTTGAAGTGTACCTATGATAAAAATTACAGACCTCTACATGCTTTGGAAGTAGGAAAACCTGCAAAATCGTCAGTGTATCAAATACTTGTTCTCCCCACTGTATATATATATATATATATATATAAAAAGCTGCATTAGACAGGATTACTTACACATACTGACCAGTTTAAAACCTCTTACAGCTCCCTCCCTACTTTGTGCAATTTCCGCCTGAAGACATACCCAAATCTAACAGCCTGTAGCTCAGGCACAGAAACAAGGATATGCATATTCTTGGTACCATTTGAAAGAAAACACTCTGAAGTTTGTGTAAATGTGAATTGAATGTAGGAGAATATAACACAATATATCTGGTGTAGTTAAAACAATGAAAAAAAACATACGTTTTTTATTTTTATATCATCATCATCTTTAAAATGAACAAGATAAAACAAACATTCAGATAGGATGATGGGGACAATTTCAGTGGAAAATATAAGACTGCAACAGTACTTGTGCAAAGTTTCATAATGATAACTTCCGAAATGAGTGTGCTACATGACATTTATCATGAAGTCACCCAGGTTTCCCACACAAGTAGCCCAAATGTACCCAAGTGGCCAAATTGGTGAAGGTATACATTGAAACAAATAACTATATACAAAATACCAAAATGGTATTCTAACACATCCCCCCCCCCCCCCCAAATTGAGAAAAAAAAGACAAAAAAAATGGAAAAAATAATAATTATTGATTTAAAAAATATGTGAAAAAAAAAAAAATATATATATACACATATTTACAAAATAACATGGGTAACTATTTACACACTTTCAATATTTGGAAGACCCTCAGTCCTCTATCAAATCAAATCTATTTATATAGCCCCAGCCTAAAACCCCAAACAGCAAGCAATGCAGGTGTAGAAGCACGGTGGCTAGGTAAAACTCCCTAGAAAGGCAAAAACCTAGGAAGAAACCTAGAGAGGAACCAGGCTATGAGGGGTGGCCAGTCCTCTTCTGGCTGTGCCATGTGGAGATCACAGTGCTTGTAGAGGGTGCAACAGGACAGCACCTCAAGAGTAAAAATGAACAGTTTAGGGTTCCATAGCCGCAGGCAGAACAGTTGAAACTAGAACAGCGGCAAGGCCAGGTGGACTGGGGACAGCAAGGAGTCATCATGCCAGGTAGTCCTGACGCATTGTCCTAGGGCTCAGGTCCTCCGAGAGAGAGAAAGAGAGAATTAGAGAGAGCATACTTAAATTCACACAGGACACCGGATAAGACTCCCATTCGGAGTCAGTGTCACTGTGAAAGAAAATGTTCAGTTAGAATAGTTTCACATATGAGCCCTGTATCAACAGGTATAATAAACAGATATTTATAGAGAGTTGAAGGTTGAATATATTATTATGACCTGCTAGATCTACTGTCTCTTTTATATTACAACAGACCAGCTGTATCTACTGTCTCCATTTCACCTTGGCCATTGATGTGGTCCTGCCCTCTCCTCAACAGCCTCAAATAGGCTATTTCATGTGGGTTGGGGTGGGGCGGCAGACACACGCATCTCACATTTCATGACATTACATGTTTATATATTGCTTCTAAATAAAAAAATATTTAAAAAATCACAAATAATATTTTATATTATTAATTTCAAACAAGGGCATTAGCATGATAAGAACTTACCAGTCCAAAACGACGTCCTCTCCTGTTCAAAAAATATTCCTCCACAATCGCTAAATGAAGCGTCCAACAACAATCTCTGTCTCACCTTCCCAATCAATTTATTCTAAAATTGTGTGTACATCTGTATATCTAGTCGCCATAATGATTGATATATAAAACAGCTGAATCTGCCGTTCACCAAACAATGCAATGCGTAATATGTGTTTCTCCTTCTGGTATGAAAATTCAATAGCGCATGACTCTCTTTACGCTGGAGCTTACTACATGGGTTGGTCTTGCAACACATAAACATGGCGTATTGCCGTTTAGCTCAGCTCATTGGCTTTCTACCCAGCTAGATTTCAAGACGATCAGTGGTCATTGGGTTAAAAGACAGTCAATTAACGAAACAGCGGGCAAATCATTGGTGCACAATGATGTCATGACTTGTTGTCTTCAAATCGGTTTCTTTCAGTCAATACATCCCGCGAAATGGCCCATCAGGTTTGATTGTGTTACAAACAAACCAGTTGATTGCAGTGAAACCAAACATGACTGGAAAAGTCACCTTCTGTGTGGGTTATTTACCTGGAATGTGTCGTAGAAAATGGAATGAGACGGAATTCACGACACAAGCGGTTCACAAAATGTTTTGTGTTAGGCTATAAAAACAGATTTTATCAAACAAAATATCATTCATTGTGTAACAATGAGCATTGGAATTGCAAACAGACGAAGAACGTCAAAGTTAAACTATTTATTTTAATGCAGTTTGTGATTATGTTACCCCTGTGCTGGTTATATATATATATATTTTTTTATGGGGCTCTATGCTCAGTAAATCCTTTTTTAAATCTGACAACGCAGTTGGATTAGCAAGATTCAAGGCTTTCGATACATGTGAGACACTTTTCATGAATGTTTAATATGACTACAGTGCCTTGCGAAAGTATTCGGCCCCCTTGAACTTTGCGACCTTTTGCCACATTTCAGGCTTCAAACATAAAGATATAAAACTGTATTTTTTTGTGAAGAATCAACAACAAGTGGGACACAATCATGAAGTGGAACGACATTTATTGGATATTTAAAACTTTTTTAACAAATCAAAAACTGGAAAATTGGGCGTGCAAAATTATTCAGCCCCCTTAAGTTAATACTTTGTAGCGCCACCTTTTGCTGCGATTACAGCTGTAAGTCGCTTGGGGTATGTCTCTATCAGTTTTGCACATCGAGAGACTGAATTTTTTTCCCATTCCTCCTTGCAAAACAGCTCGAGCTCAGTGAGGTTGGATGGAGAGCATTTGTGAACAGCAGTTTTCAGTTCTTTCCACAGATTCTCGATTGGATTCAGGTCTGGACTTTGACTTGGCCAGTCTAACACCTGGATATGTTTATTTTTGAACCATTCCATGGTAGATTTTGCTTTATGTTTTGGATCATTGTCTTGTTGGAAGACAAATCTCTGTCCCAGTCTCAGGTCTTTTGCAGACTCCATCAGGTTTTCTTCCAGAATGGTCCTGTATTTGGCTCCATCCATCTTCCCATCAATTTTAATCATCTTCCCTGTCCCTGCTGAAGAAAAGCAGGCCCAAACCATGATGCTGCCACCACCATGTTTGACAGTTGGGATGGTGTGTTCAGCTGTGTTGCTTTTACGCCAAACATAACGTTTTGCATTGTTGCCAAAAAGTTCAATTTTGGTTTCATCTGACCAGAGCACCTTCTTCCACATGTTTGGTGTGTCTCCCGGGTGGCTTGTGGCAAACTTTAAACGACACTTTTTATGGATATCTTTAAGAAATGGCTTTCTTCTTGCCACTCTTCCATAAAGGCCAGATTTGTGCAATATACGACTGATTGTTGTCCTATGGACAGAGTCTCCCACCTCAGCTGTAGATCCCTGCAGTTCATCCAGAGTGATCATGGGCCTCTTGGCTGCATCTCTGATCAGTCTTCTCCTTGTATGAGCTGAAAGTTTAGAGGGACAGCCAGGTCTTGGTAGATTTGCAGTGGTCTGATACTCCTTCCATTTCAATATTATCGCTTGCACAGTGCTCCTTGGGATGTTTAAAGCTGGGGAAATCTTTTTGTTTCCAAATCCAGCTTTAAACTTCTTCACAACAGTATCTCGGACCTGCCTGGTGTGTTCCTTGTTCTTCATGATGCTCTCTGCGCTTTTAACGGACCTCTGAGACTATCACAGTGCAGGTGCATTTATACGGAGACTTGATTTCACACAGGTGGATTGTATTTATCATCATTAGTCATTTAGGTCAACATTGGATCGTTCAGAGATCCTCACTGAACTTCTGGAGAGAGTTTGCTGCACTGAAAGTAAAGGGGCTGAATAATTTTGCACGCCCAATTTTTCAGTTTTTGATTTGTTAAAAAAGTTTGAAATATCCAATAAATGTCGTTCCACTTCATGATTGTGTCCCACTTGTTGTTGATTCTTCACAAAAAAATACAGTTTTATATCTTTATGTTTGAAGCCTGAAATGTGGCAAAAGGTCGCAAAGTTCAAGGGGGCCGAATACTTTTGCAAGGCACTGTATTTATGTAGCGATCACCATATGTTGTGGAATTTCAGCCCGCTAGCGGGTTCCATGCGCAGAGAGGTTAAATAGACAGAAGCGCGCTACATGGCAGACCAATCCAAACTAATCTCTCGGCATGTCCAGCCCACTCATTATCTCAGCCAATCATGGCTAGCAGGAAGGTTGCTGACTTTTTCTGTGGCTAAACCATCTAGGGTCGTAAATTTAACAATTTGATTCATATTTACAGATGGCATACAAGTTTGTTTTTAAAGCACATGAAAGTTCACATGTTTCAGAAGGCAAAAAATGCATTTTGGCCTCCCGAGTGGCGCAGTGGTCTAAAGCACTGCATCTCAGTGCTAGCTGTGCCAATAGAGATCCTGGTTAGAGTCCAAGCTCTGTCGCAGCCGGGCGCAACCGGGAGACCCATGGGTCGGCGCAAAATTTGCCTAGCGTCGTCCGGGTTAGGGGAGGTTTTGGCCGGCCGGGATGTCCCTGTCCCATTCTGCTGTAGCGACTCCTGTGGCGGGCCGGGCGCATGCAGGCTGACACCGTCGCCTGGTGTACGGTGTTTCCTCCGACACATTCTTGAGGCTGTCTTCCGGGTTAAGAGGGCATTGTTTCAAGAAGCAGTGTGGCTTGGCTGGGTCGTGTTTATGAGAATGCACGGCTCTCGCCTCGAGTCCGTACGGGAGTTGCAGCGATGGGACAAGACTGTGTCTACCAATTGGATACCACGAAATTGGGGAGAAAAAGTGGTAAAAAAAGGATTAAAAATACTCATTTTGATTTTAAACAAAAGTTTACATTCAAATGCCTCTCATGTGAAGTTGTAATTTGCGACATTCCAGAAACAGGTCTTATGTGTTAACGTTTCTTCTGGGATGCTTACTTGTTTTCATTGCATTACTGGGAAGAAGTAGATATGCTCATGTTATTAATGTTAGTGCAGGGTGAGTTGGACACAGTGGACTCCCTAACAGGGCACACCGCCTCAGTGCTAACAGTATAAATCTGGTTCATAGGCACATGATTACTGCATACAATAGCTGTAGGATCAGCAGAGTCATTCAGCAGAGGAATTTAGGGCAGTTAGAGGGACGTAAATTAAGTTACTGAAGCATTATGACAACTCAGCATCACAATGGTAGGGATTAACTGAGCTCAACTTGGGTCATTGATAAGTCATTGTATCAACGCAGCCTTATAATGCCGTGAAAGGATCCAGGAACCCAAATGATTTGGGTGGATCCCATCCTCATTATAAAATGTGTTTTGTTTCCAAAAGGTATCGAAATTGTCAACAAAAGTTACACCCATTGAGCTGTAATAGTCACGTAGCCAGTTGTGAAGAGAGAATCCTGCAAAAACTTTCAATTTGTTTGGGGGGGGGTTGTCAGGAGGAGTGTTTTTTTCCCGATCATTTACCATCCTCCACCCAATCATATACCATCCTCCACCCCATCATATATCATCACTCACCTCATCATATGCCATCCCCCACCCCATCATACTCTATCCCCCAAACCATCATATAAACATCCTCCACCCCATAATATACCATCCCCCACCCCATCATATACCATCCCCCACCCCATCATATACCATCCCCCACCCCATCATATTCTATCCCCCACACCATCATATACCATCCCCCAACCCATCATATACCATCAAACACCTCATCATATGCCATCCCCCACCCCATCATATACTCTCCCCCACCCCATCATATACCATCCTCCACCCCATAATATACTATCCCCCACCCCATCATATTTCATCCCCCACCCCATCATATACTATCCCCCACCCCATCATATACCATCCCCCACCCCATCATATAATCTCCCCCACCCAATCATATACTATCCACCACCCCATCATATACTATCCCTTACCCCATCATATACCATCCCCCACCCCATCATTTACCATCCTCCACCCCATCATATACCATCGACCACCCCATCATATACTATCCCCCACCCCATCACATACTATCCCCACCCCATCATATACTATCCCCACCCCATCATATACTATCCCCCATCCCATCATATACTATCCCCCATCCCATCATATACTATCCCCCACCCCATTATCCCATCACCTTATAAAAAATCCCACACCACATTACCCTATTATATACCATCCCCCACCCCATCATATACTATCCCCCACCTCATCATATACCATCCCCCACCTCATCATATACTATCCCCCACCCCATCATATACTATCCCCACCCCATCATATACTATCTCCCACCCCATCATATACTATCCCCCACCCCATCATATACTATCCCCCACCTCATCATATACCATCCCCCACCCCATCATATACTATCCCCACCCCATCATATACTATCTCCCACCCCATCATATACCATCCTCCACCCTATCATATACTATCCCCATCCCATCATATACTATCCCCCACCCCATCATATACTATCCCCCACCCCATTACCCCATCAACTAATAAACCATCCCACACCCCATTACCCCATTATATATCATCCCCCACCCCATCATATACCATCCCCCACCCCATTTCCCCATCACCTCATAAACCCTCCCACACCCCATTACCCCATTATATAACAACCCCCACACCATCATATACTATCCCCCACCCCATTACCCCATCACCTCATAAAAAATCCCATACCACATTACCCTATAATACACCATCCCCCACCCCATCAAGTACTATCCCCCACCCCATCATATACCATCCCCCACCCCATCATATACTCTCCCCCACCCAATCATATACTATCCACCACCCCATCATATACTATCCCCTACCCCATCATATACCATCCCCCACCCCATAATTTACCATCCTCCACCCCATCATATACCATCCTCCACCCCATAATATACCATCCCCCACCCCATCATATACCATCCCCCACCCCATCATATACTATCCCCCACCCCATCATATTACATCCTCCAACTCATCATATATCATCACCCACCTCATCATATGCCATCCCCCACCCCATCATATACTATCCCCCAACCCATCATATAAACATCCTCCACCCCATCATATACCATCCTCCACCCCATAATATACCATCCCCCACCCCATCATATACCATCCCCCACCCCATCATATACAATCCCCCACCCAATCAAATACCATCCCCCACCCCGTCATATACTCTCCCGCACCCAATCATATACCATCCTCCACCCCATCATATACTATCCCCCACCCCATCACATAAACATCCTCCACCCCATCATATACCATCCTCCACCCATAATATACCATCCCCCACCCTATCATATACCATCCCCCACCCCATCATATACTATCCCCCACCCCATCATATTACATCCTCCAACTCATCATATACCATCCTCCACCCCATCATATACTATCCCCCACCCCATCATATACTATCCCCCACCCCATTACCCCATCTCCTCATAAAAAATCCCACACCACATTACCCTATAATATACCATCCCTCACCCCATCATATACTATCTCCCACCTCATCATATACCATCGACCACCCCATCATATACTATCCCCCACCCCATCATATACTATCCCCCATCCCATCATATACTATCCCTCACCCCATCATATACTATCCCCCATCCCATCATATACTATCCCCCACCCCATTATCCCATCACCTTGTAAAAAATCCCACACCACATTACCCTATTATATACCATCCCCCACCCCATCATATACTATCCCCCACCCCATCACATACTATCTCCCACCCCATCATATACTATCCCACACCCCATTACCCCATCAACTCATTAACCATCCCACACCCCATTATCCCATTATATATCATCCCCCACCCCATCATATACTATCCCCCACCCCATTTCCCCATCACCTCATA
Source organism: Oncorhynchus clarkii lewisi (assembly GCF_045791955.1). Taxonomy (NCBI): domain Eukaryota; kingdom Metazoa; phylum Chordata; class Actinopteri; order Salmoniformes; family Salmonidae; genus Oncorhynchus; species Oncorhynchus clarkii. The sequence goes on along the minus strand of NC_092152.1, from coordinate 535,406 downwards.
AACCCTCCCACACACCCCATTACCCCATTATATAACATCCCCCACACCATCATATACTATCCCCCACCCCATTACCCCATCACCTCATAAAAAATCCCACACCACATGAACCTATAATATACCATCCCCCACCCCATAATATACTATCCCCCACCTCATCATACACCATCACCCACCCTATCAAATACTATCCCCCACCCCATCATATACTATCCCCCACCCCATCATATACCATCCCCCACCTCATCATATACTATCCCCAACCCCATCATATACCATCCCCCAACCCCATCATATACCATCCCCCACCTCATCATATACTATCCCCAACCCCATCATATACCATCCCCCACCCCATTACCGCATCACCTCATAAACCACCCCAAACCCCATTACCCATTATATAACATCGCCCACACCTTCATATACCATCCCCCACCCCATTACCCCATAATAAACTATCCCCCACCCCATTACCCCATCATATACTATCCCCCACCCCATCATATACTATCCCCACCCCATCATATACTATCCCCACCCCATCATATACTATCCCCACCCCATTACCCCGTCATATACTATCCCCACCCCATCATATACTATCCCCACCCCATTACCCCGTCATATACTATCCCCACCCCATTACCCCATCATATACTATCCCCCACCCCATCATATACTATCCCCACCCCATCATATACTATCCCCACCCCATTACCCCATCATATAATATCCCCCACCCCATCATATACTATCCCCCGCCCCATCATATACCATCCCCCACCCCATCATATACTATCCCCCACCCCATCATATACCATACCCCACCTCATCATATACTATCCCCCACGCCATCATATACTATCCCCCACCCCATCATATAATATCCCCCACCCCATCATATACTATCCCCCGCCCCATCATATACCATCCCCCATCTCATCATATACTATCCCCCACCCCATTACCTCACCCCATCATCTACTATCCCCCCATCTCATCATATACCCTCCCCCACCCCATCATATACCCTCCCCCACCCCATCATATACTATCCCCCACCCCATCATATACCATCCCCCACCCTATCATATACTATCCCCCACCCCATCATATACCATCCCCCACATCATCATATACCATCCCCCACCTCATCATATACTATCCCCCACCCCATCATATACTATCCCCCACCCCATTACCCCATCACCTCATCAACCATCCCAAACCCCACTACCCCATTATATAACATCCCCTATACCATCATATACTATCCCCAACCCCATTACCCCATAATAAACTATCCCCCACCCCATCATATACTATCCCCCACCCCATTACTGCATAATATACTATCCCCCACCCCATCATATACTATCCCCCACCCCATCATGTTCTATCCCCCACCCCATCATACACTATCCCTCACCCCATTACCCCATAATATACTATCCCCCACCCCATCATATACTATCCCCCACCCCATCACATACTATCTCCCACCCCATCATATACTATCCCACACCCCATTACCCCATCAACTCATTAACCATCCCACACCCCATTAACCCATTATATATCATCCCCCACCCCATCATATACTATCCCCCACCCCATTTCCCCATCACCTCATAAACCCTCCCACACACCCCATTACCCCATTATATAACATCCCCCACACCATCATATACTATCCCCCACCCCATTACCCCATCACCTCATAAAAAATCCCACACCACATGAACCTATAATATACCATCCCCCACCCCATAATATACTATCCCCCACCTCATCATACACCATCACCCACCCTATCAAATACTATCCCCCACCCCATCATATACTATCCCCCACCCCATCATATACCATCCCCCACCTCATCATATACTATCCCCAACCCCATCATATACCATCCCCCACCCCATCATATACCATCCCCCACCTCATCATATACTATCCCCAACCCCATCATATACCATCCCCCACCCCATTACCGCATCACCTCATAAACCACCCCAAACCCCATTACCCATTATATAACATCGCCCACACCTTCATATACCATCCCCCACCCCATTACCCCATAATAAACTATCCCCCACCCCATTACCCCATCATATACTATCCCCCACCCCATCATATACTATCCCCACCCCATCATATACTATCCCCACCCCATCATATACTATCCCCACCCCATTACCCCGTCATATACTATCCCCACCCCATCATATACTATCCCCACCCCATTACCCCGTCATATACTATCCCCACCCCATTACCCCATCATATACTATCCCCCACCCCATCATATACTATCCCCACCCCATCATATACTATCCCCACCCCATTACCCCATCATATAATATCCCCCACCCCATCATATACTATCCCCCGCCCCATCATATACCATCCCCCACCCCATCATATACTATCCCCCACCCCATCATATACCATACCCCACCTCATCATATACTATCCCCCACGCCATCATATACTATCCCCCACCCCATCATATACCATACCCCACCTCATCATATACTATCCCCCACCCCATCATATAATATCCCCCACCCCATCATATACTATCCCCCGCCCCATCATATACCATCCCCCATCTCATCATATACTATCCCCCACCCCATTACCTCACCCCATCATCTACTATCCCCCCATCTCATCATATACCCTCCCCCACCCCATCATATACCCTCCCCCACCCCATCATATACTATCCCCCACCCCATCATATACCATCCCCCACCCTATCATATACTATCCCCCACCCCATCATATACCATCCCCCACATCATCATATACCATCCCCCACCTCATCATATACTATCCCCCACCCCATCATATACTATCCCCCACCCCATTACCCCATCACCTCATCAACCATCCCAAACCCCACTACCCCATTATATAACATCCCCTACACCATCATATACTATCCCCAACCCCATTACCCCATAATAAACTATCCCCCACCCCATCATATACTATCCCCCACCCCATTACTGCATAATATACTATCCCCCACCCCATCATATACTATCCCCCACCCCATCATGTTCTATCCCCCACCCCATCATACACTATCCCTCACCCCATTACCCCATAATATACTATCCCCCACCCCATCATATACTATCCCCCACCCCATTACCCCATAATATACTATTCCCCACCCCATCATATACTATCCCCCACCCCATCATATACTATCCCCCACCCCAACATGTACTATCCCCCACCCCATCATATACTATCCCCCACCCCATTACCCCATAGTATACTATCCCCCACCCCATCATATACTATCCCCCACCCCATCATATACTATCCCCACCCCATCATATACTATCCCCACCTCATCATATACTATCCCCCACCCCATCATATACTATCCCTCACCCCATCATATACCATCCCCCACCCCATCATATACTATCCCCACCCCATCATATACTATCCCCACCTCATCATATACTATCCCCCACCCCATCATATTCTATCCCTCACCCCATCATATACCATCCCCCACCCCATCATATACTATCCCCACCCCATCATATACTATCCCCACCCCATTACCCCGTCATATACTATCCCCCACCCCATCATATACTATCCCCCACCCCATCATATACTATCCACACCCTATCATATACTCTCCCCCACCCAATCATATACTATCCCCAACCCATCATATACTATCCCCCACCCCATCATATACCATCCCCCACCCCATCATTTACCATCCTCCACCCCATCATATACCATCCTCCACCCCATCATATACCATCCCCACCTCATCATATACCATCCCCCACCCCATCATATACTATCCCCCACCCCATCATATAAACATCCTCCAACTCATCATATACCATCCTCCACCCCATCATATACTATCCCCCACCCCATCATATAAACATCCTCCAACTCATCATATACCATCCTCCACCCCATCATATACCATCCCCCACCCCATCATATACTATCCCCCACCCCATCATATAAACATCCTCCAACTCATCATATACCATCCTCCACCCCATCATATACTATCCCCCACCCCATCATATACTATCCCCACCCCATCATATTACATCCTCCAACTCATCATATACCATCCTCCACCCCATCATATACTATCCCCCACCCCATCATATACCATCCCCCACCCCATCATATACTAAATCAAATCAAATCAAATCAAATTTTATTTGTCACATACACATGGTTAGCAGATGTTAATGCGAGTGTAGAAAAATGCTTGTGCTTCTAGTTCCGACAATGCAGTAATAACAAGTAATCTAACTAACAATTCCAAAACTACTGTCTTGTACACAGTGTAAGGGGATAAAGAATATGTACATAAGGATATATGAATGAGTGATGGTACAGAGCAGCATAGGCAAGATACAGTAGATGGTATCGAGTACAGTATGTACAAATGAGATGAGTATGTAAACAAAGTGGCATAGTATAAAGTGGCTAGTGATACATGTATTACATAAGGATACCGTCGATGATATAGAGTACAGTATATACGTATGCATATGAGATGAATAATGTAGGGTAAGTAACATTTATATAAGGTAGCATTGTTTAAAGTGGCTAGTGATATATTTACATAATTTCCCATCAATTCCCATTATTAAAGTGGCTGGAGTTGAGTCAGTGTCAGTGTGTTGGCAGCAGCCAAACGGTGTTAGTGGTGGCTGTTTAACAGTCTGATGGCCTTGAGATAGAAGCTGTTTTTCAGTCTCTCGGTCCCAGCTTTGATGCACCTGTACTGACCTCGCCTTCTGGATGATAGCGGGGTGAACAGGCAGTGGCTCGGGTGGTTGATGTCCTTGATGATCTTTATGGCCTTCCTGTGACATCGGGTGGTGTAGGTGTCCTGGAGGGCAGGTAGTTTGACCCCGGTGATGCGTTGTGCAGACCTCACTACCCTCTGGAGAGCCTTACGGTTGAGGGCGGTGCAGTTGCCATACCAGGCGGTGATACAGCCCGCCAGGATGCTCTCGATTGTGCATCTGTAGAAGTTTGTGAGTGCTTTTGGTGACAAGCCGAATTTCTTCAGCCTCCTGAGGTTGAAGAGGCGCTGCTGCGCCTTCTTCACGATGCTGTCTGTGTGAGTGGACCAATTCAGTTTGTCTGTGATGTGTATGCCGAGGAACTTAAAACTTGCTACCCTCTCCACTACTGTTCCATCGATGTGGATAGGGGGGTGTTCCCTCTGCTGTTTCCTGAAGTCCACAATCATCTCCTTAGTTTTGTTGACGTTGAGTGTGAGGTTATTTTCCTGACACCACACTCCGACGGCCCTCACCTCCTCCCTGTAGGCCGTCTCGTCGTTGTTGGTAATCAAGCCTACCACTGTTGTGTCGTCCGCAAACTTGATGATTGAGTTGGAGGCGTGCGTGGCCACGCAGTCGTGGGTGAACAGGGAGTACAGGAGAGGGCTCAGAACGCACCCTTGTGGGGCCCCAGTGTTGAGGATCAGCGGGGAGGAGATGTTGTTGCCTACCCTCACCACCTGGGGGCGGCCCGTCAGGAAGTCCATTACCCAGTTGCACAGGGCGGGGTCGAGACCCAGGGTCTCGAGCTTGATGACGAGCTTGGAGGGTACTATGGTGTTGAATGCCGAGCTGTAGTCGATGAACAGCATTCTCACATAGGTATTCCTCTTGTCCAGATGGGTTAGGGCAGTGTGCAGTGTGGTTGAGATTGCATCGTCTGTGGACCTATTTGGGCGGTAAGCAAATTGGAGTGAGTCTAGGGTGTCAGGTAGGGTGGAGGTGATATGGTCCTTGACTAGTCTCTCAAAGCACTTCATGATGACGGATGTGAGTGCTACGGGGCGGTAGTCGTTTAGCTCAGTTACCTTAGCTTTCTTGGGAACAGGAACAATGGTGGCCCTCTTGAAGCATGTGGGAACAGCAGACTGGTATAGGGATTGATTGAATCTGGGCTAGGAGTGTCTGGTAGGTGGGACTGCGGAAGATTTCCTCGGATGGGGCCACAGTGTCTCCTGACCCCTCCTGTCTCAATCTCCAGTATTTATGCTGCAGTAGTTTATGTGTCGGGGGGCTAGGGTCAGTTTGTTATATCTGGAGTACTTCTCCTGTCCTTTTCGGTGTCCTATGTGAATCTCAGTGTGCGTTCTCTAATTCTCTCCTCCTCTCTTTCTTTCTCTCTCTCGGAGGACCTGAGCCCTAGGACCATGCCCCAGGACTACCAGACATGATGACTCCTTGCTGTCCCCACTCCACCTGGCCGTGCTCCTGCTCCAGTTTCAACTGTTCTGCCTTATTATTATTCGACCATGCTGGTCATTTATGAACATTTGAACATCTTGGCCATGTTCTGTTATAATCTCCACCCGGCACAGCCAGAAGAGGACTGGCCACCCCACATAGCCTGGTTCCTCTCTAGGTTTCTTCCTAGGTTTTGGCCTTTCTAGGGAGTTTTTCCTAGCCACCGTGCTTCTACACCTGCATTGCTTGCTGTTTGGGGTTTTAGGCTGGGTTTCTGTACAGCACTTTGAGATATCAGCTGATGTACGAAGGGCTATATAAATACATTTGATTTGATTTGATTAGATTAGGTCTGGATCTGGGCTAGGAGTGTCTGGTAGGGGGGACTGAGGAAGAATTGGTCTGGATCTGGGCTAGGTAGGGGGAACTGAGGAAGATTAGGTGTGGATCTGGGCTAGGAGTGTCTGCTTGGGGGGACTGAGGAAGATTAGGTCTGGATCTGGGCTAGGAGTGTCTGGTAGGGGGGACTGGGGAAGATTAGGTGTGGATCTGGGCTAGGAGTGTCTGGTAGGGGGGACTGGGGAAGATTAGGTGTGGATCTGGGCTAGGAGTGTCTGGTAGGGGGGACTGGGGATGATTAGGTCTGGATCTGGGCTAGGAGTGTCTGGTATGGGGAACTGGGGAAGATTAGGTCTGGATCTGGGCTAGGAGTGTCTGGTAGGGGAAGATTAGGTCTGGATCTGGGCTAGGAGTTTCTAGAGGGGGGACTAGGGAAGATTAGGTCTGGATCTGGGCTAGGAGTGTCCGGTAGGGGGAACTGGGGAAGATTAGGTGTGGATCTGGGCTAGGATTGTCTGGTAGGGGGAACTGAGGAAGACTAGGTCTGGATCTGGGCTAGGAGTGTCTGGTAGGGGGAACTGAGGAAGATTAGGTCTGGATCTGGGCTAGGAGTGTCTGGTAGGGGGAACTGGGGAAGATTAGGTGTGGATCTGGGCTAGGAGTGTCTGGTAGGGGGAACTGAGGAAGACTAGGTCTGGATCTGGGCTAGGAGTGTCTGGTAGGGGGAACTGAGGAAGATTAGGTCTGGATCTGGGCTAGGAGTGTCTGGTAGGGGGAACTGAGGAAGATTAGGTCTGGATCTGGGCTAGGAGTGTCTGGTAGGGGGAACTGGGGAAGATTAGGTGTGGATCTGGGCTAGGAGTGTCTGGTAGGGGGAACTGAGGAAGACTAGGTCTGGATCTGGGCTAGGAGTGTCTGGTAGGGGGAACTGAGGAAGATTAGGTCTGGATCTGGGCTAGGAGTGTCTGGTAGGGGGAACTGGGGAAGATTAGGTGTGGATCTGGGCTAGGAGTGTCTGGTAGGGGGAGCTGAGGAAGATTAGGTCTGGATCTGGGCTAGGAGTGTCTGGTAGGGGGAACTGGGGAAGATTAGGTGTGGATCTGGGCTAGGAGTGTCTGGTAGGGGGAACTGAGGAAGATTAGGTCTGGATCTGGGCTAGGAGTGTCTGGTAGGGGAAGATTAGGTCTGGATCTGGGCTAGGAGTGTCTGGTAGGGGGAACTGGGGAAGATTAGGTCTGGATCTGGGCTAGGAGTGTCTGGTAGGGGAAGATTAGGTCTGGATCTGGGCTAGGAGTGTCTGGTATGGGGAACTGGGGAAGATTAGGTCTGGATCTGGGCTAGGAGTGTCTGGTAGGGGAAGATTAGGTCTGGATCTGGGCTAGGAGTGTCTGGTATGGGGAACTGGGGAAGATTAGGTCTGGATCTGGGCTAGGAGTGTCTGGTAGGGGAAGATTAGGTCTGGATCTGGGCTAGGAGTGTCTGGTATGGGGAACTGGGGAAGATTAGGTCTGGATCTGGGCTAGGAGTGTCTGGTAGGGGGAACTGAGGAAGACTAGGTCTGGATCTGGGCTAGGAGTGTCTGGTAGGGGGAACTGAGGAAGATTAGGTCTGGATCTGGGCTAGGAGTGTCTGGTAGGGGGAACTGGGGAAGATTAGGTGTGGATCTGGGCTAGGAGTGTCTGGTAGGGGGAACTGAGGAAGATTAGGTCTGGATCTGGGCTAGGAGTGTCTGGTAGGGGGAACTGGGGAAGATTAGGTGTGGATCTGGGCTAGGAGTGTCTGGTAGGGGGAACTGGGGAAGATTAGGTCTGGATCTGGGCTAGGAGTGTCTGGTAGGGGAAGATTAGGTCTGGATCTGGGCTAGGAGTGTCTGGTAGGGGAAGATTAGGTCTGGATCTGGGCTAGGAGTGTCTGGTAGGGCGGACTGGGGAAGATTAGGTCTGGATCTGGGCTAGGAGTGTCTGGTAGGGGGAACTGGGGAAGATTAGGTCTGGATCTGGGCTAGGAGTGTCTGGTATGGGGAACTGGGGAAGATTAGGTCTGGATCTGGGCTATAGTGTATTTAAATAAAGGTGTTTCTGGCACAATACATTTGTTGCATCTTATTTGGGGAGGACTGGCTTGTGGTAATGGCTGGAACAGAATGAATGCGATGATTCGCTCCGTTCCGACCATTATTTTGAGCCGTCCTCCCTCAGCAGTCTCCTGTGTTTCTGATGTTATTTCCTCTTACAATCAACTACAGTACTCCTCTTAAAAACAGATGTCTTAAAATCAACTACAGTACTCCTCTTAAAAACAGATGCCTTAAAATCAACTACAGTACTCCTCTTAATAAAACAGATGCCTTAAAATCAACTACAGTACTCCTCTTAAAACGATCAAAACTATCAACCCTCGCAAAGATTTCACAGAGATTGTATTTTGTTGAGAGTAATTATCAGATTTAGTATCTATTTTCAGTCCAATCTCTGTGGAAGGTTAGGGTTATGTTTCCCTTTCCAGGATGATGATTGTCCACGTTGTGTCACTTCAGACCAGACCTTATAGCTGGTTGAGTTAGCTGTCCACATGTTTTGTTTCTAGTTGTCCATATGTTGTTCCTCAGAGGAGGTATTCCATCATGAAAAATGTCCGTGGCTGGGGCCTGATGGACAGAGAGGAGCAGCCCATGTGTTTTTACTTGGTTATAGCGTGAGTGTGGTAAGATACTTGTTAAGGTTGGTATGTGGCGTTGCATTTGTTGAGAGGCTTCCTGCCATTAGATCTCCGTCTGGCACGGAGATCTAATGAATTAACTTTACTGTCCCATCCAGTGATAATGACCCGACCGTCTCACTGTGGTTCTGCTCTGTAGGTCCCAGCCAGGACTAATGTTCCAAACCGTGGTCCTGCTGTCATCTCAATAATGAGGGGAAACCATCCTGGGTGTTTGTCTATGTGTAGTGCTCCAGGGTAGTGGTTGTCTATGTGTAGTGTTCCAGGGTAGTGTCTGTCTATGTGTAGTGTTCCAGGGTAGTGTCTGTCTATGTGTAGTGTTCCAGGGTAGTGTTTGTCTATTAGTAGTGTTCCAGGGTAGTGTTTGCCTATGTAGTGTTCCAGGGTAGTGTTTCTCTAAGTGTAGTGTTCCAGGGTAGTGTTTGTCTATGTGTAGTGTTCCAGGGTAGTGTTTGTCTATTAGTAGTGTTCCAGGGTAGTGTTGGTCTATGTGTAGTGTTCCAGGGTAGTGGTTGTCTATGTGTAGTGTTCCAGGGCAGTGTTTGTCTATGTGTAGTGTTCCAGGGTAGTGTCAGTCTATGTGTATTGTTCCAGGGTAGTGTTTGTCTATGTGTAATGTTCCAGGGTTGTGTTTGTCTATGTGTAGTGTTCCAGGGTAGTGTTTGTCTATTAGTAGTGTTCCAGGGTAGTGTTGGTCTATGTGTAGTGTTCCAGGGTAGTGGTTGTCTATGTGTAGTGTTCCAGGGTAGTGTATGTCTATTAGTAGTGTTCCAGGGTAGTGTTTGTCTATGTGTAGTGTTCCAGGGTAGTGTTTGTCTATTAGTAGTGTTCCAGGGAAGTGTTGGTCTATGTGTAGTGTTCCAGGGTAGTGTTGGTCTATGTGTAGTGTTCCAGGGTAATGGTTGTCTATGTGTCTTGTTCCAGGGTAGTGTTTGTCTATGTGTTAAGTTCCAGGGTAGTGGTTGTCTATGTGTAGTGTTCCAGGGTAGTGTTTTTCTATGTGTAGTGTTCCAGGGTAGTGGTTGTCTATGTGTAGTGTTCCAGGGTAGTGTTTGTCTATGTGCAGTGTTCCAGGGTAGTGTTTGTCTATGTGTAGTGTTCCAGGGTAGTGTTTGTCTTTGTGTAGTGTTCCAGGGTAGTGTCTGTCTATCATTAGTGTTCCAGGGTAGTGTTTGTCTATGTGTAGTGTTCCAGGGTTATTGTTGGTCTATGTGTAGTGTTCCAGGGTAGTGTTTGTCTATTAGTAGTGTTCAAGGGTAGTGTTGGTCTATGTGTAGTGTTCCAGGGTAGTGTTTGTCTATGTGTAGTGTTCCAGGGTAGTGTTTGTCTATGTGTAGTGTTCCAGGGTAGTGGTGTCTATTAGTAGTGTTCCAGGGTAGTGTTGGTCTATGTGTAGTGTTCCAGGGTAGTGTTTGTCTTTGTGTAGTGTTCCAGGGTAGTGTTTGTCTATGTGTAGTGTTCCAGGGTAGTGTTTGTCTATGTGTAGTGTTCCAGGGTAGTGTTTGTCGTTGTGTAGTGTTCCAGGGTAGTGGTGTCTATTAGTAGTGTTCCAGGGTAGTGTTGGTCTATGTGTAGTGTTCCAGGGTAGTGTTTGTCTTTGTGTAGTGTTCCAGGGTAGTGTCTGTCTTTGTGAAGTGTTCCAGGGTAGTGTTTGTCTATGTGTAGTGTTCCAGGGTAGTGTTTGTCGTTGTGTAGTGTTCCAGGGTAGTGTTTGTCTTTGTGTAGTGTTCCAGGGTAGTGTTTGTCTATGTGTAGTGTTCAAGGGTATTGTTTGTCTATGTGTATTGTTCCAGGGTAGTGTTTGTCTTTGTGTAGTGTTCCAGGGTAGTGTTTGTCTATTAGTAGTGTTCCATGGTTATTGTTTGTCTATGTGTAGTGTTCCAGGGTAGTGTATGTCTATTAGTAGTGTTCCAGGGTAGTGTTTGTCTATGTGTAGTGTTCCAGGGTAGTGGTTGTCTATGTGTAGTGTCTGTCTATGTGCAGTGTTCCAGGGTAGTGTCTGTCTTTGTGAAGTGTTCCAGGGTAGTGTTTGTCTATGTGTAGTGTTCCAGTGTAGTGTTTGTCGTTGTGTAGTGTTCCAGGGTAGTGTTTGTCTTTGTGTAGTGTTCAAGGGTAGTGTTTGTCTATGTGTAGTGTTCAAGGGTATTGTTTGTCTATGTGTAGTGTTCCAGGGTAGTGTTTGTCTATCAGTAGTGTTCCAGGGTAGTGTCTGTCTATGTGTAGTGTTCCAGGGTAGTGTTTGTCTATGTGTAGTGTTCCAGGGTAGTGTTTGTCTATGTGTAGTGTCTGTCTATGTGTAGTGTTCCAGGGTAGTGTTTGTCTATGTGTATTGTTCCAGGGTAGCGTTTGTCTATGTGTAGTGTCTGTCTATGTGTAGTGTTCCAGGGTAGTGTTTGTCTATTAGTTGTGTTCCAGGGTAGTGTCTCTCTATGTGAAGTGCTCCAGGGTAGTGTTTGTCTATTAGTAGTGTTCCAGGGTAGTGTCTGTCTATGTGTAGTGTTCCAGGGTAGTGTTTGTCTATTAGTAGTGTTCCAGGGTAGTGTTTGTCTATGTGTAGTGTTCCAGGGCAGTTTTTGTCTATGTGTATTGTTCCAGGGTAGTGTTTGTCTATGTAGTGTTTCAGAGTAGTGTTTTTCTATGTGTAGTGTTCCAGGGTAGTGTTTGTCTATGTGTAGTGTCTGTCTATGTGTAGTGTTCCAGGGTAGTGTTTGTCTATGTGTAGTGTCTGTCTATGTGTAGTGTTCCAGGGTAGTTTCTGTCTATGTGTAGTGTTCCAGGGTAGTGTTTGTCTATTAGTAATGTTCCAGGGTAGTGTTTGTCTATGTGTAGTGTTCCAGGGTAGTGTTTGTCTATTAGTAGAGTTCCAGGGTAGTGTTGGTCTATGTGTAGTGTTCCAGGGTAGTGTTTGTCTATGTGTAGTGTTCCAGGGTAGTGTTGGTCTATGTGTAGTGTTCCAAGGTAGTGTTTGTCTATGTGTAGTGTTCCAGGGTAGTGTTTGTCTATTAGTAGTGTTCCAGGGTAGTGTCTGTCTATGTGTAGTGTTCCAGGGTAGTGTTTGTCTATTAGTAGTGTTCCAGGGTAGTGTTTGTCTATGTGTAGTGTTCCAGGGCAGTTTTTGTCTATGTGTAGTGTTCCAGGGTAGTGTTTGTCTATGTAGTGTTTCAGGTAGTGTTTTTCTATGTGTATTGTTCCAGGGTAGTGTTTGTCTATGTGTAGTGTTCCAGGGCAGTGTTTGTCTATGTGTAGTGTTCCAGGGTAGTGTTTGTCTATGTGTAGTGTCTGTCTATGTGTAGTGTTCCATGTTAGTGTCTGTCTATGTGTAGTGTTCCAGGGTAGTGTTTGTCTATTTGTAGTCTTCCAGGGTAGTGTTTGTCTATTAGTAGTGTTCCAGGGTAGTGTTTGTCTATGTTTAGTGTTCCAGGGTAGTGTTTGTCTATGTGTAGTGTTCCAGGGGTGGTGTTTGTCTATGTGTAGTGTTCCAGGGTAGTGGTTGTCTATGTGTAGTGTCTGTCTATGTGTAGTGTTCCAGGGTAGTGTTTGTCTATGTGTAGTGTTCCACGGTAGTGTTGGTCTATGTTTAGTGTTCCAGGGTAGTGTTTGTCTATGTGTAGTGTTCCAGAGTAGTGTTGATCTATTAGTAGTGTTCCAGGGTACTGTCTGTCTATGTGTAGTGTTCCAGGGTAGTGTTTGTCTATGTGTAGTGTTCCAGGGTAGTGTTTGTCTATGTGTAGTGTTCCAGGGTAGTGTTGGTCTATGTGTAGTGCTCCAGGGTAGTGTTTGTCTATGTAGTGTTCCAGGGTAGTGTTTGTCGTTGTGTAGTGTTCCAGGGTAGTGGTGTCTATTAGTAGTGTTCCAGGGTAGTGTTGGTCTATGTGTAGTGTTCCAGGGTAGTGTTTGTCTTTGTGTAGTGTTCCAGGGTAGTGTCTGTCTTTGTGAAGTGTTCCAGGGTAGTGTTTGTCTATGTGTAGTGTTCCAGGGTAGTGTTTGTCGTTGTGTAGTGTTCCAGGGTAGTGTTTGTCTTTGTGTAGTGTTCCAGGGTAGTGTTTGTCTATGTGTAGTGTTCAAGGGTATTGTTTGTCTATGTGTAGTGTTCCAGGGTAGTGTTTGTCTTTGTGTAGTGTTCCAGGGTAGTGTTTGTCTATTAGTAGTGTTCCATGGTTATTGTTTGTCTATGTGTAGTGTTCCAGGGTAGTGTATGTCTATTAGTAGTGTTCCAGGGTAGTGTTTGTCTATGTGTAGTGTTCCAGGGTAGTGGTTGTCTATGTGTAGTGTCTGTCTATGTGCAGTGTTCCAGGGTAGTGTCTGTCTTTGTGAAGTGTTCCAGGGTAGTGTTTGTCTATGTGTAGTGTTCCAGTGTAGTGTTTGTCGTTGTGTAGTGTTCCAGGGTAGTGTTTGTCTTTGTGTAGTGTTCAAGGGTAGTGTTTGTCTATGTGTAGTGTTCAAGGGTATTGTTTGTCTATGTGTAGTGTTCCAGGGTAGTGTTTGTCTATCAGTAGTGTTCCAGGGTAGTGTCTGTCTATGTGTAGTGTTCCAGGGTAGTGTTTGTCTATGTGTAGTGTTCCAGGGTAGTGTTTGTCTATGTGTAGTGTCTGTCTATGTGTAGTGTTCCAGGGTAGTGTTTGTCTATGTGTATTGTTCCAGGGTAGCGTTTGTCTATGTGTAGTGTCTGTCTATGTGTAGTGTTCCAGGGTAGTGTTTGTCTATTAGTTGTGTTCCAGGGTAGTGTCTCTCTATGTGAAGTGCTCCAGGGTAGTGTTTGTCTATTAGTAGTGTTCCAGGGTAGTGTCTGTCTATGTGTAGTGTTCCAGGGTAGTGTTTGTCTATTAGTAGTGTTCCAGGGTAGTGTTTGTCTATGTGTAGTGTTCCAGGGCAGTTTTTGTCTATGTGTAGTGTTCCAGGGTAGTGTTTGTCTATGTAGTGTTTCAGGGTAGTGTTTTTCTATGTGTAGTGTTCCAGGGTAGTGTTTGTCTATGTGTAGTGTCTGTCTATGTGTAGTGTTCCAGGGTAGTGTTTGTCTATGTGTAGTGTCTGTCTATGTGTAGTGTTCCAGGGTAGTTTCTGTCTATGTGTAGTGTTCCAGGGTAGTGTTTGTCTATTAGTAGTGTTCCAGGGTAGTTTCTGTCTATTGGTAGTGTTCCAGGGTAGTGTTTGTCTATTAGTAATGTTCCAGGGTAGTGTTTGTCTATGTGTAGTGTTCCAGGGTAGTGTTTGTCTATTAGTAGAGTTCCAGGGTAGTGTTGGTCTATGTGTAGTGTTCCAGGGTAGTGTTTGTCTATGTGTAGTGTTCCAGGGTAGTGTTGGTCTATGTGTAGTGTTCCAGGGTAGTGTTTGTCTATGTGTAGTGTTCCAGGGTAGTGTTTGTCTATGTGTAGTGTTCCAGGGTAGTGTTGGTCTATGTGTAGTGTTCCAAGGTAGTGTTTGTCTATGTGTAGTGTTCCAGGGTAGTGTTTGTCTATTAGTAGTGTTCCAGGGTAGTGTCTGTCTATGTGTAGTGTTCCAGGGTAGTGTTTGTCTATTAGTAGTGTTCCAGGGTAGTGTTTGTCTTTGTGTAGTGTTCCAGGGCAGTTTTTGTCTATGTGTAGTGTTCCAGGGTAGTGTTTGTCTATGTAGTGTTTCAGGTAGTGTTTTTCTATGTGTATTGTTCCAGGGTAGTGTTTGTCTATGTGTAGTGTTCCAGGGCAGTGTTTGTCTATGTGTAGTGTTCCAGGGTAGTGTTTGTCTATGTGTAGTGTCTGTCTATGTGTAGTGTTCCAGGTTAGTGTCTGTCTATGTGTAGTGTTCCAGGGTAGTGTTTGTCTATTTGTAGTCTTCCAGGGTAGTGTTTGTCTATTAGTAGTGTTCCAGGGTAGTGTTTGTCTATGTGTAGTGTTCCAGGGTAGTGTTTGTCTATGTGTAGTGTTCCAGGGGTGGTGTTTGTCTATGTGTAGTGTTCCAGGGTAGTGGTTGTCTATGTGTAGTGTCTGTCTATGTGTAGTGTTCCAGGGTAGTGTTTGTCTATGTGTAGTGTTCCACGGTAGTGTTGGTCTATGTTTAGTGTTCCAGGGTAGTGTTTGTCTATGTGTAGTGTTCCATAGTAGTGTTGATCTATTAGTAGTGTTCCAGGGTAGTGTCTGTCTATGTGTAGTGTTCCAGGGTAGTGTTTGTCTATGTGTAGTGTTCCAGGGTAGTGTTTGTCTATGTGTAGTGTTCCAGGGTAGTGTTGGTCTATGTGTAGTGCTCCAGGGTAGTGTTTGTCTATGTAGTGTTCCAGGGTAGTGTTTGTCTATGTGTAGTGTTCCAGGATAGTGTTTGTCTATGTGTAGTGTTCCAGGGTAGTGTTGGTCTATGTGTAGTGTTCCAGGCTAGTTTTTGTCTATTCGTAGTTTTCCTGGGCAGTTTTTGTCTATGTGTAGTGTTCCAGGGTAGTGTTTGTCTATGTGTAGTGTCTGTCTATGTGTAGTGTTCCAGGGTAGTGTCTGTCTATGTGTAGTGTTCCATGGTAGTGTTTGTCTATGTGTAGTCTTCCAGGGTAGTGTTTGTCTATTAGTAGTGTTCCAGGGTAGTGTTTGTCTATGTGTAGTGTTCCAGGGTAGTGTTTGTCTATGTGTAGTCTTCCAGGGTAGTGTTTGTCTATTAGTAGTGTTCCAGGGTAGTGTTTGTCTATGTGTAGTGTTCCAGGGTAGTGTTTGTCTATGTGTAGTGTTCCAGGGGTGGTGTTTGTCTATGTGTAGTGTTCCAGGGTAGTGGTTGTCTATGTGTAGTGTCTGTCTATGTGTAGTGTTCCAGGGTAGTGTTTGTCTATGTGTAGTGTTCCACGGTAGTGTTGGTCTATGTGTAGTGTTCCAGGGTAGTGTTTGTCTGTGTGTAGTGTTCCAGAGTAGTGTTGATCTATTAGTAGTGTTCCAGGGTAGTGTCTGTCTATGTGTAGTGTTCCAGGGTAGTGTTTGTCTATGTGTAGTGTTCCAGGGTAGTGTTTGTCTATGTGTAGTGTTCCAGGGTAGTGTTGGTCTATGTGTAGTGTTCCAAGGTAGTGTTTGTCTATTAGTAATGTTCCAGGGTAGTGTTTGTCTATGTAGTGTTCCAGGGTAGTGTTTGTCTATGTGTAGTGCTCCAGGGTAGTGTTTGTCTATGTAGTGTTCCAGGGTAGTGTTTGTCTATGTGTAGTGTTCCAGGATAGTGTTTGTCTATGTGTAGTGTTCCAGGGTAGTGTTGGTCTATGTGTAGTGTTCCAGGGTAGTTTTTGTCTATGCGTAGTGTTCCAGGGCAGTGTTTGTCTATGTGTAGTGTTCCAGGGTAGTGTTTGTCTATGTGTAGTGTCTGTCTATGTGTAGTGTTCCAGGGTAGTGTTTGTCTATGTGTAGTGCTCCAGGGTAGTGTTTGTCTATGTGTAGTGTTCCAGGGTAGTGTTTGTCTATTAGTTGTGTTCCAGGGTAGTGTCTCTCTATGTGAAGTGCTCCAGGGTAGTGTTTGTCTATGTAGTGTTTCAGGTAGTGTTTTTCTATGTGTATTGTTCCAGGGTAGTGTTTGTCTATGTGTAGTGTTCCAGGGCAGTGTTTGTCTATGTGTAGTGTTCCAGGGTAGTGTTTGTCTATGTGTAGTGTTCCAGGGTAGTGTTTGTCTATGTGTAGTCTTCCAGGGTAGTGTTTGTCTATTAGTAGTGTTCCAGGGTAGTGTTTGTCTATGTGTAGTGTTCCAGGGTAGTGTTTGTCTATGTGTAGTGTTCCAGGGGTGGTGTTTGTCTATGTGTAGTGTTACAGGGTAGTGGTTGTCTATGTGTAGTGTCTGTCTATGTGTAGTGTTCCAGGGTAGTGTTTGTCTATGTGTAGTGTTCCACGGTAGTGTTGGTCTATGTGTAGTGTTCCAGGGTAGTGTTTGTCTATGTGTAGTGTTCCAGAGTAGTGTTGATCTATTAGTAGTGTTCCAGGGTAGTGTCTGTCTATGTGTAGTGTTCCAGGGTAGTGTTTGTCTATGTGTATTGTTCCAGGGTAGCGTTTGTCTATGTGTAGTGTCTGTCTATGTGTAGTGTTCCAGGGTAGTTTTTGTCTATGTGTAGTGTTCCAGGGTAGTGTTTGTCTATTAGTAGTGTTCCAGGGAAGTTTCTGTCTATTGGTAGTGTTCCAGGGTAGTGTCTGTCTATGTAGTGTTCCAGGGTAGTGTTTCTCTATGTGTATTGTTCCAGGGTAGCGTTTGTCTATGTGTAGTGTCTGTCTATGTGTAGTGTTCCAGGGTAGTTTTTGTCTATGTGTAGTGTTCCAGGGTAGTGTTTGTCTATTAGTAGTGTTCCAGGGAAGTTTCTGTCTATTGGTAGTGTTCCAGGGTATTGTTTGTCTATTAGTAGTGTTCCAGGGTAGTGTTGGTCTATGTGTAGTGTTCCAGGGTAGTGGTTGTCTATGTGTAGTGTTCCAGGGTAGTGTTTGCCTATGTAGTGTTCCAGGGTAGTGTTTCTCTATGTGTAGTGTTCCAGGGTAGTGTCAGTCTAGGTGTATTGTTCCAGGGTAGTGTTTGTCTATGTGTAGTGTTCCAGGGTAGTGTTTGTCTATTAGTAGTGTTCCAGGGTAGTGTTGGTCTATGTGTAGTGTTCCAGGGTAGTGGTTGTCTATGTGTAGTGTTCCAGTGTAGTGTTTGCCTATGTAGTGTTCCAGGGTAGTGTTTCTCTATGTGTAGTGTTCCAGGGTAGTGTATGTCTATTAGTAGTGTTCCAGGGTAGTGTTTGTCTATGTGTAGTGTTCCAGGGTAGTGTTTGTCTATTAGTAGTGTTCCAGGGAAGTGTTGGTCTATGTGTAGTGTTCCAGGGTAGTGTTGGTCTATGTGTAGTGTTCCAGGGTAATGGTTGTCTATGTGTAGTGTTCCAGGGTAGTGTTGGTCTATGTACAGTGTTCCATGGTAGTGTTAGTCTATGTTTAGTGTTCCAGGGTAGTGTTTGTCTATGTGTAGTGTTCCAGGGTAGTGTTTGTCTATGTGTAGTGTTCCAGGTTAGTGTTTGTCTATGTGTAGTGTTCCAGGGTAGTGTTTGTCTATGTGTAGTGTTCCAGGGTAGTGTTTGTCTATTATTTGTGTTCCAGGGTAGTGTCTGTCTATGTGAAGTGCTCCAGGGTAGTGTTTGTCTATTAGTAGTGTTCCAGGGTAGTGTCTGTCTATGTGTAGTGTTCCAGGGTAGTGTTTGTCTATGTGTAGTGTTCCAGGGTAGTGTTTGTCTATTAGTAGTGTTCCAGGGTAGTGTCTGTCTATGTGTAGTGTTCCAGGGTAGTGTTTGTCTATTAGTAGTGTTCCAGGGTAGTGTTTGTCTATGTGTAGTGTTCCGGGGCAGTTTTTGTCTATGTGAAGTGTTCCAGGGTAGTGTTTGTCTATGTGTAGTGTCTGTCTATGTGTAGTGTTCCAGGGTAGTGTTTGTCTATGTGTATTTTTCCAGGGTAGCGTTTGTCTATGTGTCGTGTCTGTCTATGTGTAGTGTTCCAGGGTAGTTTTTGTCTATGTGTAGTGTTCCAGGGTAGTGTTTGTCTATTAGTAGTGTTCCAGGGTAGAGTTTGTCTATGTGTAGTGTTCCAGGGTAGTGTTGGTCTATTAGTAGTGTTCCAGGGTAGTGTCTGTCTATGTGTAGTGTTCCAGGGTATAGTTTGTCTATGTGTAGTGTTCCAGGGTAGTGTTGGTTTATTAGTAGTGTTCCAGGGTAGTGTCTGTCTATGTGTAGTGTTCCAGGGTACTGTCTGTCTATGTGTAGTGCTCCAGGGTAGTGTTTGTCTATGTGTAGTGTTCCAGGGTAGTGTTTGTCTATGTGTAGTCTTCCAGGGTAGTGTTTGTCTATTAGTAGTGTTCCAGGGTAGTGTTTGTCTATGTGTAGTGTTCCAGGGTAGTGTTTGTCTATGTGTAGTGTTCCAGGGGTGGTGTTTGTCTATGTGTAGTGTTCCAGAGTAGTGGTTGTCTATGTGTAGTGTCTGTCTATGTGTAGTGTTCCAGGGTAGTGTTTGTCTATGTGTAGTGTTCCACGGTAGTGTTGGTCTATGTGTAGTGTTCCAGGGTAGTGTTTGTCTAAGTGTAGTGTTCCAGAGTAGTGTTGATCTATTAGTAGTCTTCCAGGGTAGTGTCTGTCTATGTGTAGTGTTCCAGGGTAGTGTTTGTCTATGTGTAGTGTTCCAGGGTAGTGTTTGTCTATGTGTAGTGCTCCAGGGTAGTGTTTGTCTATGTGTAGTGCTCCAGGGTAGTGTTTGTCTATGTGTAGTGTACCAAGGTAGTGTTTGTCTATTAGTAATGTTCCAGGGTAGTGTTTGTCTATGTAGTGTTCCAGGGTAGTGTTTGTCTATGTGTAGTGCTCCAGGGTAGTGTTTGTCTATGTGTAGTGTTCCAGGGTAGTGTTGGTCTATGTGTAGTGTTCCAGGGTAGTGTCTGTCTATGTGTAGTGTTCCAGGGTAGTGTTGGTCTATGTGTAGTGTTCCAGGGTAGTGTTTGTCTATGTGTAGTGTTCCGGGGTAGTGTTTGTCTATTAGTAGTGTTCCAGGGTTGTGTCTGTCTATGTGTAGTGTTCAAGGGTAGTGTCTGTCTATGTGTAGTGTTCCAGGGTAGAGTTTGTCTATGTGTAGTGTTCCAGGGTAGTGTTGGTTTATTAGTAGTGTTCCAGGGTAGTGTCTGTCTATGTGTAGTGTTCCAGGGTACTGTCTGTCTATGTGTAGTGTTCCAGGGTAGTGTTTGTCTATGTGTAGTGTTCCAGGGTAGTGTTTGTCTATGTGTATTCTTCCAGGGTAGTGTTTGTCTATTAGTAGTGTTCCAGGGTAGTGTTTGTCTATGTGTAGTTTTCCAGGGTAGTGTTTGTCTATGTGTAGTGTTCCAGAGTAGTGGTTGTCTATGTGTAGTGTCTGTCTATGTGTAGTGTTCCAGGGTAGTGTTTGTCTATGTGTAGTGTTCCATGGTGGTGTTGGTCTATGTGTAGTGTTCCAGGGTAGTGTTTGTCTATGTGTAGTGTTCCAGAGTAGTGTTGATCTATTAGTAGTGTTCCAGGGTAGTGTCTGTCTATGTGTAGTGTTCCAGGGTAGTGTTTGTCTATGTGTAGTGTTCCAGGGTAGTGTTTGTCTATGTGTAGTGCTCCAGGGTAGTGTTTGTCTATGTGTAGTGTACCAAGGTAGTGTTTGTCTATTAGTAATGTTCCAGGGTAGTGTTTGTCTATGTAGTGTTCCAGGGTAGTGTTTGTCTATGTGTAGTGCTCCAGGGTAGTGTTTGTCTATGTGTAGTGTTCCAGGGTAGTGTTGGTCTATGTGTAGTGTTCCACGGTAGTGTTGGTCTATGTGTAGTGTTCCAGGGTAGTGTTTGTCTAAGTGTAGTGTTCCAGAGTAGTGTTGATCTATTAGTAGTCTTCCAGGGTAGTGTCTGTCTATGTGTAGTGTTCCAGGGTAGTGTTTGTCTATGTGTAGTGTTCCAGGGTAGTGTTTGTCTATGTGTAGTGCTCCAGGGTAGTGTTTGTCTATGTGTAGTGTACCAAGGTAGTGTTTGTCTATTAGTAATGTTCCAGGGTAGTGTTTGTCTATTAGTAGTGTTCCAGGGTAGTGTTGGTCTATGTGTAGTGTTCCAGGGTAGTGTTTGTCTATGTGTAGTGTTCCAGGGTAGTGTTTGTCTATGTGTAGTCTTCCAGGGTAGTGTTTGTCTATTAGTAGTGTTCCAGGGTAGTGTTTGTCTATGTGTAGTGTTCCAGGGTAGTGTTTGTCTATGTGTAGTGTTCCAGGGTTGGTGTTTGTCTATGTGTAGTGTTACAGGGTAGTGGTTGTCTATGTGTAGTGTCTGTCTATGTGTAGTGTTCCAGGGTAGTGTTTGTCTATGTGTAGTGTTCCACGGTAGTGTTGGTCTATGTGTAGTGTTCCAGGGTAGTGTTTGTCTATGTGTAGTGTTCCAGAGTAGTGTTGATCTATTAGTAGTGTTCCAGGGTAGTGTCTGTCTATGTGTAGTGTTCCAGGGTAGTGTTTGTCTATGTGTATTGTTCCAGGGTAGCGTTTGTCTATGTGTAGTGTCTGTCTATGTGTAGTGTTCCAGGGTAGTTTTTGTCTATGTGTAGTGTTCCAGGGTAGTGTTTGTCTATTAGTAGTGTTCCAGGGAAGTTTCTGTCTATTGGTAGTGTTCCAGGGTAGTGTTTGTCTATGTAGTGTTCCAGGGTAGTGTTTCTCTATGTGTATTGTTCCAGGGTAGCGTTTGTCTATGTGTAGTGTCTGTCTATGTGTAGTGTTCCAGGGTAGTTTTTGTCTATGTGTAGTGTTCCAGGGTAGTGTTTGTCTATTAGTAGTGTTCCAGGGAAGTTTCTGTCTATTGGTAGTGTTCCAGGGTAGTGTTTGTCTATTAGTAGTGTTCCAGGGTAGTGTTGGTCTATGTGTAGTGTTCCAGGGTAGTGGTTGTCTATGTGTAGTGTTCCAGGGTAGTGTTTGCCTATGTAGTGTTCCAGGGTAGTGTTTCTCTATGTGTAGTGTTCCAGGGTAGTGTCAGTCTAGGTGTATTGTTCCAGGGTAGTGTTTGTCTATGTGTAGTGTTCCAGGGTAGTGTTTCTCTAAGTGTAGTGTTCCAGGGTAGTGTTTGTCTATGTGTAGTGTTCCAGGGTAGTGTTTGTCTATTAGTAGTGTTCAAGGGTAGTGTTGGTCTATGTGTAGTGTTCCAGGGTAGTGGTTGTCTATGTGTAGTGTTCCAGTGTAGTGTTTGCCTATGTAGTGTTCCAGGGTAGTGTTTCTCTATGTGTAGTGTTCCAGGTTAGTGTATGTCTATTAGTAGTGTTCCAGGGTAGTGTTTGTCTATGTGTAGTGTTCCAGGGTAGTGTTTGTCTATTAGTAGTGTTCCAGGGAAGTGTTGGTCTATGTGTAGTGTTCCAGGGTAGTGTTGGTCTATGTGTAGTGTTCCAGGGTAATGGTTGTCTATGTGTAGTGTTCCAGGGTAGTGTTGGTCTATGTACAGTGTTCCATGGTAGTGTTAGTCTATGTTTAGTGTTCCAGGGTAGTGTTTGTCTATGTGTAGTGTTCCAGGGTAGTGTTTGTCTATGTGTAGTGTTCCAGGTTAGTGTTTGTCTATGTGTAGTGTTCCAGGGTAGTGTTTGTCTATGTGTAGTGTTCCAGGGTAGTGTTTGTCTATTATTTGTGTTCCAGGGTAGTGTCTGTCTATGTGAAGTGCTCCAGGGTAGTGTTTGTCTATTAGTAGTGTTCCAGGGTAGTGTCTGTCTATGTGTAGTGTTCCAGGGTAGTGTTTGTCTATGTGTAGTGTTCCAGGGTAGTGTTTGTCTATTAGTAGTGTTCCAGGGTAGTGTCTGTCTATGTGTAGTGTTCCAGGGTAGTGTTTGTCTATTAGTAGTGTTCCAGGGTAGTGTTTGTCTATGTGTAGTGTTCCGGGGCAGTTTTTGTCTATGTGAAGTGTTCCAGGATAGTGTTTGTCTATGTGTAGTGTCTGTCTATGTGTAGTGTTCCAGGGTAGTGTTTGTCTATGTGTATTTTTCCAGGGTAGCGTTTGTCTATGTGTCGTGTCTGTCTATGTGTAGTGTTCCAGGGTAGTTTTTGTCTATGTGTAGTGTTCCAGGTTAGTGTTTGTCTATTAGTAGTGTTCCAGGGTAGAGTTTGTCTATGTGTAGTGTTCCAGGGTAGTGTTGGTCTATTAGTAGTGTTCCAGGGTAGTGTCTGTCTATGTGTAGTGTTCCAGGGTAGAGTTTGTCTATGTGTAGTGTTCCAGGGTAGTGTTGGTTTATTAGTAGTGTTCCAGGGTAGTGTCTGTCTATGTGTAGTGTTCCAGGGTACTGTCTGTCTATGTGTAGTGTTCCAGGGTAGTGTTTGTCTATGTGTAGTGTTCCAGGGTAGTGTTTGTCTATGTGTAGTCTTCCAGGGTAGTGTTTGTCTATTAGTAGTGTTCCAGGGTAGTGTTTGTCTATGTGTAGTGTTCCAGGGTAGTGTTTGTCTATGTGTAGTGTTCCAGGGGTGGTGTTTGTCTATGTGTAGTGTTCCAGAGTAGTGGTTGTCTATGTGTAGTGTCTGTCTATGTGTAGTGTTCCAGGGTAGTGTTTGTCTATGTGTAGTGTTCCACGGTAGTGTTGGTCTATGTGTAGTGTTCCAGGGTAGTGTTTGTCTATGTGTAGTGTTCCAGAGTAGTGTTGATCTATTAGTAGTGTTCCAGGGTAGCGTTTGTCTATGTGTAGTGTCTGTCTATGTGTAGTGTTCCAGGGTAGTTTTTGTCTATGTGTAGTGTTCCAGGGTAGTGTTTGTCTATTAGTAGTGTTCCAGGGAAGTTTCTGTCTATTGGTAGTGTTCCAGGGTAGTGTTTGTCTATTAGTAGTGTTCCAGGGTAGTGTTGGTCTATGTGTAGTGTTCCAGGGTAGTGGTTGTCTATGTGTAGTGTTCCAGGGTAGTGTTTGCCTATGTAGTGTTCCAGGGTAGTGTTTCTCTATGTGTAGTGTTCCAGGGTAGTGTCAGTCTATGTGTAGTGTTCCAGGGTAGTGTTTGTCTATGTGTAGTGTTCCAGGGGTGGTGTTTGTCTATGTGTAGTGTTCCAGAGTAGTGGTTGTCTATGTGTAGTGTCTGTCTATGTGTAGTGTTCCAGGGTAGTGTTTGTCTATTAGTAGTGTTCCAGGGTAGTGTCTGTCTATGTGTAGTGTTCCAGGGTAGTGTTTGTCTATTAGTAGTGTTCCAGGGTAGTGTTTGTCTATGTGTAGTGTTCCGGGGCAGTTTTTGTCTATGTGAAGTGTTCCAGGATAGTGTTTGTCTATGTGTAGTGTCTGTCTATGTGTAGTGTTCCAGGGTAGTGTTTGTCTATGTGTATTTTTCCAGGGTAGCGTTTGTCTATGTGTCGTGTCTGTCTATGTGTAGTGTTCCAGGGTAGTTTTTGTCTATGTGTAGTGTTCCAGGGTAGTGTTTGTCTATTAGTAGTGTTCCAGGGTAGAGTTTGTCTATGTGTAGTGTTCCAGGGTAGTGTTGGTCTATTAGTAGTGTTCCAGGGTAGTGTCTGTCTATGTGTAGTGTTCCAGGGTAGAGTTTGTCTATGTGTAGTGTTCCAGGGTAGTGTTGGTTTATTAGTAGTTTTCCAGGGTAGTGTCTGTCTATGTGTAGTGTTCCAGGGTACTGTCTGTCTATGTGTAGTGTTCCAGGGTAGTGTTTGTCTATGTGTAGTGTTCCAGGGTAGTGTTTGTCTATGTGTAGTCTTCCAGGGTAGTGTTTGTCTATGTGTAGTGTTCCAGGGTAGTGTTTGTCTATGTGTAGTCTTCCAGGGTAGTGTTTGTCTATTAGTAGTGTTCCAGGGTAGTGTTTGTCTATGTGTAGTGTTCCAGGGTAGTGTTTGTCTATGTGTAGTGTTCCAGGGGTGGTGTTTGTCTATGTGTAGTGTTCCAGAGTAGTGGTTGTCTATGTGTAGTGTCTGTCTATGTGTAGTGTTCCAGGGTAGTGTTTGTCTATGTGTAGTGTTCCACGGTAGTGTTGGTCTATGTGTAGTGTTCCAGGGTAGTGTTTGTCTATGTGTAGTGTTCCAGAGTAGTGTTGATCTATTAGTAGTGTTCCAGGGTAGCGTTTGTCTATGTGTAGTGTCTGTCTATGTGTAGTGTTCCAGGGTAGTTTTTGTCTATGTGTAGTGTTCCAGGGTAGTGTTTGTCTATTAGTAGTGTTCCAGGGAAGTTTCTGTCTATTGGTAGTGTTCCAGGGTAGTGTTTGTCTATTAGTAGTGTTCCAGGGTAGTGTTGGTCTATGTGTAGTGTTCCAGGGTAGTGGTTGTCTATGTGTAGTGTTCCAGGGTAGTATTTGCCTATGTAGTGTTCCAGGGTAGTGTTTCTCTATGTGTAGTGTTCCAGGGTAGTGTCAGTCTATGTGTAGTGTTCCAGGGTAGTGTTTGTCTATGTGTAGTGTTCCAGGGGTGGTGTTTGTCTATGTGTAGTGTTCCAGAGTAGTGGTTGTCTATGTGTAGTGTCTGTCTATGTGTAGTGTTCCAGGGTAGTGTTTGTCTATGTGTAGTGTTCCACGGTAGTGTTGGTCTATGTGTAGTGTTCCAGGGTAGTGTTTGTCTATGTGTAGTGTTCCAGAGTAGTGTTGATCTATTAGTAGTGTTCCAGGGTAGCGTTTGTCTATGTGTAGTGTCTGTCTATGTGTAGTGTTCCAGGGTAGTTTTTGTCTATGTGTAGTGTTCCAGGGTAGTGTTGGTCTATGTGTAGTGTTCCAGGGTAGTGTCTGTCTATGTGTAGTGTTCCAGAGTAGTGTTGGTCTATGTAGTGTTCCAGGGTAGTGTTGGTCTATGTGTAGTGTTCCAGAGTAGTGTTTGTCTATGTGTAGTGTTCCAGAGTAGTGTTGGTCTATGTGTAGTGTTCCACGGTAGTGTTGGTCTATTTGTAGTGTTCCAGGGTAGTGTTTGTCTATTAGTAATGTTCCAGGGTAGTGTCTGTCAATGTAATGTTCCAGGGTAGTGTTTGTCTATGTGTAGTGTTCCAGGGTAGTGTTTGTCTATGTGTAGTGTTCCATGGTAGTGTTGGTCTATGTGTAGTGTTCCAGGGTAGTGTTTGTCTATTAGTAGTGTTCCAGGGTAGTGTTGGTCTATGTGTAGTGTTCCAGAGTAGTGTTTGTCTTTGTGTAGTGTTCCAGGGTAGTGTTTGTCTATGTGTAGTGTTCCAGGGTAGTGTTTGTCTATGTGTAATGTTCCAGGGTAGTGTTGGTCTATGTGTAGTGTTCCAGGGTAGTGTTTGTCTATGTGTAGTGTTCCAGGGTAGTATTTGTCTATGCGTATGTACTACTGCATGATTCAGACCAGTACTACTGATGGTCAAAGACCACTTCATAATGGCACCACTACCGGTAGAATGACAATTATACTGTAACCATGGTACCAATACCGGTAGAATGACCATTATCCTGTAACCATTTAAAAATATATATTTTACCTTTATTTAACCAGTCAAGTCAGTTAAGAACAAATTCTTATTTTCATTGACGGCCTAGGAACAGTGGGTTAATTGCCTGTTCAGGGGCAGAATGACCATTATACTGTAACCATGGCACCAATACCAGTAGAATAACCATTATCCTGTAACCATTGTATCACCAGCAGTAAAATAACCATTTCCTGTAACCATGGTACCAATATCAGTAACATAACCATTATCCTGTAACCATGGTACCACTACCAGTAAAATAACCATTATACTGTAACCATGGCACCAATACCAGTAGAGTAACTATTATCCTGTAACCATGGTACCACCAGCAGTAAAATAACCATTATCCTGTAACCATGGTACCAATACCAGTAAAATAACCATGATACTGTAACCATTTCAGCACTGCCAGTAAAATAACCATTATACTGTAACCATGGCACCACTACCAGTAGAATAACCATTATACTGTAGCCATGGCACCAATACCAGTAGAATAACCATTATACTGTAACCATGGCAACAATACCAGTAGAATAACCATTATACTGTTACCATGGCACCAATACCAGTAAAATAACCATTATACTGTAACCATGGCACCACTACCAGTAGAATAACCATTATACTGTAGCCATGGCACCAATACCAGTAGAATAACAGTTATCCTGTAACAATGGCACCAATACCAGTAGAATAACCATTATACTGTAGCCATGGCACCAATACCAGTAGAATAACCATTATACTGTAACCATGGCAACAATACCAGTAGAATAACCATTATACTGTTACCATGGCACCTACACCAGTAAAATAACCATTATACTGTAACCATGGCACCACTACCAGTAGAATAACCATTATCCTGTAACCATGGTACCAATACCAGTAAAATAACTATTATCCTGTAATCATTTCACCACTACCAGTAGAATAACCATTATACTGTAACCATGGTACCAATACCAGTAGAGTAACCATTATCCTGTAACCATTTCACCACTACCAGTAGAATAACCATTATACTGTAACCATGGCACCAATACCAGTAGAATAACCATTATCCTGTAACCATGGTACCAATACCAGTAAAATAACCATTATACTGTAACAATTTCAGCACTACCAGTAATATAACCGTTATAATGTAACCATGGCACCACTACCAGTTGACCAAAGCAACAACAGCTCCCCGGGCGCCCAATGTCGCAGACCCCGCACCACTCCGATTCAGAGGGGTTGGGTTAAAAGTACATTTTCGGGTGGACCTTGTGTTCAATTATCAATCTTAATTATACTGGCAACACTACCAAATAGATTAACCTGTATCCCTTCACAATAATATTCCATCTTTAAAAGGTATACAAAGTGGTTATAATTACATTATTAACGATTATTTAATCATGTGGAAATGCATTATCAACTATTGGTCAAAATAGTGCAATCACTGGTCAGTGTTTGCCAAATAGTGGGCCAATATTTACCTCTAGTTATTAACCATTTGAAAATGTACTTATAAATGCTTATAAGATGAATCGTTATGTATCATCATTCAACCTTATTTTCAATAGTTGCACAGTTAAACAATAGTTATTTTCTCACTTTTGGGTGTGAACAGAAGATGTCAGTTTTTATGATGTTTCTTGACCCACCTTTGAAACCCTGATGTCCTGGCCAAATGTACATCCAGGACATGATTCAATCATCATTCTCCCTTACCAGATTATATCAATACACATTTACCACTTCTCTGTGATAGTCCAAGTGTGGTGAACACTTTGCTGTGAAGTGGTAACTGTGATACCTTTGGTTGTGGAGGAGGTATCCTCTCACAACTTTTAATGTTTTGTTCTTCATACCCACCATTTATTGACTGAACATGGGGGGGGGGGGGGGGGTATGCCTTATGATTAATGAGACGTGGTGTGATTATAACAACATACAGGAACTCAAGTCCTTCTGTTCACCTGACTTAGAATTCCTCACAATCAAATGTCGACAGCATTATCTACCAAGGGAATTCTCTTCGATTATAATCACAGCCGTATGTATTCCCCCCCAAGCAGAAACATCGATGGCCCTGAACTAACTTTATTTGACTCCAGCTAAACTGGAAACCACATATCCTGAGGCTGCATTCATTGTAGCTGGGGATTTTAACAAGGCTAATCTGAAAACAAGACTCCCTAAATTCTATCAGCATATCGATTGTGCTACCAGGGCTGGTAAAACCCTGGCTCATTGTTATTCTAACTTCCGCGACGCATATAAGGCCCTCCCCCGCCATCCTTTCGGTTGCTTCCAACCTACAGACAGAAACTAAAACAAGAAGCTCCCGTGCTCAGGTCTGTTCAACGCTGGTCCGACCAATCTCATTCCACGATTCAAGACTGCTTCGATCAGGTGGATGGGGATATGTTCCGCATTGCGTCCAACAACAACATTGACGAATACGCTGATTCGGTGAGCGAGTTCATTAGAAAGTGCATCGGCGATGCTATACCCACAGCAATGATTAAAACATTCCCAAACCAGAAACCGTGGATTGATGGCAGCATTCGCGCGAAACTGAAAGCACGAACCACTGCTTTTAACCAGTGCAAGGTGCCGGAAACATGACCGAATACAAACAGTGTAGCTATTCCCTCCTCAAGGCAATCAAACAAGCTAAGTGTCAGTATAGAGACAAAGTAGAGTCGCAATTCAACGGCTCAGACACAAGAGGTATGTGGCAGGGTCTACAGTCAATCACCGATTACAAAAAGAAAACCAGACCCATCGCGGACCAGGATGTCTTGCTCCCAGACAGACTAAATAACTTTTTTGCTCGCTTTGAGGACAATACAGTGGCTCTGACATGGCCCGCTACCAAAACCTGCGTGCTCTCCTTCACTGCAGCCGACGTGAGTAAAACATTTAAACGTGTTAACCCTCACAAGGCTGCATTGGTTGAACTCCCCTGGAAGGGTCAGGCTATTGTTTAAACTCCTATGGATGGGTTCATGTTATTGTTTAAACTCCCCTGAGGGGTACGACTATTGTTTAAACTCCCCCGGATGGTCCCCTGCTATTGATTAAAAACCTCTTACTTCTACCCCCTCCTTTTTCGAACATTCTGTTAAAAATCGCGCAACTTTTCAGCGTCCTGCTACTCATGCCAGGAATATAGTATATGCATATGATTAGTATGTGTGGATAGAAAACACTCTGAAGTTTCTAAAACTGGTTAAATCACGGCTGTGACTATAACAGATTGTGTGTTTCATTGAAAAACGCAAGAAAAACTGCTCTCTGAAAGCTAAAAATAATTTCCATAAGTCACTTCCACGAGTTGTTAAAAGAGAACAAAATTTAATATCGACCTGCCTGCAATTCATACAAATTCCACACGATGTCGCCATTGTCGTCATTTTCAATTGAATTAATTGTTGGAAAATCCATCTATCTGGCATCCATTTTCCCAGTCTTCACCCGGATGTTGTTAATGAAGACATTGGCAGCCATTGATTTGCAAGCGAGGACCTATTGAATATACATCGCCCTGTAATCATTTTGATAGATTATAAACGTTTACTAATACCTAAAGTTGGATTACAAAAGGATTTCGAAGTGTTTTGTGAAAGTTTATCGTCGACTTTTTTAATTTAAAAAAATTACGCAGCGTTTAAAAACGATGTTTTTTTCTGAATGACACAGCTTCCATACAAAGTTATTTTGGGTATATATGGACCGATTTAAACGAAAAAAAGACCCAATAGTGATGTTTATGGGGCATATAGGAGTGCCAAGAAAGAAGCTCGTCAAAGGTAATGAATGTTTTATATTTTATTTCTGCGTTTTGGGTAGCGCCGGCTACCGCAAAATCTGTTGTTTACGTGTCGTGCTGGCATTTTGGGGGGTGCATGCTATCAGATAATAGCTTCTCATGCTTTCGCCGAAAAGCATTTTAAAAATCTGACTTGCTGGCTAGGTTCACAACGAGTGTAGCTTTAATTCAATACCCTGCTTGTGAATTTTGATCAAGGTTTGAGTTGTAACGAGTACATTTAGCATTTAGCGTAGTGCATTTGCATTTCCAGGTGCCTACTTGAGACGTCTGCGTCTCAAGTATGGTCAAGAAGTTAAACTCCTCCGGATGGTCCCCTGCTATTGATTAATCTCTATGTGTAGTGTTCCAGGGTAGTGTTTCTCTAAGTGTAGTGTTCCAGGGTAGTGTTTGTCTATGTGTAGTGTTCCAGGGTAGTGTTTGTCTATTAGTAGTGTTCAAGGGTAGTGTTGGTCTATGTGTAGTGTTCCAGGGTAGTGGTTGTCTATGTGTAGTGTTCCAGTGTAGTGTTTGCCTATGTAGTGTTCCAGGGTAGTGTTTCTCTATGTGTAGTGTTCCAGGTTAGTGTATGTCTATTAGTAGTGTTCCAGGGTAGTGTTTGTCTATGTGTAGTGTTCCAGGGTAGTGTTTGTCTATTAGTAGTGTTCCAGGGAAGTGTTGGTCTATGTGTAGTGTTCCAGGGTAGTGTTGGTCTATGTGTAGTGTTCCAGGGTAATGGTTGTCTATGTGTAGTGTTCCAGGGTAGTGTTGGTCTATGTACAGTGTTCCATGGTAGTGTTAGTCTATGTTTAGTGTTCCAGGGTAGTGTTTGTCTATGTGTAGTGTTCCAGGGTAGTGTTTGTCTATGTGTAGTGTTCCAGGTTAGTGTTTGTCTATGTGTAGTGTTCCAGGGTAGTGTTTGTCTATGTGTAGTGTTCCAGGGTAGTGTTTGTCTATTATTTGTGTTCCAGGGTAGTGTCTGTCTATGTGAAGTGCTCCAGGGTAGTGTTTGTCTATTAGTAGTGTTCCAGGGTAGTGTCTGTCTATGTGTAGTGTTCCAGGGTAGTGTTTGTCTATGTGTAGTGTTCCAGGGTAGTGTTTGTCTATTAGTAGTGTTCCAGGGTAGTGTCTGTCTATGTGTAGTGTTCCAGGGTAGTGTTTGTCTATTAGTAGTGTTCCAGGGTAGTGTTTGTCTATGTGTAGTGTTCCGGGGCAGTTTTTGTCTATGTGAAGTGTTCCAGGATAGTGTTTGTCTATGTGTAGTGTCTGTCTATGTGTAGTGTTCCAGGGTAGTGTTTGTCTATGTGTATTTTTCCAGGGTAGCGTTTGTCTATGTGTCGTGTCTGTCTATGTGTAGTGTTCCAGGGTAGTTTTTGTCTATGTGTAGTGTTCCAGGTTAGTGTTTGTCTATTAGTAGTGTTCCAGGGTAGAGTTTGTCTATGTGTAGTGTTCCAGGGTAGTGTTGGTATATTAGTAGTGTTCCAGGGTAGTGTCTGTCTATGTGTAGTGTTCCAGGGTAGAGTTTGTCTATGTGTAGTGTTCCAGGGTAGTGTTGGTTTATTAGTAGTGTTCCAGGGTAGTGTCTGTCTATGTGTAGTGTTCCAGGGTACTGTCTGTCTATGTGTAGTGTTCCAGGGTAGTGTTTGTCTATGTGTAGTGTTCCAGGGTAGTGTTTGTCTATGTGTAGTCTTCCAGGGTAGTGTTTGTCTATTAGTAGTGTTCCAGGGTAGTGTTTGTCTATGTGTAGTGTTCCAGGGTAGTGTTTGTCTATGTGTAGTGTTCCAGGGGTGGTGTTTGTCTATGTGTAGTGTTCCAGAGTAGTGGTTGTCTATGTGTAGTGTCTGTCTATGTGTAGTGTTCCAGGGTAGTGTTTGTCTATGTGTAGTGTTCCACGGTAGTGTTGGTCTATGTGTAGTGTTCCAGGGTAGTGTTTGTCTATGTGTAGTGTTCCAGAGTAGTGTTGATCTATTAGTAGTGTTCCAGGGTAGCGTTTGTCTATGTGCAGTGTCTGTCTATGTGTAGTGTTCCAGGGTAGTTTTTGTCTATGTGTAGTGTTCCAGGGTAGTGTTTGTCTATTAGTAGTGTTCCAGGGAAGTTTCTGTCTATTGGTAGTGTTCCAGGGTAGTGTTTGTCTATTAGTAGTGTTCCAGGGTAGTGTTGGTCTATGTGTAGTGTTCCAGGGTAGTGGTTGTCTATGTGTAGTGTTCCAGGGTAGTGTTTGCCTATGTAGTGTTCCAGGGTAGTGTTTCTCTATGTGTAGTGTTCCAGGGTAGTGTCAGTCTATGTGTAGTGTTCCAGGGTAGTGTTTGTCTATGTGTAGTGTTCCAGGGGTGGTGTTTGTCTATGTGTAGTGTTCCAGAGTAGTGGTTGTCTATGTGTAGTGTCTGTCTATGTGTAGTGTTCCAGGGTAGTGTTTGTCTATTAGTAGTGTTCCAGGGTAGTGTCTGTCTATGTGTAGTGTTCCAGGGTAGTGTTTGTCTATTAGTAGTGTTCCAGGGTAGTGTTTGTCTATGTGTAGTGTTCCGGGGCAGTTTTTGTCTATGTGAAGTGTTCCAGGATAGTGTTTGTCTATGTGTAGTGTCTGTCTATGTGTAGTGTTCCAGGGTAGTGTTTGTCTATGTGTATTTTTCCAGGGTAGCGTTTGTCTATGTGTCGTGTCTGTCTATGTGTAGTGTTCCAGGGTAGTTTTTGTCTATGTGTAGTGTTCCAGGGTAGTGTTTGTCTATTAGTAGTGTTCCAGGGTAGAGTTTGTCTATGTGTAGTGTTCCAGGGTAGTGTTGGTCTATTAGTAGTGTTCCAGGGTAGTGTCTGTCTATGTGTAGTGTTCCAGGGTAGAGTTTGTCTATGTGTAGTGTTCCAGGGTAGTGTTGGTTTATTAGTAGTTTTCCAGGGTAGTGTCTGTCTATGTGTAGTGTTCCAGGGTACTGTCTGTCTATGTGTAGTGTTCCAGGGTAGTGTTTGTCTATGTGTAGTGTTCCAGGGTAGTGTTTGTCTATGTGTAGTCTTCCAGGGTAGTGTTTGTCTATGTGTAGTGTTCCAGGGTAGTGTTTGTCTATGTGTAGTCTTCCAGGGTAGTGTTTGTCTATTAGTAGTGTTCCAGGGTAGTGTTTGTCTATGTGTAGTGTTCCAGGGTAGTGTTTGTCTATGTGTAGTGTTCCAGGGGTGGTGTTTGTCTATGTGTAGTGTTCCAGAGTAGTGGTTGTCTATGTGTAGTGTCTGTCTATGTGTAGTGTTCCAGGGTAGTGTTTGTCTATGTGTAGTGTTCCACGGTAGTGTTGGTCTATGTGTAGTGTTCCAGGGTAGTGTTTGTCTATGTGTAGTGTTCCAGAGTAGTGTTGATCTATTAGTAGTGTTCCAGGGTAGCGTTTGTCTATGTGTAGTGTCTGTCTATGTGTAGTGTTCCAGGGTAGTTTTTGTCTATGTGTAGTGTTCCAGGGTAGTGTTTGTCTATTAGTAGTGTTCCAGGGAAGTTTCTGTCTATTGGTAGTGTTCCAGGGTAGTGTTTGTCTATTAGTAGTGTTCCAGGGTAGTGTTGGTCTATGTGTAGTGTTCCAGGGTAGTGGTTGTCTATGTGTAGTGTTCCAGGGTAGTGTTTGCCTATGTAGTGTTCCAGGGTAGTGTTTCTCTATGTGTAGTGTTCCAGGGTAGTGTCAGTCTATGTGTAGTGTTCCAGGGTAGTGTTTGTCTATGTGTAGTGTTCCAGGGGTGGTGTTTGTCTATGTGTAGTGTTCCAGAGTAGTGGTTGTCTATGTGTAGTGTCTGTCTATGTGTAGTGTTCCAGGGTAGTGTTTGTCTATGTGTAGTGTTCCACGGTAGTGTTGGTCTATGTGTAGTGTTCCAGGGTAGTGTTTGTCTATGTGTAGTGTTCCAGAGTAGTGTTGATCTATTAGTAGTGTTCCAGGGTAGCGTTTGTCTATGTGTAGTGTCTGTCTATGTGTAGTGTTCCAGGGTAGTTTTTGTCTATGTGTAGTGTTCCAGGGTAGTGTTGGTCTATGTGTAGTGTTCCAGGGTAGTGTCTGTCTATGTGTAGTGTTCCAGAGTAGTGTTGGTCTATGTAGTGTTCCAGGGTAGTGTTGGTCTATGTGTAGTGTTCCAGAGTAGTGTTTGTCTATGTGTAGTGTTCCAGAGTAGTGTTGGTCTATGTGTAGTGTTCCACGGTAGTGTTGGTCTATTTGTAGTGTTCCAGGGTAGTGTTTGTCTATTAGTAATGTTCCAGGGTAGTGTCTGTCAATGTAATGTTCCAGGGTAGTGTTTGTCTATGTGTAGTGTTCCAGGGTAGTGTTTGTCTATGTGTAGTGTTCCATGGTAGTGTTGGTCTATGTGTAGTGTTCCAGGGTAGTGTTTGTCTATTAGTAGTGTTCCAGGGTAGTGTTGGTCTATGTGTAGTGTTCCAGAGTAGTGTTTGTCTTTGTGTAGTGTTCCAGGGTAGTGTTTGTCTATGTGTAGTGTTCCAGGGTAGTGTTTGTCTATGTGTAATGTTCCAGGGTAGTGTTGGTCTATGTGTAGTGTTCCAGGGTAGTGTTTGTCTATGTGTAGTGTTCCAGGGTAGTATTTGTCTATGCGTATGTACTACTGCATGATTCAGACCAGTACTACTGATGGTCAAAGACCACTTCATAATGGCACCACTACCGGTAGAATGACAATTATACTGTAACCATGGTACCAATACCGGTAGAATGACCATTATCCTGTAACCATTTAAAAATATATATTTTACCTTTATTTAACCAGTCAAGTCAGTTAAGAACAAATTCTTATTTTCATTGACGGCCTAGGAACAGTGGGTTAATTGCCTGTTCAGGGGCAGAATGACCATTATACTGTAACCATGGCACCAATACCAGTAGAATAACCATTATCCTGTAACCATTGTATCACCAGCAGTAAAATAACCATTTCCTGTAACCATGGTACCAATATCAGTAACATAACCATTATCCTGTAACCATGGTACCACTACCAGTAAAATAACCATTATACTGTAACCATGGCACCAATACCAGTAGAGTAACTATTATCCTGTAACCATGGTACCACCAGCAGTAAAATAACCATTATCCTGTAACCATGGTACCAATACCAGTAAAATAACCATGATACTGTAACCATTTCAGCACTGCCAGTAAAATAACCATTATACTGTAACCATGGCACCACTACCAGTAGAATAACCATTATACTGTAGCCATGGCACCAATACCAGTAGAATAACCATTATACTGTAACCATGGCAACAATACCAGTAGAATAACCATTATACTGTTACCATGGCACCAATACCAGTAAAATAACCATTATACTGTAACCATGGCACCACTACCAGTAGAATAACCATTATACTGTAGCCATGGCACCAATACCAGTAGAATAACAGTTATCCTGTAACAATGGCACCAATACCAGTAGAATAACCATTATACTGTAGCCATGGCACCAATACCAGTAGAATAACCATTATACTGTAACCATGGCAACAATACCAGTAGAATAACCATTATACTGTTACCATGGCACCTACACCAGTAAAATAACCATTATACTGTAACCATGGCACCACTACCAGTAGAATAACCATTATCCTGTAACCATGGTACCAATACCAGTAAAATAACTATTATCCTGTAATCATTTCACCACTACCAGTAGAATAACCATTATACTGTAACCATGGTACCAATACCAGTAGAGTAACCATTATCCTGTAACCATTTCACCACTACCAGTAGAATAACCATTATACTGTAACCATGGCACCAATACCAGTAGAATAACCATTATCCTGTAACCATGGTACCAATACCAGTAAAATAACCATTATACTGTAACAATTTCAGCACTACCAGTAATATAACCGTTATAATGTAACCATGGCACCACTACCAGTTGACCAAAGCAACAACAGCTCCCCGGGCGCCCAATGTCGCAGACCCCGCACCACTCCGATTCAGAGGGGTTGGGTTAAAAGTACATTTTCGGGTGGACCTTGTGTTCAATTATCAATCTTAATTATACTGGCAACACTACCAAATAGATTAACCTGTATCCCTTCACAATAATATTCCATCTTTAAAAGGTATACAAAGTGGTTATAATTACATTATTAACGATTATTTAATCATGTGGAAATGCATTATCAACTATTGGTCAAAATAGTGCAATCACTGGTCAGTGTTTGCCAAATAGTGGGCCAATATTTACCTCTAGTTATTAACCATTTGAAAATGTACTTATAAATGCTTATAAGATGAATCGTTATGTATCATCATTCAACCTTATTTTCAATAGTTGCACAGTTAAACAATAGTTATTTTCTCACTTTTGGGTGTGAACAGAAGATGTCAGTTTTTATGATGTTTCTTGACCCACCTTTGAAACCCTGATGTCCTGGCCAAATGTACATCCAGGACATGATTCAATCATCATTCTCCCTTACCAGATTATATCAATACACATTTACCACTTCTCTGTGATAGTCCAAGTGTGGTGAACACTTTGCTGTGAAGTGGTAACTGTGATACCTTTGGTTGTGGAGGAGGTATCCTCTCACAACTTTTAATGTTTTGTTCTTCATACCCACCATTTATTGACTGAACATGGGGGGGGGGGGGGGTATGCCTTATGATTAATGAGACGTGGTGTGATTATAACAACATACAGGAACTCAAGTCCTTCTGTTCACCTGACTTAGAATTCCTCACAATCAAATGTCGACAGCATTATCTACCAAGGGAATTCTCTTCGATTATAATCACAGCCGTATGTATTCCCCCCCAAGCAGAAACATCGATGGCCCTGAACTAACTTTATTTGACTCCAGCTAAACTGGAAACCACATATCCTGAGGCTGCATTCATTGTAGCTGGGGATTTTAACAAGGCTAATCTGAAAACAAGACTCCCTAAATTCTATCAGCATATCGATTGTGCTACCAGGGCTGGTAAAACCCTGGCTCATTGTTATTCTAACTTCCGCGACGCATATAAGGCCCTCCCCCGCCATCCTTTCGGTTGCTTCCAACCTACAGACAGAAACTAAAACAAGAAGCTCCCGTGCTCAGGTCTGTTCAACGCTGGTCCGACCAATCTCATTCCACGATTCAAGACTGCTTCGATCAGGTGGATGGGGATATGTTCCGCATTGCGTCCAACAACAACATTGACGAATACGCTGATTCGGTGAGCGAGTTCATTAGAAAGTGCATCGGCGATGCTATACCCACAGCAATGATTAAAACATTCCCAAACCAGAAACCGTGGATTGATGGCAGCATTCGCGCGAAACTGAAAGCACGAACCACTGCTTTTAACCAGTGCAAGGTGCCGGAAACATGACCGAATACAAACAGTGTAGCTATTCCCTCCTCAAGGCAATCAAACAAGCTAAGTGTCAGTATAGAGACAAAGTAGAGTCGCAATTCAACGGCTCAGACACAAGAGGTATGTGGCAGGGTCTACAGTCAATCACCGATTACAAAAAGAAAACCAGACCCATCGCGGACCAGGATGTCTTGCTCCCAGACAGACTAAATAACTTTTTTGCTCGCTTTGAGGACAATACAGTGGCTCTGACATGGCCCGCTACCAAAACCTGCGTGCTCTCCTTCACTGCAGCCGACGTGAGTAAAACATTTAAACGTGTTAACCCTCACAAGGCTGCATTGGTTGAACTCCCCTGGAAGGGTCAGGCTATTGTTTAAACTCCTATGGATGGGTTCATGTTATTGTTTAAACTCCCCTGAGGGGTACGACTATTGTTTAAACTCCCCCGGATGGTCCCCTGCTATTGATTAAAAACCTCTTACTTCTACCCCCTCCTTTTTCGAACATTCTGTTAAAAATCGCGCAACTTTTCAGCGTCCTGCTACTCATGCCAGGAATATAGTATATGCATATGATTAGTATGTGTGGATAGAAAACACTCTGAAGTTTCTAAAACTGGTTAAATCACGGCTGTGACTATAACAGATTGTGTGTTTCATTGAAAAACGCAAGAAAAACTGCTCTCTGAAAGCTAAAAATAATTTCCATAAGTCACTTCCACGAGTTGTTAAAAGAGAACAAAATTTAATATCGACCTGCCTGCAATTCATACAAATTCCACACGATGTCGCCATTGTCGTCATTTTCAATTGAATTAATTGTTGGAAAATCCATCTATCTGGCATCCATTTTCCCAGTCTTCACCCGGATGTTGTTAATGAAGACATTGGCAGCCATTGATTTGCAAGCGAGGACCTATTGAATATACATCGCCCTGTAATCATTTTGATAGATTATAAACGTTTACTAATACCTAAAGTTGGATTACAAAAGGATTTCGAAGTGTTTTGTGAAAGTTTATCGTCGACTTTTTTAATTTAAAAAAATTACGCAGCGTTTAAAAACAATGTTTTTTTCTGAATGACACAGCTTCCATACAAAGTTATTTTGGGTATATATGGACCGATTTAAACGAAAAAAAGACCCAATAGTGATGTTTATGGGGCATATAGGAGTGCCAAGAAAGAAGCTCGTCAAAGGTAATGAATGTTTTATATTTTATTTCTGCGTTTTGGGTAGCGCCGGCTACCGCAAAATCTGTTGTTTACGTGTCGTGCTGGCATTTTGGGGGGTGCATGCTATCAGATAATAGCTTCTCATGCTTTCGCCGAAAAGCATTTTAAAAATCTGACTTGCTGGCTAGGTTCACAACGAGTGTAGCTTTAATTCAATACCCTGCTTGTGAATTTTGATCAAGGTTTGAGTTGTAACGAGTACATTTAGCATTTAGCGTAGTGCATTTGCATTTCCAGGTGCCTACTTGAGACGTCTGCGTCTCAAGTATGGTCAAGAAGTTAAACTCCTCCGGATGGTCCCCTGCTATTGATTAATCTCTATGTGTAGTGTTCCAGGGTAGTGTTTCTCTAAGTGTAGTGTTCCAGGGTAGTGTTTGTCTATGTGTAGTGTTCCAGGGTAGTGTTTGTCTATTAGTAGTGTTCAAGGGTAGTGTTGGTCTATGTGTAGTGTTCCAGGGTAGTGGTTGTCTATGTGTAGTGTTCCAGTGTAGTGTTTGCCTATGTAGTGTTCCAGGGTAGTGTTTCTCTATGTGTAGTGTTCCAGGTTAGTGTATGTCTATTAGTAGTGTTCCAGGGTAGTGTTTGTCTATGTGTAGTGTTCCAGGGTAGTGTTTGTCTATTAGTAGTGTTCCAGGGAAGTGTTGGTCTATGTGTAGTGTTCCAGGGTAGTGTTGGTCTATGTGTAGTGTTCCAGGGTAATGGTTGTCTATGTGTAGTGTTCCAGGGTAGTGTTGGTCTATGTACAGTGTTCCATGGTAGTGTTAGTCTATGTTTAGTGTTCCAGGGTAGTGTTTGTCTATGTGTAGTGTTCCAGGGTAGTGTTTGTCTATGTGTAGTGTTCCAGGTTAGTGTTTGTCTATGTGTAGTGTTCCAGGGTAGTGTTTGTCTATGTGTAGTGTTCCAGGGTAGTGTTTGTCTATTATTTGTGTTCCAGGGTAGTGTCTGTCTATGTGAAGTGCTCCAGGGTAGTGTTTGTCTATTAGTAGTGTTCCAGGGTAGTGTCTGTCTATGTGTAGTGTTCCAGGGTAGTGTTTGTCTATGTGTAGTGTTCCAGGGTAGTGTTTGTCTATTAGTAGTGTTCCAGGGTAGTGTCTGTCTATGTGTAGTGTTCCAGGGTAGTGTTTGTCTATTAGTAGTGTTCCAGGGTAGTGTTTGTCTATGTGTAGTGTTCCGGGGCAGTTTTTGTCTATGTGAAGTGTTCCAGGATAGTGTTTGTCTATGTGTAGTGTCTGTCTATGTGTAGTGTTCCAGGGTAGTGTTTGTCTATGTGTATTTTTCCAGGGTAGCGTTTGTCTATGTGTCGTGTCTGTCTATGTGTAGTGTTCCAGGGTAGTTTTTGTCTATGTGTAGTGTTCCAGGTTAGTGTTTGTCTATTAGTAGTGTTCCAGGGTAGAGTTTGTCTATGTGTAGTGTTCCAGGGTAGTGTTGGTATATTAGTAGTGTTCCAGGGTAGTGTCTGTCTATGTGTAGTGTTCCAGGGTAGAGTTTGTCTATGTGTAGTGTTCCAGGGTAGTGTTGGTTTATTAGTAGTGTTCCAGGGTAGTGTCTGTCTATGTGTAGTGTTCCAGGGTACTGTCTGTCTATGTGTAGTGTTCCAGGGTAGTGTTTGTCTATGTGTAGTGTTCCAGGGTAGTGTTTGTCTATGTGTAGTCTTCCAGGGTAGTGTTTGTCTATTAGTAGTGTTCCAGGGTAGTGTTTGTCTATGTGTAGTGTTCCAGGGTAGTGTTTGTCTATGTGTAGTGTTCCAGGGGTGGTGTTTGTCTATGTGTAGTGTTCCAGAGTAGTGGTTGTCTATGTGTAGTGTCTGTCTATGTGTAGTGTTCCAGGGTAGTGTTTGTCTATGTGTAGTGTTCCACGGTAGTGTTGGTCTATGTGTAGTGTTCCAGGGTAGTGTTTGTCTATGTGTAGTGTTCCAGAGTAGTGTTGATCTATTAGTAGTGTTCCAGGGTAGCGTTTGTCTATGTGTAGTGTCTGTCTATGTGTAGTGTTCCAGGGTAGTTTTTGTCTATGTGTAGTGTTCCAGGGTAGTGTTTGTCTATTAGTAGTGTTCCAGGGAAGTTTCTGTCTATTGGTAGTGTTCCAGGGTAGTGTTTGTCTATTAGTAGTGTTCCAGGGTAGTGTTGGTCTATGTGTAGTGTTCCAGGGTAGTGGTTGTCTATGTGTAGTGTTCCAGGGTAGTGTTTGCCTATGTAGTGTTCCAGGGTAGTGTTTCTCTATGTGTAGTGTTCCAGGGTAGTGTCAGTCTATGT
This sequence comes from Oncorhynchus clarkii lewisi, assembly GCF_045791955.1. NCBI lineage: Eukaryota > Metazoa > Chordata > Actinopteri > Salmoniformes > Salmonidae > Oncorhynchus > Oncorhynchus clarkii. Next base: position 494,635 of record NC_092152.1, on the reverse strand, counting down.
GTAGTGTTCCAGGGTAGTGTTTGTCTATGTGTAGTGTTCCAGGGGTGGTGTTTGTCTATGTGTAGTGTTCCAGAGTAGTGGTTGTCTATGTGTAGTGTCTGTCTATGTGTAGTGTTCCAGGGTAGTGTTTGTCTATTAGTAGTGTTCCAGGGTAGTGTCTGTCTATGTGTAGTGTTCCAGGGTAGTGTTTGTCTATTAGTAGTGTTCCAGGGTAGTGTTTGTCTATGTGTAGTGTTCCGGGGCAGTTTTTGTCTATGTGAAGTGTTCCAGGATAGTGTTTGTCTATGTGTAGTGTCTGTCTATGTGTAGTGTTCCAGGGTAGTGTTTGTCTATGTGTATTTTTCCAGGGTAGCGTTTGTCTATGTGTCGTGTCTGTCTATGTGTAGTGTTCCAGGGTAGTTTTTGTCTATGTGTAGTGTTCCAGGGTAGTGTTTGTCTATTAGTAGTGTTCCAGGGTAGAGTTTGTCTATGTGTAGTGTTCCAGGGTAGTGTTGGTCTATTAGTAGTGTTCCAGGGTAGTGTCTGTCTATGTGTAGTGTTCCAGGGTAGAGTTTGTCTATGTGTAGTGTTCCAGGGTAGTGTTGGTTTATTAGTAGTTTTCCAGGGTAGTGTCTGTCTATGTGTAGTGTTCCAGGGTACTGTCTGTCTATGTGTAGTGTTCCAGGGTAGTGTTTGTCTATGTGTAGTGTTCCAGGGTAGTGTTTGTCTATGTGTAGTCTTCCAGGGTAGTGTTTGTCTATGTGTAGTGTTCCAGGGTAGTGTTTGTCTATGTGTAGTCTTCCAGGGTAGTGTTTGTCTATTAGTAGTGTTCCAGGGTAGTGTTTGTCTATGTGTAGTGTTCCAGGGTAGTGTTTGTCTATGTGTAGTGTTCCAGGGGTGGTGTTTGTCTATGTGTAGTGTTCCAGAGTAGTGGTTGTCTATGTGTAGTGTCTGTCTATGTGTAGTGTTCCAGGGTAGTGTTTGTCTATGTGTAGTGTTCCACGGTAGTGTTGGTCTATGTGTAGTGTTCCAGGGTAGTGTTTGTCTATGTGTAGTGTTCCAGAGTAGTGTTGATCTATTAGTAGTGTTCCAGGGTAGCGTTTGTCTATGTGTAGTGTCTGTCTATGTGTAGTGTTCCAGGGTAGTTTTTGTCTATGTGTAGTGTTCCAGGGTAGTGTTTGTCTATTAGTAGTGTTCCAGGGAAGTTTCTGTCTATTGGTAGTGTTCCAGGGTAGTGTTTGTCTATTAGTAGTGTTCCAGGGTAGTGTTGGTCTATGTGTAGTGTTCCAGGGTAGTGGTTGTCTATGTGTAGTGTTCCAGGGTAGTGTTTGCCTATGTAGTGTTCCAGGGTAGTGTTTCTCTATGTGTAGTGTTCCAGGGTAGTGTCAGTCTATGTGTAGTGTTCCAGGGTAGTGTTTGTCTATGTGTAGTGTTCCAGGGGTGGTGTTTGTCTATGTGTAGTGTTCCAGAGTAGTGGTTGTCTATGTGTAGTGTCTGTCTATGTGTAGTGTTCCAGGGTAGTGTTTGTCTATGTGTAGTGTTCCACGGTAGTGTTGGTCTATGTGTAGTGTTCCAGGGTAGTGTTTGTCTATGTGTAGTGTTCCAGAGTAGTGTTGATCTATTAGTAGTGTTCCAGGGTAGCGTTTGTCTATGTGTAGTGTCTGTCTATGTGTAGTGTTCCAGGGTAGTTTTTGTCTATGTGTAGTGTTCCAGGGTAGTGTTGGTCTATGTGTAGTGTTCCAGGGTAGTGTCTGTCTATGTGTAGTGTTCCAGAGTAGTGTTGGTCTATGTAGTGTTCCAGGGTAGTGTTGGTCTATGTGTAGTGTTCCAGAGTAGTGTTTGTCTATGTGTAGTGTTCCAGAGTAGTGTTGGTCTATGTGTAGTGTTCCACGGTAGTGTTGGTCTATTTGTAGTGTTCCAGGGTAGTGTTTGTCTATTAGTAATGTTCCAGGGTAGTGTCTGTCAATGTAATGTTCCAGGGTAGTGTTTGTCTATGTGTAGTGTTCCAGGGTAGTGTTTGTCTATGTGTAGTGTTCCATGGTAGTGTTGGTCTATGTGTAGTGTTCCAGGGTAGTGTTTGTCTATTAGTAGTGTTCCAGGGTAGTGTTGGTCTATGTGTAGTGTTCCAGAGTAGTGTTTGTCTTTGTGTAGTGTTCCAGGGTAGTGTTTGTCTATGTGTAGTGTTCCAGGGTAGTGTTTGTCTATGTGTAATGTTCCAGGGTAGTGTTGGTCTATGTGTAGTGTTCCAGGGTAGTGTTTGTCTATGTGTAGTGTTCCAGGGTAGTATTTGTCTATGCGTATGTACTACTGCATGATTCAGACCAGTGTTTGTCTATGTGTAGTGTCTGTCTATGTGTAGTGTTCCAGGGTAGTGTTTGTCTATGTGTATTTTTCCAGGGTAGTGTTTGTAATCATTTCACCACTACCAGTAGAATAACCATTATACTGTAACCATGGTACCAATACCAGTAGAGTAACCATTATCCTGTAACCATTTCACCACTACCAGTAGAATAACCATTATACTGTAACCATGGCACCAATACCAGTAGAATAACCATTATCCTGTAACCATGGTACCAATACCAGTAAAATAACCATTATACTGTAACAATTTCAGCACTACCAGTAATATAACCGTTATAATGTAACCATGGCACCACTACCAGTTGACCAAAGCAACAACAGCTCCCCGGGCGCCCAATGTCGCAGACCCCGCACCACTCCGATTCAGAGGGGTTGGGTTAAAAGTACATTTTCGGGTGGACCTTGTGTTCAATTATCAATCTTAATTATACTGGCAACACTACCAAATAGATTAACCTGTATCCCTTCACAATAATATTCCATCTTTAAAAGGTATACAAAGTGGTTATAATTACATTATTAACGATTATTTAATCATGTGGAAATGCATTATCAACTATTGGTCAAAATAGTGCAATCACTGGTCAGTGTTTGCCAAATAGTGGGCCAATATTTACCTCTAGTTATTAACCATTTGAAAATGTACTTATAAATGCTTATAAGATGAATCGTTATGTATCATCATTCAACCTTATTTTCAATAGTTGCACAGTTAAACAATAGTTATTTTCTCACTTTTGGGTGTGAACAGAAGATGTCAGTTTTTATGATGTTTCTTGACCCACCTTTGAAACCCTGATGTCCTGGCCAAATGTACATCCAGGACATGATTCAATCATCATTCTCCCTTACCAGATTATATCAATACACATTTACCACTTCTCTGTGATAGTCCAAGTGTGGTGAACACTTTGCTGTGAAGTGGTAACTGTGATACCTTTGGTTGTGGAGGAGGTATCCTCTCACAACTTTTAATGTTTTGTTCTTCATACCCACCATTTATTGACTGAACATGGGGGGGGGGGGGGGTATGCCTTATGATTAATGAGACGTGGTGTGATTATAACAACATACAGGAACTCAAGTCCTTCTGTTCACCTGACTTAGAATTCCTCACAATCAAATGTCGACAGCATTATCTACCAAGGGAATTCTCTTCGATTATAATCACAGCCGTATGTATTCCCCCCCAAGCAGAAACATCGATGGCCCTGAACTAACTTTATTTGACTCCAGCAAAACTGGAAACCACATATCCTGAGGCTGCATTCATTGTAGCTGGGGATTTTAACAAGGCTAATCTGAAAACAAGACTCCCTAAATTCTATCAGCATATCGATTGTGCTACCAGGGCTGGTAAAACCCTGGCTCATTGTTATTCTAACTTCCGCGACGCATATAAGGCCCTCCCCCGCCATCCTTTCGGTTGCTTCCAACCTACAGACAGAAACTAAAACAAGAAGCTCCCGTGCTCAGGTCTGTTCAACGCTGGTCCGACCAATCTCATTCCACGATTCAAGACTGCTTCGATCAGGTGGATGGGGATATGTTCCGCATTGCGTCCAACAACAACATTGACGAATACGCTGATTCGGTGAGCGAGTTCATTAGAAAGTGCATCGGCGATGCTATACCCACAGCAATGATTAAAACATTCCCAAACCAGAAACCGTGGATTGATGGCAGCATTCGCGCGAAACTGAAAGCACGAACCACTGCTTTTAACCAGTGCAAGGTGCCGGAAACATGACCGAATACAAACAGTGTAGCTATTCCCTCCTCAAGGCAATCAAACAAGCTAAGTGTCAGTATAGAGACAAAGTAGAGTCGCAATTCAACGGCTCAGACACAAGAGGTATGTGGCAGGGTCTACAGTCAATCACCGATTACAAAAAGAAAACCAGACCCATCGCGGACCAGGATGTCTTGCTCCCAGACAGACTAAATAACTTTTTTGCTCGCTTTGAGGACAATACAGTGGCTCTGACATGGCCCGCTACCAAAACCTGCGTGCTCTCCTTCACTGCAGCCGACGTGAGTAAAACATTTAAACGTGTTAACCCTCACAAGGCTGCATTGGTTGAACTCCCCTGGAAGGGTCAGGCTATTGTTTAAACTCCTATGGATGGGTTCATGTTATTGTTTAAACTCCCCTGAGGGGTACGACTATTGTTTAAACTCCCCCGGATGGTCCCCTGCTATTGATTAAAAACCTCTTACTTCTACCCCCTCCTTTTTCGAACATTCTGTTAAAAATCGCGCAACTTTTCAGCGTCCTGCTACTCATGCCAGGAATATAGTATATGCATATGATTAGTATGTGTGGATAGAAAACACTCTGAAGTTTCTAAAACTGGTTAAATCACGGCTGTGACTATAACAGATTGTGTGTTTCATTGAAAAACGCAAGAAAAACTGCTCTCTGAAAGCTAAAAATAATTTCCATAAGTCACTTCCACGAGTTGTTAAAAGAGAACAAAATTTAATATCGACCTGCCTGCAATTCATACAAATTCCACACGATGTCGCCATTGTCGTCATTTTCAATTGAATTAATTGTTGGAAAATCCATCTATCTGGCATCCATTTTCCCAGTCTTCACCCGGATGTTGTTAATGAAGACATTGGCAGCCATTGATTTGCAAGCGAGGACCTATTGAATATACATCGCCCTGTAATCATTTTGATAGATTATAAACGTTTACTAATACCTAAAGTTGGATTACAAAAGGATTTCGAAGTGTTTTGTGAAAGTTTATCGTCGACTTTTTTAATTTAAAAAAATTACGCAGCGTTTAAAAACGATGTTTTTTTCTGAATGACACAGCTTCCATACAAAGTTATTTTGGGTATATATGGACCGATTTAAACGAAAAAAAGACCCAATAGTGATGTTTATGGGGCATATAGGAGTGCCAAGAAAGAAGCTCGTCAAAGGTAATGAATGTTTTATATTTTATTTCTGCGTTTTGGGTAGCGCCGGCTACCGCAAAATCTGTTGTTTACGTGTCGTGCTGGCATTTTGGGGGGTGCATGCTATCAGATAATAGCTTCTCATGCTTTCGCCGAAAAGCATTTTAAAAATCTGACTTGCTGGCTAGGTTCACAACGAGTGTAGCTTTAATTCAATACCCTGCTTGTGAATTTTGATCAAGGTTTGAGTTGTAACGAGTACATTTAGCATTTAGCGTAGTGCATTTGCATTTCCAGGTGCCTACTTGAGACGTCTGCGTCTCAAGTATGGTCAAGAAGTTAAACTCCTCCGGATGGTCCCCTGCTATTGATTAATCTCCCCCGGATGGTCCCCTGCTATTGATTAAACTCCTCCGGATGGTCCCCTGCTATTGTTTAAACTCCCCTGGGCGATCCCTTGCTATTGTTTAAACATGGAGGGGTCCCTGCTATTGGTCCACTGAGACTAATTAATTTATGAATTGGCCCTGGCCTCCAGAGGGTTCTTTAACTTCTTATGGCTGGGGCAGTATTGAGTAGCTTGGATGAATAAGGTGCTCAGAGTAAACTCTGCTACCCAGGCCCAGAAGCTAAGATATGCTTATTATTAGTAGATCTGGACAGAAACACTCTGAAGTTTCTACAACTGTTTGAATGATGTCTGTGAGTATAACAGAACTCATATTGCAGGTAAAACCTGAGAAAAAATCCAACCAGGAAGTGGGAAATCTGAGGTTTGTAGGTTTTCAAGTCTTTGCCTATCCAATATATAGTGTCTATGGGGTCATATTGCACTTCCCCAGGCTTCCACTAGATGTCAACAGTCTTTAGAACCTTGTTTCAGGCTTCTACTGTGAAGGGGGAGAGAATAAGAGCTGATTGACTAAGAGGTCTGGCAGAATGCCATGAGAATGCGCTACTGTGAAAGGTAGCTGCGTTCCCTTTCCTTTCTAAAGACACAGGAATTCTCCGGTTTAATAATTATTGAAGATTTATGATAAAAACATCCTAAAGATTGATTCTATACATCGCTTGACATGTTTCTATGAACTGTAATGGAACTTTTTGACTTTTCGTCTGTCCTGCTCTTCGTGAATTTGGATTTGTGAACTAAACGCGTGAACAAAAAGGAGGTATTTGGACATAAATGATGGACTTTGTCGAACAAAACAAACATTTATTGTGGAACTGGGATTCCTGGAAGTGCATTCGGATGAAGATCATCAAAGGTAAGTGAATATTTATAATGCTATTTCTGACCTGTTGACTCCACAAAATGGCTGGTATCTGTATTGCTTGTTTTGGTCTCTGAGCACTGTACTCAGATTATTGCATGGTGTACTTTTTCCGTGAAGCTTTTTTAAAATCTGACACAGCGGTTGCATTAAGGAGAAGTTTATCTATAATTCCATGCATAACACTTGTAACTTTTATCAATGTTTATTATGAGTATTTCTGTAAATTGATGTGGCTCTCTGCAAAATCATCGGATGTTTTGGAAGCAAAACATTACTGAACATAACACGTCAATGTAAACTGAGATTTCTGGATATAAATGAACTTTATCGAACTTAACATACATGTATTGTGTAACATGAAGTCTTTTGAGTGTCATCTGAGGAAGATCATCAAAGGTTAGTGATTCATTTTATCTCTATTTCTGCTTTTTGTGACTCCTCTCTTTGGCTGGAAAAATGGCTGTATTTTTTTAAAACCGGACACTGTGGTGGGATTTACAACAAGTTTATCTTTAAAATGGTGTGAAATACTTGTATGTTTGAGGAATTTTAATTATGAGATTTCTGTTGTTTGAATTTGCCGCCCTGCACTTCCACTGGCTGTTGTCAAATCAATCCCGTTAACGGGATCTTAGCCGATCTCAGCCATAAGAGGTTTTTAACTACTAGCACAAAGCTCGGACAACAATGCATACCCAACAAGACATGCCACCCGAGGTCTCTTCACATTCCCCAAGTCCAGAACAGACTGTGGGAGGTGCAGAGCACTACATAGAGCCATGACAACATGGAACTCTATTCCACATAAGGTAACTGATGCAAGCAGCACAATCAGATATTTTTATCATTATTAAAAAATGGAAGAAGTTCAAGATGACAGTCAATCACCCTCGTTCTGGGGCTCCATGCAAGATCTCACCTTGTGGGGCGTCAATGATCATGAGGAAGGTGAGGGATCAGCCCAGAACTACACGGCAGGACCTGGTCAATGACCTGAAGAGAGCTGGGACCACAGTCTCAAAGAAAACCATTAGTAACACACTACGCCGTCATGGATTAAAATCCTGCAGCGCACGCAAGGTCCCCCTGCTCAAGCAAGCGCATGTCCAGGCCCATCTGAAGTTTGCCAATGACCATCTGGATGATCCAGAGGAGGAATGGGAGAAGGTAATGTGGTCTGATGAGACAACAATAGAGCTTCTTGGTCTAAACTCCACTCGCCGTGTTTGGAGGAAGAAGAAGGATGAGTACAACCCCAAGAACACCATCCCAACCGTGAAGCATGGAGGTGGAAACATCATTCTTTGGGGATGCTTTTCTGCAAAGGGGACTGGACGACTGCACCGTATTGAGGGGAGGATGGATGGGGCCATGTATCGCAAGGTCTTGGCCAACAACCTCCTTCCCTTAGTAAGAGCATTGAAGATGGGTCGTGGCTGGGTCTTCCAGCATGACAATGACCCGAAACACACAGCCAGGGCAACTAAGGAGTGGCTCCGTAAGTAGCATCTCAAGGTCCTGGAGTGGCCTAGCCAGTCTCCAGACCTGAACCCAATAGAACATCTTTGGAGGGAGCTGAAAGTCCGTATTACCCAGCGACAGCCCCGAAACCTGAAGGATCTGGAGAAGGTGTGTATGGAGGAGTGGGCCAAAATCCCTACTGCAGTGTGTGCAAACCTGGTCAAGAACTACAGGAAACGTATGATCTCTGTAATTGCAAACAAAGGTTTCTGTACCAAATATTAAGTTCTGCTTTTCTGATGTATCAAATACTTATGTCATGCAATAAAATGAAAATTATTTACTTAAAAATCATTCATGTGATGTGATTTTCTGGATTTTTGTTTTAGATTCCGTCTCTCACAGTTGAAGTGTACCTATGATAAAACCAATCAAAACCAAACACCACCAATCACATCTCAGAGAATGTATTTGCCATGGACACCACCAATCACAGCTCAGAGAATGTATTTGCCATGGCACCACCAATCACATCTCAGAGAATGTATTTGCCATGGACACCACCAATCACATCTCAGAGAATGTATTTCCATGGACTCTACCAATCACAGCTCAGATAATGTATTTGCCATGGACTCCACCAATCACAGCCCCGAGAATGTATAGGCCCTGGCCTCCACCAATCACAGCTTAGAGAATGTATAGGCCCTGGCCTCCACCAATCACATCTCAGAGAATGTATTTGCCATGGACTCCACCAATCACAGCTCAGAGAATGTATAGGCCCTGGGCTCCACCAATCACAGCTTAGAGAATGCATAGGTCCTGGCCTCCCCCAATCACATCTCAGAGAATGTATTTGCCATGGACTCCACCAATCACAGCTCTGTGAATGTATTGTCCCTGGCCTCCACTAATCACAGCTCAGAGAATGTATTTGCCATGGACTCCACCAATCACAGCTCTGTGAATGTATTGTCCCTGGCCTCCACCAATCACAGCTTAGAGAACGTATAGGCCCTGGCCTCCAACAATCACATCTCAGAGAATGTATTTGCCATGGACTCCACCAATCACATCTCAGAGAATGTATTGTCGGGCCATTACCAACACCCTCTCTCTATTTCTCTCTCTCAACATAGCGGAGCTATCAAAGTCATTATGATGCTGTTTACTTGTCAGGGCTCCTGTTAAGAGGCAGAGGGGGCTAGATGCTGAAATTACGGTGGAAATCGAAGAACTCGTCAAGTAACGCCAAAAGCAGAATTACACACACACACACCACGGATACTCTCCTCACACCCAATCAATCATATTCCATAGCATGCTGAATATCAGGCTGAATCAGAGATATTTAGAATAGATTTGGGCCTAGCAGTAATGTGGTTGTCCCTTCTCTGTCCAGACCGGCTGTGTTACAGCCGGATCAGAGTCCAACTGTGTTCTCTCTCTCTCGCGCTCTCTCCCTCGCTCTCTCTCTCCCGCTTCTGGACAGCAGCCAGCTAGAGGATACCTTCTGGCACAATATCAAACAGGTATTTGAGGCGATTTATGGGGAGATGGGTTCTTTTGTCACCCCAGCCTCACTGCAAATTGAGGGAAGAAAGAGATGTAAGTCGATACCTCACAAATACTAGATCTCAGTGAGAGATTCCAAAACATGCCAGAAGTGTTTAAGACACAGAGTGGAAATAGGAATGGAGGGTGAGAGAGAGAGGGGAAGAGAGAAATGGAGAGAGAGAGATGGGAAGAGAGACATGGAGAGAGGGGAAGAGAGAAATGAGAGAGAGAGAAATGGAGAGAGAGAGAGGGGGGAGAGAGAAATGGAGAGAGACAGGGGGAGAGAGAAATGGAGAGAGAGAGGGGGGAGAGTGAAATGGAGAGAGGGGAAGAGAGAAGTGAGAGAGAGAAATGGAGAGAGAAATGGAGAGAGAGAAATAGAGAGAGAGAGATGGGAAGAGAGACATGGAGAGAGGGGAAGAGAGAAGTGAGAGAGAGGGAGGGAGGAGAGAGAAATGGAGAGAGAGAGAGGGGGAGAGAGAAATAGAGAGAGAGAGGGGGGGAGAGAGAAATGGAGAGAGAGAGGAAGAGAGAAATGGAGAGAGAGAAATGGAGAGAGAAATGGAGAGAGAGGAAGAGAGAGAGAGATAGAGGGGGGAGAGAGAAATGGAGAGAGAGATGGGAAGAGAGACATGGAGAGAGGGGAAGAGAGAAGTGAGAGAGAGGGAGGGAGGAGAGAGAAATGGAGAGAGAGAGAGGGGGAGAGAGAAATAGAGAGAGAGAGGGGGGAGAGAGAAATGGAGAGAGAGCTGGAGAGAGATATATATAGAGAGAGAGGGTAGAGAGAAATGGAGAGAGAGAGGGGGAGAGAGAAATGGAGAGAGAGAGGAAGAGAGACATGTAAAGAGAGAAATGGAGAGAGAAATATAGAGAGAGGAAGAGAGAAATGGAGAGAGAGAAATGGAGAGAGAAATGGAGAGAGAGAAATGGAGAGAGAGAAATGGAGAGAGAGAAATGGAGAGAGAGAAATGGAGAGAGAGAAATGTAAAGAGAGAAATGGAGAGAGAGAAATGGAGAGAGAGAAATGGAGAGAGAGAAATGGAGAGAGAGAAATGGAGAGAGAGAAATGTAAAGAGAGAAATGGAGAGAGAGAAATGGAGAGAGAGAAATGGAGAGAGAGAAATGGAGAGAGAGAAATGGAGAGAGAGCTGGAGAGAGATATATATAGAGAGAGAGGGTAGAGAGAAATGGAGAGAGAGAGGGGGAGAGAGAAATGGAGAGAGAGAGGAAGAGAGACATGTAAAGAGAGAAATGGAGAGAGAAATATAGAGAGAGGAAGAGAGAAATGGAGAGAGAGAAATGGAGAGAGAAATGGAGAGAGAGAAATGGAGAGAGAGAAATGGAGAGAGAGAAATGGAGAGAGAGAAATGGAGAGAGAGAAATGTAAAGAGAGAAATGGAGAGAGAGAAATGGAGAGAGAGAAATGGAGAGAGAGAAATGGAGAGAGAGATGGGGAGAGAGCGAGAGGAAGAGAGAGTGAGGAAGAGAGAGATGGGGAGAGAGAGAGAGGAAGAGAGAGATGGGGAGAGAGAGAGAGAGGAAGAGAGAGATGGGGAGAGAGCGAGAGGAAGAGAGAGATGGGGAGAGAGGGAGAGGAAGAGAGAGGTGGGGAGAGAGCGAGAGGAAGAGAGAGATAGGGAGAGAGTGAGAGGAAGAGAGAGATGGGGAGAGAGCGAAGGGAAGAGAAAGATGGGGAGAGAGCGAAGGGAAGAGAGAGAGAGAGAGGAAGCGAGAGATGGGGAGAGAGAGAGAGGAAGAGAGAGAGGAAGAGAGAGATGGGGAGAGAGCGAAAGCGAGAAGGCTCTCTCTCTGTGTTCCTTTGAAAGCTGTGTTTCACTGAGGTGGATTGATAAAGGAAATATTACAGAGGTACGACCGCAAAGTGAAGACGATTACCACATTCACAACTCTTGGACCTGAGTAGAGAAAAGAGAGTGGACAATGTAAGTCCTATAAGCACGGTATACAGCACTAATAATGCACTATACACATGGCACATTCCAACACTGGAGGAGATACAGGCCCTGTAACAAGAGATGACACCTTCAACAGAGGAGAGGAGGAGAGGAGAGGCGGAGAGGAGAGGAGGAAAGGAGGGTTTCGCCTCCTCACACTAAGATTCAGACCTCCTTTCCTACTCCTCCTCCCCTGTCCCCCTGACCCCCTCCTGTAGTCACCTGCTGCCATGACGGTGGCTGACCTCCCTGCTCAGCGGAAAATTGCAGCCATTTAGAAACGCTCCCTAAAAATGGGCAGGTCAACTTGCTGCATAACAAACACATATCTAACCCTAACCCATACATTTCAGACGTGCTGGGGTGCTGCCGCTCACAGCCAGGGCTAGTTACATAGGGAGATGGGTTTGCCCATCAGAGTCTAAGCTATATGGAACTGTTTTAAGAAAGTCATACCAAGGATCATATTGCTCTTGATTTTGAATTTTAGGACACCTTGAAGTATCAAAGAAATATAGAATATTTGTATTTATTTTTGGCCTTAGTGCTATTAGCCCATACAAACGCATTGGAAACATGGAACAACAGGAAATCATTAGTAACTTTGTTCTGAAGTGTCTGTCCTACATGTGAGCGATATCAAAAAGATCAGGCAACATCAGACAGATCAGGCAACATCAGACAGATCAGGCAACATCAGAAAGATCAGGCAACATCAGAAAACATAAAAAAGATCAATTGTTATGTCACATTTATTTAACCCCTTATTTTTGGAACTTAACAGTCTCCATATATACTTCCATATATTATTTCTACTGATATTGAGGGACCTTCAGACTAGTCCTGTGAGTCCTGTGGGCATCCTAGAGCAAAACAACTGACATGTACGTGTTCGTGAGAGTCTCACCTAGCCCAAAATGTTGGGACTATACAGACTTGGCAGATTGGCTGTACCGACTTCAGACGAGTCCCAGACAGAACTTGGCAGATTGGCTATACCGACTTCAGACGAGTCCCAGACAGAACTTGGCAGATTGGCTATACCGACTTCAGACGAGTCACAGACAGAACTTGGCAGATTGGCTATACAGACTTCAGACGAGTCCCAGACAGAACTTGGCAGATTGGCTATACCGACTTCAGACGAGTCCCAGACAGAACTTGGCAGATTGGCTATACCAACTTCAGACGAGTCCCAGACAGAACTTGGCAGATTGGCTATACGGATATCAGACGAGTCCCAGACAGAACTTGGCAGATTGGCTATACCGACTTCAGACGACTCCCAGACAGAACTTGGCAGATTGGCTATACCGACATCAGACGAGTCGCAGACAGAACTTGGCAGATTGGCTATACGGACTTCAGACGAGTCCCAGACAGAACTTGGCAGATTGGCTATATGGACTTCAGACGAGTCCCAGACAGAACTTGGCAGATTGGCTATACGAACTTCAGACGAGTCCCAGACAGAACTTGGCAGATTGGCTATACCGACTTCAGACGAGTCCCAGACAGAACTTGGCAGATTGGCTATATGGACTTCAGACGAGTCCCAATACGCTTGTGGGGGGGAACATCATCTTGTTTGTGAGATCTCATAATTTCATAGTAGTTTGTATGCCAAACCTTTCAGACATAAGAGACAATTTTGTTAGAAGAACGAATTTTGGGATGTCTCATAGTCCGACAAACACCACTCTAGAAGTGTGTGAAGTAGGAAGTGTGACATAGGATGCGGTAGATTGAGATGCATCCCATTGGAAAAACTGATATCTCTACCTTAAAGGGATATATTGGTTATGCTAATTAGATTTCCACGGGGGCGTGAACATCCACGTTAGGGGGTTTTAAGAATATGGGTATATATATATATATATATATATATATATATATATATATATATATATATATATATATATATATTAGATATACGATATGGGTGTATGCTGTATACATTAGATATAGAATAAGAGTATACATACAGTAGATATACAGAATTATTACACATACAGTAGATTTACAATGTCGGTATACATACAGTAGATAGACAATATGAGTACACATACGATATATATACAATATGTGACCTAATTCAGGAAACTAGGCATATTTTGCAAGTCACGACTTCACAGGAGAGTCGTTTGAACGTCAAAAATATTTAGCTTTTTTTTTTTAATATTTATTAAAAAAATTAACATAAAAACTTGAATGTGCCTTATTAACCTGTCTAGGACTGGGGTTCGCTAGCTAACACCCCCGGAACAGCCAGTGAAAGTGCAGGGCGCCAAATTCAAAACAACAAAAATCTCATAATTAAAATTCATCAAGCATACAAGTGTTTTACACCATTTTAAAGATAAAATTCTCGTTAATCCAGCCACAGTGACTGATTTCAAAAAGGATTTACAGCGAAAGCACCACAAACAATTATGTTAGGTCACCACCAAGCCACAGAAAAACACAGCCATTTTTTACAGCCAAAGAGAGGAGTCACAAAAAGCAGAAATAGAGAAAAAATGAATCGCTTAATCTTTGATGATCTTCATCAGATGACACTCACAGGACTTAATGTAACACAATACATGTACTGTATGTTTTGTTTGATAAAGTTCATATTTATATAAAAAAATCTGAGTTTACATTGGCTCATTACGTTCAATTCACAGAAATACTCATAATAAACATTGATAAAGATATGACTATTATACATGGAACTTTAGATAAACTTCTCCTTAACTTCTTTCTTCTACTTGAGACGCAGATGTCTCAAGTAGACACCTGGAAATGCAAATGCGCTACGCTAAATGCTAAATGTACTCGTTAAAACTCAAACGTGCATCAAAATTCACAAGCAGGGTATTGAATTAAAGCTACACTCGTTGTGAACCTAGCCAACAAGTCAGATTTTTAAAATGCTTTTCGGCGAAAGCATGAGAAGCTATTATCTGATAGCATGCAACACCCCAAAATGCCTGAATGCGATGTAAACAAAGATATAGCTTAGCCGGCGCTACACAAAACGCAGAAATAAAATATAAAACATTCATTACCTTTGACGAGCTTCTTTCTTGGCACTCCTATATGCCCCATAAACATCACTATTGGGTCTTTTTTTCGTTTAAATTGGTCCATATATACCCAAAATAGCTTTCTATGGAAGCTGTGTCATTCAGAAAAAAACATTGTTTTTAAACGCTGCGTCATTTTTTAAAATTAAAAAAGTCGACGATAAACTTTCACAAAACACTTCGAAATCCTTTTGTAATCCAACTTTAGGTATTAGTAAACGTTTATAATCTATCAAAATGATTACAGGGCGATGTATATTCAATAGCTTCTCGTCTGCAAATCAATGGCTGCCAATGTCCACATTGAAAACATCCTGGTGGAGACCGGAAGAAACGGAATCCAGATAGTTGGATTTTCCAACAAAAAATTCAATTGAAAATGACGACAATGGCGACATCGTGTGGAATTTGTATGAATTGCATGCAGGTCGATATTACATTTTGTCCCCTTTTAACAACCCATGAAAGTGACTTATGGAAATTATTTTTAGCTTTCAGAGAGCAGTTTTTCTTGCGTTTTTCAATGAAACACACGATCTGTTATAGTCACAGCCGTGATTTAACCCGTTTTAGAAACTTCAGAGTGTTTTCTATCCACACATACTAATCATATGCATATACTATATTCCTGGCATGAGTAGCAGGACGCTGAAAAGTTGCGCGATTTTTAACAGAATGTTCGAAAAAGGAGGGGGTAGAAGTAAGAGGTTTTAATGCAACCGCTGTGTCAGATTTCAAAAGAACTTAACGGAGAAAGCAAACCATGCAATAATCTGAGTACAGCTGAGTACAGCCTTTAGACAACAAAGCAGCCAAAAAGATACCCGCCATATTGGGTAGTCGAATCGCCGGCACCCATGGTCCCGGTGAAAGTTGATAGAAACGACACAGAGACTCCGGGTGTGTGGTTACGCTCGTAGCCATGAGCCTGCTGGGCCCGGGGACTACACATAGTGGGGAGCTGTCCATTTCCGGACACTGACCCTCTCTGGTGAACAACTGGAGGAAGAGTCCATCCTCCCCCTCATAAATTTTGAGGGACCAGCTGAGACACCCGCCGTGGGCCAACTGCGAGGACTGTTCGGGCCTGCCCAGTGGGAGGATCCTAACTTGAAAGCCGCCGCAGCCCAAGCGATAGCGGTGGATTGCCAGCTACTTCCGGGGCTGAGTGACTGGCGATACCCCCATTTCCAAATGAAGAATAACCTTTTGTATCAAGTGTCACACCAACAGGGGGAACTTTGAGAGGTACTGTTGCTGCCCTGACGGTGTGTGGGAACCGTTCTTCAGCTGGCCCACACCCATCTGTTGGGGGCTCATCTGGGAATGGAGAAGATCCGGGAACTGATCGCCGCCCGGTTCCACTGGTCCTGGATGAGGAGGACCGTGGAAGACTATTGTCCCAGCTTCTGGAGTATCAAATCAAGCACACTTCCCAAACCCGCTGGTCCCTATACCGATCATTGGGAGTCCCCTTTGAATACATCGCCATGGACACAGTGGGACCCCTGGTAAAAATGGCACGAGGACACCTGTACATTCTGGTAATTGTGGATTATGCTACCCGGTACCCCGAGGCCATTCCCCTACGGGCGGCGGTCTCCAAGGGAATCGCCCGGGAGCTGTTCCACCTCTTTGACCGGGTGGGCATCCCAAACGAGTTCCTGACCGACCCAGGTACCGTGTTCATGTCCAGACTGATGAAAGATTTGTGTGCTCTCCTGCAGATTAAGCAGATGCAGACCGTCTTTCACCCACAGATGGATTGGCTCGTCAAGCGGTTCAATAAAATGCTCAAACAAATGCTGCGGAAGGTCATCGAGCAGGACGGGAAGAACTGGGACCAGCTACTGTCCCACCCAAGGTTCTGTCTGAGAAGTGCCCCAGTCATCCACTTGTTTTTCCCCTTTCAGGCCACACTACCTAATGGACCTCGTCAAGGAGGTGTGGGAAACCCTGCCGACCCCTTTATGCAGCATGGTAGAACATGTGGAGATGATGAGGGAGCAGGGGGTATAGCAGCAGGTCAGCCACCAGGGGGAGACTCATCAAGGCCTGGTGACAGACGGAGTCTACATCACGTGGCGATGGCTCCCTCTGCTGGACGTGCCAGGTCTCAACGGGCTCTCCTGACAGGATAAATGTATGTATATATATACTTTTAAATGTATTTCACCTTTATTTACCCAGGTAAGCCAGTTGAGAACAAGTTCTCATTTACAACTGCGACCTGGCCAAGATGAAGCAAAGCAGTGCAAACAACAACACAGAGTTACACATGGGAATTGGGGCTAAATGTGGTTGAGCAATCAATGGGCTGATTGCTCACCAGCTGGAAAGTCTCATATAGCACCCGGGGGTGGGGACTGGGAAAGAGAGGTTACTCCCGTATAGTAGTGCACACGGGGGTGGGGACTGGGAAAGAGAGGTTACTCCCGTATAGTAGTGCACACGGGGGTGGGGACTGGGAAAGAGAGGTTACTCCCATATAGTCGTGCACACGGGGGTGGGGACTGGGAAAGAGAGGTTACTCCCGTATAGTAGTGCACACGGGGGTGGGGACTGGGAAAGAGAGGTTACTCCCATATAGTCGTGCACACGGGGGTGGGGACTGGGAAAGAGAGGTTACTCCCATATAGTCGTGCACACGGGGGTGGGGACTGGGAAAGAGAGGTTACTCCCGTATAGTAGTGCACACGGGGGTGGGGACTGGGAAAGAGTGGTTACTCCCATATAGTCGTGCACACGGGGGTGGGGACTGGGAAAGAGAGCTTACTCCCGTATAGTAGTGCACACGGGGGTGGGGACTGGGAAAGAGAGGTTACTCCCGTATAGTAGTGCACACGGGGGTGGGGACTGGGAAAGAGAGGTTACTCCCATATAGTCGTGCACACGGGGGTGGGGACTGGGAAAGAGAGGTTACTCCCGTATAGTAGTGCACACGGGGGTGGGGACTGGGAAAGAGAGGTTACTCCCATATAGTCGTGCACACGGGGGTGGGGACTGGGAAAGAGAGGTTACTCCCGTATAGTAGTGCACACGGGGGTGGGGACTGGGAAAGAGAGGTTACTCCCATATAGTCGTGCACACGGGGGTGGGGACTGGGAAAGAGAGGTTACTCCCATATAGTAGTGCACACGGGGGTGGGGACTGGGAAAGAGAGGTTACTCCCATATAGTCGTGCACACGGGGGTGGGGACTGGGAAAGAGAGGTTACTCCCATATAGTCGTGCACACGGGGGTGGGGACTGGGAAAGAGAGGTTACTCCCGTATAGTAGTGCACACGGGGGTGGGGACTGGGAAAGAGAGGTTACTCCCATATAGTCGTGCACACGGGGGTGGGGACTGGGAAAGAGAGGTTACTCCCGTATAGTAGTGCACACGGGGGTGGGGACTGGGAAAGAGAGGTTACTCCCGTATAGTAGTGCACACGGGGGTGGGGACTGGGAAAGAGAGGTTACTCCCATATAGTCGTGCACACGGGGGTGGGGACTGGGAAAGAGAGGTTACTCCCGTATAGTAGTGCACACGGGGGTGGGGACTGGGAAAGAGAGGTTACTCCCATATAGTCGTGCACACGGGGGTGGGGACTGGGAAAGAGAGGTTACTCCCATATAGTCGTGCACACGGGGGTGGGGACTGGGAAAGAGAGGTTACTCCCGTATAGTAGTGCACACGGGGGTGGGGACTGGGAAAGAGTGGTTACTCCCATATAGTCGTGCACACGGGGGTGGGGACTGGGAAAGAGAGGTTACTCCCGTATAGTAGTGCACACGGGGGTGGGGACTGGGAAAGAGAGGTTACTCCCGTATAGTAGTGCACACGGGGGTGGGGACTGGGAAAGAGAGGTTACTCCCATATAGTCGTGCACACGGGGGTGGGGACTGGGAAAGAGAGGTTACTCCCGTATAGTAGTGCACACGGGGGTGGGGACTGGGAAAGAGAGGTTACTCCCATATAGTCGTGCACACGGGGGTGGGGACTGGGAAAGAGAGGTTACTCCCGTATAGTAGTGCACACGGGGGTGGGGACTGGGAAAGAGAGGTTACTCCCATATAGTCGTGCACACGGGGGTGGGGACTGGGAAAGAGAGGTTACTCCCATATAGTAGTGCACACGGGGGTGGGGACTGGGAAAGAGAGGTTACTCCCATATAGTCGTGCACACGGGGGTGGGGACTGGGAAAGAGAGGTTACTCCCATATAGTCGTGCACACGGGGGTGGGGACTGGGAAAGAGAGGTTACTCCCGTATAGTAGTGCACACGGGGGTGGGGACTGGGAAAGAGAGGTTACTCCCATATAGTCGTGCACACGGGGGTGGGGACTGGGAAAGAGAGGTTACTCCCGTATAGTAGTGCACACGGGGGTGGGGACTGGGAAAGAGAGGTTACTCCCGTATAGTAGTGCACACGGGGGTGGGGACTGGGAAAGAGAGGTTACTCCCATATAGTCGTGCACACGGGGGTGGGGACTGGGAAAGAGAGGTTACTCCCGTATAGTAGTGCACACGGGGGTGGGGACTGGGAAAGAGAGGTTACTCCCATATAGTCGTGCACACGGGGGTGGGGACTGGGAAAGAGAGGTTACTCCCGTATAGTAGTGCACACGGGGGTGGGGACTGGGAAAGAGAGGTTACTCCCATATAGTCGTGCACACGGGGGTGGGGACTGGGAAAGAGAGGTTACTCCCGTATAGTAGTGCACACGGGGGTGGGGACTGGGAAAGAGAGGTTACTCCCATATAGTCATGCACACGGGGGTGGGGACTGGGAAAGAGAGGTTACTCCCGTATAGTAGTGCACACGGGGGTGGGGACTGGGAAAGAGAGGTTACTCCCATATAGTCGTGCACACGGGGGTGGGGACTGGGAAAGAGAGGTTACTCCCGTATAGTAGTGCACACGGGGGTGGGGACTGGGAAAGAGAGGTTACTCCCATATAGTCGTGCACACGGGGGTGGGGACTGGGAAAGAGAGGTTACTCCCGTATAGTAGTGCACACGGGGGTGGGGACTGGGAAAGAGAGGTTACTCCCATATAGTCGTGCACACAGGGGTGGGGACTGGGAAAGAGAGGTTACTCCCGTATAGTAGTGCACACAGGGGTGGGGACTGGGAAAGAGAGGTTACTCCCATATAGTCGTGCACACGGGGGTGGGGACTGGGAAAGAGAGGTTACTCCCGTATAGTCGTGCACATGAACCAACGGAAAAGGCATTGTAACGCATCCAATGAAAAAAAACGAAACCCCCATATTTTGAAGGGGTTCTTTTTATTATGCTAACTGGATTTCTGCAGTGGTGCGGACATCAACCTTACAGGGATTTATTAGGAATGGAAACATTTCTGAAACTCACATGGAGAACACATCTAGAAGTTATATTAAAGAATAGGAGTATACACAAGATGTACAATATGAGTATGCATACAGCAGATGTACAATATGAGTATACACATAGTAGATATACGATCTGAGAATATATATATATATATACAAATACTTGAATGAGCTACAGTACCAGTCAAAAGTTTGGACACACCTACTCATTCAATGGTTTGTCTTTATTTTAAAACCTCTTACTTCTACCCCCTCCTTTTTTGAAAATTCTGTTAAAAATCGCGCAACTTTTCAGCGTCCTGCTACTCATGCCAGGAATATAGTATATGCATATGATTAGTATGTGTGGATAGAAAACACTCTGAAGTTTCTAAAACTGGTTAAATCACGGCTGTGACTATAACAGATCGTGTGTTTCATTGAAAAACGCAAGAAAAACTGCTCTCTGAAAGCTAAAAATAATTTCCATAAGTCACTTCCACGAGTTGTTAAAAGAGAACAGAATTTAATATCGACCTGCCTGCAATTCATACAAATTCCACACGATGTCGCCATTGTCGTCATTTTCAATTGAATTAATTGTTGGAAAATCCATCTATCTGGCATCCATTTTCCCAGTCTTCACCCGGATGTTGTTAATGAAGACATTGGCAGCCATTGATTTGCAAGCGAGGACCTATTGAATACACATCGCCCTGTAATCATTTTGATAGATTATAAACGTTTACTAATACCTAAAGTTGGATTACAAAAGGATTTCGAAGTGTTTTGTGAAAGTTTATCGTCGACTTTTTTAATTTTAAAAAATGACGCAGCGTTTAAAAACGATGTTTTTTTCTGAATGACACAGCTTCCATACAAAGCTATTTTGGGTATGTATGGACCGATTTAAACGAAAAAAAGACTCAATAGTGATGTTTATGGGGCATATAGGAGTGCCAAGAAAGAAGCTCGTCAAAGGTAATGAATGTTTTATATTTTATTTCTGCGTTTTGGGTAGCGCCGGCTACCGCAAAATCTGTTGTTTACGTGTCGTGCTGGCATTTTGGGGGGTGCATGCTATCAGATAATAGCTTCTCATGCTTTCGCCGAAAAGCATTTTAAAAATCTGACTTGCTGGCTAGGTTCACAACGAGTGTAGCTTTAATTCAATACCCTGCTTGTGAATTTTGATCAAGGATTGAGTTGTAACGAGTACATTTAGCATTTAGCGTAGCGCATTTGCATTTCCAGGTGCATACTTGAGACGTCTGCGTCTCAAGTATGGTCAAGAAGTTAACTAATTTCTACATTGTAGAAAATGTAGAAATGCTTTTCCAACAGTCTTGAAGGATTCCTACATATGCTGAGCACTTGTTGGCTGCTTTTCTTTCACTCTTGTGGAATTTCTTTCCTTGTTAATGCCTTTGAGCCAATCAGTTGTGTTGCGACAAGGTAGGGGTGGTATACAGAAGACAGCCCTACTTGTTAAAAGACCAAGTCCATATTATGGCAAGAAGATCAAATAAGCAAAATAAATACTGCAGACCATCATTACTTTAAGACATGAAGGTCATTCAATCCGGAAAATATGAGAGCTTGCAGTCGAAATACCATCATGGACTGTGATAAAATTGTCTCTCATGAGGAACATCCAGAGTTACCTCTGCTGCAGAGGATAAGTTCATTAGTTAGTTATTAGCCTCAGAAATTTCAGTCCAAATAAATGCCTTAAAGAGTTCAATTAACATACACATCTCAACATCAACTGTTCAAAAGAGACTGCGTGAATCTTCATGGTCAAATTGCTGGGAAAAATACACCATTAAAGGACACCACTAAAAGGAAGAGGCTTGGGCCAAAAAACATGAGCAATGGACATTAGACCGGTGGAGTCCAAATTTGAGATTTTTGGTAGGTGAACAGATGATCTTCGCATATGTGGTTCCCACCGTGAAGCATGGAGGAGGTGGTCAAATCAAATCAAATTTTATTTGTCACATACACATGGTTAGCAGATGTTAATGCGAGTGTAGCGAAATGCTTGTGCTTCTAGTTCCGACAATGCAGTAATAACCAACAAGTAATCTAGCTAACAATTCCAAAACTACTACCTTATAGACACAAGTGTAAGGGGATAAAGAATATGTACATAAAGATATATGAATGAGTGATGGTACAGAGCGGCATAGGCAAGATACAGTAGATGGTATTGAGTGCAGTATATACATATGAGATGAGTATGTAAACAAAGTGGCATAGTTAAAGTGGCTAGTGATACATGTATTACATAAAGATGCAGTAGATGATATAGAGTACAGTATATACATATACATATGAGATGAATAATGTAGGGTATGTAAACATTATATTAGGTAGCATTGTTTAAAGTGGCTAGTGATATATTTCCCATCATTTCCCATCAATTCCCATTATTAAAGTGGCTGGAGTTGAGTCAGTGTGTTGGCAGCAGCCACTCAATGTTAGTGGTGGCTGTTTAACAGTCTGATGGCCTTGAGATAGAAGCTGTTTTTCAGTCTCTCAGTCCCAGCTTTGATGCACCTGTACTGACCTCGCCTTCTGGATGAGAGCGGGGTGAACAGGCAGTGGCTCGGGTGGTTGTTGCCCTTGATGATCTTTATGGCCTTCCTGTGACATCGGGTGGTGTAGGTGTCCTGGAGGGCAGGTAGTTTGCCCCCGGTGATGCGTTGTGCAGACCTCACTACCCTCTGGAGAGCCTTACGGTTGTGGGCGGAGCAGTTGCCGTACCAGGCGGTGATACAGCCCGACAGGATGCTCTTGATTGTGCATCTGTAGAAGTTTGTGAGTGCTTTTGGTGACAAGCCGAATTTCTTCAGCCTCCTGAGGTTGAAGAGGCGCTGCTGCGCCTTCTTCACGATGCTGTCTGTGTGGGTGGACCAATTCAGTTTGTCTGTGATGTGTACGCTGAGGAACTTAAAACTTACTACCCTCTCCACTACTGTTCCATCGATGTGGATAGGGGGGTGTTCCCTCTGCTGTTTCCTGAAGTCCACAATCATCTCCTTAGTTTTGTTGACGTTGAGTGTGAGGTTATTTTCCTGACACCACACTCCGAGGGCCCTCACCTCCTCCCTGTAGGCCGTCTCGTCGTTGTTGGTAATCAAGCCTACCACTGTTGTGTCGTCCGCAAACTTGATGAATGAGTTGGAGGCGTGCGTGGCCACGCAGTCGTGAGTGAACAGGGAGTACAGGAGAGGGCTCAGAACGCACCCTTGTGGGGCCCCAGTGTTGAGGATCAGCGGGGTGGAAATGTTGTTGCCTACCCTCACCACCTGGGGGTGGCCCGTCAGGAAGTCCAGTACCGAGTTGCACAGGGCGGGGTTGAGACCCAGGGTCTTGAGCTTGATGACGAGCTTGGAGGGCACTATGGTGTTAAATGCCGAGCTGTAGTCGATGAACAGCATTCTCACATAGGTATTCATCTTGTCCAGATGGGTTAGGGCAGTGTGCAGTGTGGTTGAGATTGCATCGTCTGTGGACCTATTTGGGCGGTAAGCAAATTGGAGTGGGTCTAGGGTGTCAGGTAGGGTGGAGGTGATATGGTCCTTGACTAGTCTCTCAAAGCACTTCATGATGACGGAAGTGAGTGCTACGGGGCGGTAGTCGTTTAGCTCAGTTACCTTAGCTTTCTTGGGAACACCAACGATGGTGGCCCTCTTGGTGCTTTCGAATTCAATGCACACTTAACCAGCATGGCTACCACATCATTCTGCACTGATACGCCAAATCATCTGGTTTGCACTTAGTGGGACTATTATTTGTATTTTGAGAGGACAATGACCCAACACACCTCCAGGCTGTGTAAGGGCTATTTGACCAAGAAGGAGATTGATGGAGTGCTGCATCAGATGACCCCTCCTCCACAATCATCTGACCTCAACCCAATTGAGATGGTTTGGATGAGTTGGATCATAGAGTGAAGGAAATGCAGCCAACAAGTGCTCAGAATACATGGGAACTCCTTCAAGACTGATGGAAATGCATTCCAGGTGAAGCTGGTGTGCAACGCTGTCATCAAGGCAAAGGCTGGCTACTTTGAAGAATTTCAAGCACTTTTTTGGTTACTACACGATTTCATATGTGTTATTTCATAGTTTGGATGTCTTCACTATTATTCTAGAATGTAGAAAATAGTAAAAAATTAAGAAAAATCCTTCCTTGAATGAATAAATGTGTCCAAACTCTTGGCTGGTACTGTATGTATCTACAGTATGTAATGTATCTGTATCTATGTAATGTATCTGTATCTATGTAATGTATCTGTATCTACAGTATTTAATGTATCTGTATCTATGTAATGTATCTATGTAATGTATCTGTATCTATGTAATGTATCTGTATCTACAGTATTTAATGTATCTGTATCTATGTAATGTATCTGTATCTATGTAATGTATCTGTATCTATGTAATGTATCTATGTAATGTATCTGTATCTATGTAATGTATCTGTATCTATGTAATGTATCTCTATCTATGTAAAGTATCTGTATCTACAGTATTTAATGTATCTGTATCTATGTAATGTATCTATGTAATGTATCTGTATCTATGTAATGTATCTGTATCTACAGTATTTAATGTATCTGTATCTATGTAATGTATCTATGTAATGTATCTGTATCTATGTAATGTATCTATGTAATGTATCTGTATCTATGTAATGTATCTGTATCTATGTAATGTATCTATGTAATGTATCTGTATCTATGCAATGTATATGTATCTATGTAATGTATCTATGTAATATATCTGTATCTATGTAATATATCTATGTAATGTATCTGTATCTATGTAATGTATCTATGTAATGTATCTGTATCTATGTAATGTCTCTGTATCTATGTAATATATCTGTACCTATGTAATGTATCTTTGTAATATATCTGTATCTATGTAATGTAATGTATCTGAATCTACAGTATGTCTTCATAGACCTTGCCAAGGCTTTCGACTCACCGTATTCTTATCGGCAGACTCAGTAGCCTCGGTTTTTCGGATGACTGCCTTGCCTGGTTCACCAATTACTTTGCAGAAAGAGTTCAGTGTGTCAAATCGGAGGGCATGCTGTCCGGTCCTCTGGCAGTCTCTATGGGGGTGCCACAGGGTTCAATTCTCGGGCCGACTCTTTTCTCTGTATATATCAATGATGTTTCTCATGCTGTGGGCGATTCCCTGATCCACCTCTACGCAGACGACACCATTCTATATACTTCCGGCCCGTCCTTGGACACTGTGCTATCTAACCTCCAAACGAGCTTCAATGCCATACAGCACTCCTTCCGTGGCCTCCAACTGCTCTTAAACGCTAGTAAAACCAAATGCATGTTTTTCAACCGTTCGCTGCCTGCACCCGCACGCCTGACCAGCATCATCACCCTGGATGGTTCCGACCTTGAATATGTGGACATCTATAAGTACCTAGGTGTCTGGCTAGACTCTAAACTCTCCTTCCAGACCCATATCAAACATCTCCAATCAAAAATCAAATCAAGAGTCGGCTTTCTATTCCGCAACAAAGCCTCCTTCACTCACGCCGCCAAACTTACCCTAGTAAAACTGACTATCCTACCGATCCTCGACTTCGGCGATGTCATCTACAAAATAGCTTCCAACACTCTACTCAGCAAACTGGATGCAGTTTATCACAGTGCCATCCGTTTTGTCACTAAAGCACCTTATACCACCCACCACTGCGACTTGTATGCTCTAGTCGGCTGGCCCTCGCTACATATTCGTCGCCAGACCCACTGGCTCCAGGTCATCTACAAGTCCATGCTAGGTAAAGCTCCGCCTTATCTCAGTTCACTGGTTACGATGGCAACACCCATCCTTAGCACGCGCTCCAGCAGGTGTATCTCACTGATCATCCCTAAAGCCAACACCTCATTTGGCCGCCTTTCGTTCCAGTTCTCTGCTGCCTGTGACTGGAACGAATTGCAAAAATCGCTGAAGTTGGAGACTTTTATCTCCCTCACCAACTTCAAACATCTGCTATCTGAGCAGATAACCGATCGCTGCAGCTGTACATAGTCTATCGGTAAATAGCCCACCCATTTTCACCTACCTCATCCCCATACTGTTTTTATTTATTTATTTTTCTGCTCTTTTGCACACCAATATCTCTACCTGTACATAACCATCTGATCATTTATCACTCCAGTGTTAATCTGCATAATTGTAATTATTCGCCTACCTTCTCATGCCTTTTGCACACAATGTATATATAGACTCCCCTTTTTTTCTACTGTGTTATTGACTTGTTAATTGTTTACTCCATGTGTAACTCTGTGTTGTCTGTTCACACTGCTATGCCTTATCTTGGCCAGGTCGCAGTTGCAAATGAGAACTTGTTCTCAACTAGCCTACCTGGTTAAATAAAGGTGAAATAAAAAAATAAATAAAAAAATGTAACGTATCTTAATCTACAGTACATAACGTATCTGTATCTATGTAATGTATCTATGTAATGTATCTGTATCTATGTAATGTATCTGTATCTACAGTATTTAATGTATCTGTATATATGTAATGTATCTGTATCTATGTAATGTATCTGTATCTACAGTATTTAATGTATCTGTATCTATGTAATGTATCTATGTAATTTATCTGTATCTATGTAACGTATCTGTATCTATGTAATGTATCTATGTAATGTATCTGTATCTATGTAATGTATCTATGTAATGTATCTGTATCTATGCAATGTATATGTATCTATGTAATGTATCTATGTAATATATCTGTATCTATGTAATGTATCTATAGTATGTAACGTATCTTAATCTACAGTACATAACCTATGTAATGTATCTTTGTAATATATCTGTATCTATGTAATGTATCTGAATCTATATTATGTAACGTATCTTAATCTACAGTACATAACATATCTGTATCTATGTAATGTGTCTGTATCTATGTAATATCTGTATCTATGTAATGTATCTGTATCTATGTAATGTATCTATGTAATATATCTGTATCTATGTAATATCTGTATCTATGTAATATCTGTATCTATGTCATGTATATGTATCTATGTAATGTATCTATGTAATATATCTGTATCTATGTAATGTATCTATGTAATATATCTGTATCTATGTAATGTATCTATGTAATGTATCTGTATCTATGCAATGTATATGTATCTATGTAATGTATCTATGTAATATATCTGTATCTATGTAATGTATCTATGTAATATATCTGTATCTATGTAATGTATCTGAATCTATAGTATGTAACGTATCTTAATCTACAGTACATAACGTATCTGTATCTATGTAATGTGTCTGTATCTATGTAATATCTGTATCTATGTAATGTATCTGTATCTACAGTATGTAATGTATCTGTATCTATGTAATCTACCAATAGGTGCCCTTCTTTGCGAGGCATTGGATAGCCTCTCTGGTCTTTGTGGTTGAAATTCACTGCTCGACTCAGGGACCATACAGATAATTTTATGTGTGGGGTACAGAGATGAGGTAGTCATTTAGAAATCATGTAAAACCTTTTAATTTCACACAGAATGAGTGAATGCAACTCATTATGTGACTTGTTAATCACATTGTTACTCCTGAAATGATTTAGGCTTACCATAACCAAAGGGTTTAATACTTATTGACATTTCAGCATTTTATTTGTAATAAAAATACATTCGTAAACCATAATTCCACTTTGACGTTATGGGGTATTGTGTGTAGGCCAGTGACAAAATAATCTAAATTTAATTCAGTAGAAATTCAGCCTGTAACACAACGAAATGTGGAAAAAGTCAAGAGGTGTGAATACTTTCTGAAGGTACTGTGACTATAATCCTGCATTCTTTCTGCATGAGAAGACAGATGTTCTCTACTGGAACCCTGAAACCTGACCCTTATAGTTAACCTATAGTTCAATAGAACAATCTGTTACCATGGTGACTCAGTGCTAGATCACTACTCTAACAACCTGAGCGTTTTAAACATTTTGTTCGTTCCACACATGGTGCTGGACCGTCTGATGCCTCCAACTGGTTCCTAAACTTCAGATCCCCCCCTACCATGGTCACACTAATGGTCCTGATAGCTCAACCTAATCCTAACCATAACCCTAACCCTCCAAATGGTTTATAAACTTCAGATCCCCCCCATCATGCCTCACCCTAATCCAAACTCACCCTAACCACAGGTTAGAGATCACAGGACCCTAACACTAACCCTAACCCACCACAACATATACATCTAGTAACGCCAAGCCATTAGTACACTATATATACAAAAGTATGTGGACATCGCTTCAAATGAGTGGATTTGGCTATTTCAGCCACACCCATTGCTGATAGGTGTATAAAATCGAGCACACAGACATGAAATCTCCATACACAAACATTTGCAGTAGAATGGCCTTACTGAAGAGCTCAGTGACTTTCAACGTGGCACCGCCATAGGATGCCACCTTTCCAACAAGCAAGTTCATCAAATTTTTGCCCTGCTGGAGCTGCCCCTGTAAGTGTTGTTATTGTGAAGTGGAAACATCTAGGAGCAACAACGGCTCAGCCACGAAGTGGTAGGCCACACAAGCTCACAGAACAGGACCGCTGAGTGCTGAAGCGTGTAGCACTTAAAAATAATCTGGCCTCGATAGCAACACTCACAACTGAGTTCCATTCTGCCTCTGGAAGCAACGTCAGCAGAAGAACTGTTTATCTGGAGCTTCATGAAATGGGTTTCCATGGCCGAGCAGCCGCACACTAGCCTAAGATCACTATGCAAAATACCAAGCTTTGGCTGGAATAGTGTAAAGCTTGCCGCCATTGGACTCTGGAGAAGTGGAAATTCTCTGGAGGGATGAATCACGCTTCACCATATGGTAGTTCGATGAATTAATCTGGGTTAATCTGACGGAAAAGGTTGTAGTTGGGTATGGAAATCTCCAAATTTTTGGTGGCCTTCAGACATGGCAAGAACATCAGGGTTGGCGGAGTGTGCTAAATCAGTGAGTAAAACAAATTTAGGGAGGAGGCTTCTGATGTTAACATGCATGAAACCAAAGCTTTTTTGATTACAGAAGTCAACAACTGAGAGTGCCTGGGGACACGCAGAGCCTGTTAACCTTCACATCACCCAATGAACAGAGGAGGAGTAGGATGAGGGTACGGCTAAAGGCTATCAAAATCTGGTGCGTTGGGGACAGAGAATAAATGGAGCAGTACCATAATAAATGACCAGTCCAGCAGGCATCAGCTATGTAGGCAAGTGATCATAGGGTCCAGTGAACAGCAATAGATGGAGCAGGGAAGCCGCGGCGTAGTCGTTACTACTCTAGCATGCGAGAGACACAGCATTTAAAGTTAGCAGGCCTGGGTAGGTAGAAGTGTCTGCCGGTTGAGGGCACAGCGGATGGAATTACGTCTGCGGATCAATCGTAGTGGTACGGCGGGGCGTCATGTCGACAGAGGGGCCGGGCCAGATGGCGAAAGATGTATTGTAGTTATAGTAATTTCATTTGCTAACCGGGAGATGCGCCTGGCTCGCGGCTAACTGGTGATAGCTGGGGCTTTAGCCACTATAGCCACTCGGTAGCAGCTAGCTAGCAGCGATGATCCGCTGCAAAGGTTCAGAGCTTACGGAAAGTATCCGGTGGAGTAGTGGAGTAGCCATGTCCGGGAGGCATCGGCTGGGTAGCCGGGTGATCACAGAGTAGGCCGGGAGGTGGGCCTGGCTCAGGGCTAATGGTCCAGGGTTTACGGCAGGAATCCGGCGTTGCAGTGGAGAAAAACAGTCCCGAGGCTGGTAGGCATTATCCAGGATAACAAAAAATGTTTGGTGCCTGTGCAGAAGGCAAAGGCCACTAGCAGTGGCTAACAATGACCAAATAGCTAGTAGCTGGTTAGCTTCTGAAGGCTAGCTTATAATGGAGGTTCTGGCTATAAGGTCGAAAAGAAATAGTGGATCCGTGTCTCATTGATTGAGGCGGGTTATCGGAAGGTTTATTTAATTTAAAAATAGAATAGAAAAAAGACAAAAAAAGACAAAAAGTAAACGAGAGGACAACAAACCACGTCTGCACTGCTACGCCATCTTGCACATCTTGGACAAGAATTGCCAGAAGTAGACAGAATGGTTTCGTCTGTGTAGAGGTTGATCAGAGAATAACCAGCAGCAAGAGCAACATTAATGTATACAGAGAAAAGAGTCGGCCCGAGATTTGAACCCTGTGGCACCCCCAGAGAGACTGCCAGAGGTCCGGACAACATGCCCTCCGATTTGACACACTGAACTATCTGAGAAGTAGTTGGTGAAACAGGCGAGGCAATCATTTGAGAAACCAAGGCTGGTGAGTCTGCTGGAAACAATGTGGTGATTGACAGAGTCGAAAGCCTTGGCCAGGTTGATGAAGACGGCTGCACAGTATTGTCTTTTATTGATGGTGGTTATGATATTGTTTATTGCAACTCCACCCCTTTTGGCAGTTCTATCTTGGTTGAAAATGTTGTAGTTAGGGATGGAAATTTCAGAATTTTTGGTGGCCTTTCTAAGCCAGGATTCAGACACGGCAATGACATCAGGGTTGGCAGAGTTTGCTAAAGCAGTGAATAAAACAAACTTAGAGAGTAGGCTTCTAATGTTAACATGCATGAAACCAAGGCTTTTTTGGTTACAGAAGTCAACAAATGTGAGCGCCTCGGGAATGGGAGTGGAGTTAGGCACGTCTGGGCCTGGGTTAACCTCTACATCACCAGAGGAACAGAGGGGGAGTAGGATAAGGGTACGGCTAAAGGCTATCAAAACTGGTCGTTTAGTGCATTGGGGACAGAGAATAAAAGGAGCAGATTTCTTTGAGTCTTAGAATAGATTCAGGGCATAATGTACAGACAATGGTATGGTAGGATGTGTGTACAGTGGAGGGGTAGAGCTAGGCGTTGCGTGACGATGAGAGAGGTTTCGTCTCTGGAGGTACCAGTTAAGCCAGGTGAGGTCTCCGCCTATATGTTGGGTGGTACAAAGAGTTATCTAAGGAATTTTGAGTGTGTCTGAGGGCTCTACAGTGAAATAAAACAGTATGAACTAGCCAAGACAGCAGTAGACAAGGCATATTGACATTAGAGAGAGGCATAAAGCAATCACAGGTGTTGCTCAGGAGAGCTAAGACAACAACGGGTAAATGGCGATGAATGTTCAGAGCGGGTCAGTTAGGTACATTAAAATCAAATGTATTTGTCACATACACATGGTTACAGGACCTGAGTTCAAGGCTGGGGCCGACAGGTAAACAAAATGAGGTACCGTGTTATGGAAACAGTCCAGGGGGCATCAGCTGTGTAGCCGAGTGATCATAGGGTCAAAAGAGCAGCAATAGGTGAGTCAGGGTGCTGTTCAGTAGTCACTACTACGCTAGGCGAGCAGGGGACACAGCGTTCAGAAAAGCTATCAGGCCATGGCTAGTAGATGGTTCTTCGGCGACATCATAACAGAATTGCCTTTTGAGACCCCCAAAGACGGCTACGTCGGTAGACCAGTTGTGATTGATCGGCAGGGCTCCATGTCGGCAGTAAAAGGGTACAGGCCAATTGGCAAAATAGGTATTGTAGCCCAATAATTGGCTGAAAGACCTCTTCAGCTAGCCCCAGGCTAACTGGTGCTTGCTTCAGGACAGAGACATTAGCCACGAGTAGCAACTTGGATAGCAGCTAGCTAGCTGCGATGATCTGGTGTAAAGGTTCAGAGCTTGCAGTAGGAATCCGGAGATGTGGTAGAGAAAAAGCAGTCCGATATGCTCTGGGTTGATATCGCGCTGTGCAGACTGGCAGGTATTGACCAGGTTGAGGCTGGCTGGCCGAGTTAACTGGCCGAGTTAACAGTGATGACCGTTAAGCAGTGGCTAACCGACTACTAGCTAGTAGCTAGTTAGCTGGCTAGCTACCGATGGGGTTTCCGGTGTACTGAATAGCAGATCCATACCAGATTGGGTGAGGCGGATTGCAGGAGAGTATGTTCAGTCCGTAGATGGAAATTGAGATTAAAAATGTAAAAAATATAGGAAGAAAATTATATATACATGGGACGGGAAAACACAAATAGACACCCAGCTGCTACGCCATCTTGGAATGGTTCCTAACTCTGACGACGCTGGGCCAATTGTGCACCGCCCTATTGGTCTCTCAATCACTGCCAGTTGTGATACAGTCTGGATTTGAACCAGGTTGCCTGTGGTGATGCCTCTAGCACTGAGATGCAGTGTTTTAGACCACTGCACCACTTGGGAGCCCCCCCAACTGTAGCACTGCAGTATAGTAGCACTGCAGTATAGTATAATATAGTATCACTAGAGTATAGTACGGTAGAACTACAATATAGTAAAGTATAGTATAGTACAGTAGCACTATAGTACGTAGCTCTACAATATAGTATAGTAGCACTGCATTATAGTACAGTAGCACTATAGTACGTAGCTCTACAATATAGTATAGTAGCACTGCATTATAGTACAGTAGCACTATAGTACGTAGCTCTACAATATAGTACAGTAGCACTACAGCATATTATAGTAAAGTATACTACAATAGGACCACAGTATAGTACACATGAGGTTGGTGGCATCTTAATTAGTAACGTGTATCTGAACATGTTCTATGACTGTGTCAAGAACATGAACAGGCTCATCTCAAAGTGAAGTTTCATCTATTAAGCTGTGATGTTTATTTGTCATGCTCTCTTAAACATCTCTCTCTCTCTCTCTCTCACACTTCCCCACACACTTCCCCATAACAGTGTGTACTATAGTTCTACCGTGACTGTCTGATGGAGGTGGTAAAGACAGAGTATTCCCAGATGGGCTTGTTGTTGGGTTGGACAGCAGCAAGTCTCCAGCCTGACGTCACCCTGCTGCCTGCAGAGAGAGAGAGAGAGAGAGAGAGAGAGAGAGAGAGAGAGAGAGAAGGCCTGTCCTGATGAGAATGGAGGGGTTTAGAGAGTAGACTATTCACTGTGACAAGTTGGAAACACATTGAGGGTTGCTGAGCTTCTGTTACAACTTAGACCTAGGGTATGGAAAACCATCTTAAATGACCAACAATATCAATTTTCAACACACTAAAACCACCCACAATCCTCCACTTCAGCACACTAAAACCAATCACAATCCTTCATTTCAAAACTCTAAAATCATACACTATCCTTCACTGCAACACGCTAAAATCACCAACCATTTTAATTTCAACACACTAAAACCACCACGAACTGGTCTAGTTATATTCTCTCTATGGGCCCTAACTATAGCTCTGGTCTAGTTATATTCTCTCTATGGGCCCTAACTATAGCTCTGGTCTAGTTATATTCTCCCTATGGGCCCTAACTATAGCTCTGGTCCTGGTCTAGTTATATTCTCTCTATGGGCCCTAACTATAGCTCTGGTCTAGTTATATTCTCTCTATGGGCCCTAACTATAGCTCTGGTCTAGTTATATTCTCTCTATGGGCCCTAACTATAGCTCTGGTCCTGGTCTAGTTATATTCTCTCTATGGGCCCTAACTATAGATCTGGTCCTGGTCTGCTTATATTCTCTCTATGGGTCCTAACTATAGCTCTGGTCTAGTTATATTCTCTCTATGGGCCCTAACAATAGCTCTGGTCCTGGTCTAGTTATATTCTCTCCATGGGCCCTAACTATAGCTCTGGTCCTGGTCTAGTTATATTCTCTCTATGGGTGCTAACTATATCTCTGGTCTAGTTATATTCTCTCTATGGGCCCTAACTATAGCTCTGGTCCTGGTCTGGTTATATTCTCTCGATGTGCCCTAATTATAGCTCTGGTCCTGGTCTGCTTATATTCTCTCTATGGGCCCTAACTATAGCTCTGGTCTAGTTATATTCTCTCTATGGGCCCTAACTATAGCTCTGGTCCTGGTCTAGTTATATTCTCACTATAGCTCTGTTCTAGTTATATTCTCCCTATGGGCCCTTACTATAGCTCTATCTTGTTCATTTAGTGTGCCTCCAGATGTCAGGTAGTAATATTGAGCAGAGAGAGCAGCGAGTTTAACAATGAGTGGCAGAGCATCTGCAACAAAGAGAACTACAAAGCGGCTCTCTGACAGCGCTTCCTCTCCCACCTGCTCCCCCAGCCTCCTCCGTGACCCCGCACCATCTTGGAAAAATATTCCGTACCGCTTGTCTCGATCAGATTGCACTCCCGGGAGACTGGTGAAAAGAGCCTCTTGCAAATTGAGCATTGGCGGGTCAAGTGGTGGAGGGCAAGGCGCACCTGCCCGTAAATCACTGCGTCCTTTCATGAGGAAGAGTTGAAGAGCGGAGATAAATAATAAACAGTGGTCCGGGGGACACAGGGTGAGACGGGATTAAACGGGATGAGAGGAACAGGGAGTAGCGGATTGGTCGTCAGGGACGTTTATGAAACTCTTTAGTGACGAGAAAGACGCGTGGACACCTCAAAGATCACAGAGTCACAGTATACAGCAGTATACAGCAGCTGCGTTCAGAATAACCAATATCTCCTAAAAAAGTACACTATATATACAAAAGTATGTGGACAGCGCTTCAATTTGATGGATTTGGCTATTTCAGCCACACCCATTGCTGACAAGTTTATCAAATCAAGCACACAGACATGCTATCTCCACAGAAAATATTGCCAGTAGAATGGCCTTACTGAAGAGCTCAGTGACTTTAAAGGTGGCACCGTCATAGGATGCCACCTTTCCAACAAGTCAGTTGGTCAAATTTCTGCCCTGCTGGAGCTTTCCCGGTCAACTGTAAGTGTTGTTATAGACCCCTTTCTGAGTTTGCAAACATTGCTGCACGAGGGCGATGTGCGCAAGTTGGTGGCAAAACAATTTACATGTTGCTTACGAGTGCATTTCATACTACTTTTGGATTATAATTGTATTTTAAGGCTTGTTTGAATGTCCTGCTTAATATACGTAGAAGTAATGAAGAAGTAAATCTAGTCTATGTTGAATGGGCACCGATGGCGATGGCTTTCTTACTGCCGCCAAGAGTTGTGCAAATCTGTGCTTGACATCTGTGAATCGTGTACTGGAAAAGGGTCTATTGTGAAGTGGGAACATCTAGGTACAACAATGGCTCAGCAGCGAAGTGGTAGGCCACACAAGCTCACAGAAGGGGACCGTCGAGTGCTGATAGCACGTAAAAATTGTCTGTCCTTGGTTGCAACACTAACTACCGAGTTCCAAACTGCCTCTGGAAGCACAAAAACTGTTGGTCGGGAGCTTCATGAAATTGGTTTCAATGGCCGAGCAGCTGCACACAAGCCTAAGATCAAGATATGCAATGCCAAGCATAGGCTGGAGTGGTGTAAAGCTCGCCGCCATTGAACTCTGGAGCAGTGGAAACGCATTCTCTGGAGTGATGAATCATGCTTCACCATCTGGTAGTCTGACGGATAAATCTGGGTTCGACGGATGCCAGGAAAACAGTACCTGCCCGAATGCATAGTGCTAAATGTAAAGTTTGGTGTAGGAGGAATAATGGTCAGGGGCTGTTTTCCGGGCTAGGACTCTTAGTTCCAGTGAAGGGAAATATTTACGCTACAGCATACAATGACATTCTAGATGATTCTGTGCTTCCAACTTTGTGGCAACAGTTTGGGGAAGGCCCTTTTCTCTTTCAGCATAACAATTTCCCTGTGCACAAAGCGAGGTCCATACAGAAATGGTTTGTCGGAATCAGTGTGGGAGAACTTGACTGGCCTGCACAGAGCCCTGACTTCAACCCAATTGAACACCTTTGGGATGAATTGGACCACGAGCCAGGCCTAATTGCCCAACATCAGAGCCCGACCTCGACTAATGCTCTTGTGGCTGAATGGAAGCAAGTTCCCGCATCAATGTTCAAACATCTAGTGGAAAGCCTTCCCAGAAGAGTGGAGGCTGTTATACCAACATAGGGGGACCAACTCCACATTAATGTCCATGATTTTGGAATGAGATGTTGGACGAGGAGGTGTCCACATACCTTTGGTCATGCAGTGTATCATACTAAATGGGTAAAGAATGGCCTGCATGTTTTAGTATGTTGTTCCATGATAAAAGCCATAGCCTATGTTACATGATAAATGCAGGTGGATTATCATGTAATTATTAGCAGGTGGATTATCATGTCATTAGTAGCAGGTGGATTATCATGTCATTACTAGCAGGTGGATTATCGTGTCATTACTAGCAGGTGGATTATCATGTCATTAGTAGCAGGTGGATTATCATGTCATTACTAGCAGGTGGATTATCATGTCATTACTAGCAGGTGGATTATCATGTCATTACTAGCAGGTGGATTATCATGTCATTACTAGCAGGTGGATTATCATGTCATTACTAGCAGGAGGATTATCATGTCATTACTAGCAGGTGGATTATCATGTTAATACTAGCAGGTGGATTATCATGTCATTACTAGCAGGTGGATTATCATGTTATTACTAGCAGGTGGATGATCATGTCATTACTAGCAGGTGGATTATCATGTCATTACTAGCAGGTGGATTATCATGTTATTACTAGCAGGAGGATTATCATGTCATTACTAGCAGGTGGATTATCATGTCATTAGTAGCAGGTGGATTATCATGCCATTAGTAGCAGGTGGATTATCGTGTCATTACTAGCAGGTGGATTATCATGTCATTACTAGCAGGTGGATTATCATGTCATTACTAGCAGGAGGATTATCGTGTCATTACTAGCAGGTGGATTATCATGTTATTACTAGCAGGAGGATTATCATGTTGATACTAGCAGGTGGATTATCATGTCATTACTAGCAGGAGGATTATCATGTTATTACTTGGCCCTATCATGATTAATGCTATTGTATTATCATTTCATTGAGATGATGAGGATTATTATCTGTGTAGCCCTATTTGTTTGTGTTTTACATATTCACATATTACTTG
Organism: Oncorhynchus clarkii lewisi; assembly: GCF_045791955.1. Lineage (NCBI taxonomy): Eukaryota > Metazoa > Chordata > Actinopteri > Salmoniformes > Salmonidae > Oncorhynchus > Oncorhynchus clarkii. The sequence goes on along the minus strand of NC_092152.1, from coordinate 457,773 downwards.
CCCTGTTGTTATTGTAAGGCTATTCTTGCTGTCACGTGCAGAATAACCGTTAAAGTAAACAAGGCATATCCAAATGTGTCTTGCGCGAAACCAACACTGTTGTTAAATAAACAGTGGGCGGGGCCAAATGTGTCTCATGTAAAACTAAATATAACATGTGCACACCTGGAGAGCTATTCAAGGACACACAGAGAGACAGACCGTACCCTCTCCTCTCTCAAAATCAACCCTCTGATCAAAAATAGACAACAACTATAAAAACAGATATTTTGGAATATATGGTTACATTTCAGGACTGAAATATTAAAGAATGACATACGTTATATGTTGTATCCTATTATACTGTCATTGTGCAAAGCTATTACTAAACTGCCAGCCTTTTCAGCTGCTGCTGGGCTTGACAGGGATTAAAACGTCCTGGAGGAAACACACCTGCAGCTTCAATTACAGCCCACAAGTCTTCATATTATTGACAGAAACCCAAAAAGTGGAAAAAAGAAATAGGTCTAGCTTAGAAATACTAAATACTTTAATAGCATACTAGCATATACATGTAGTTGTATATTTCAATACGGGGAATTGTTATTGTCTTGGACAATTCTCAAATCGAAAAACAACCTGTTTAAGCAAATAGTTTTAATTTAGCACAGCACTCTAATTCAAAGAGTAGACTACATTAATCTAGCCAGGATGTCTGTCTTTGAACTATTAATAAGAACAGATTCAACATTAACTACAACAATATTCAAGCGTGAGGAATTCCTAATATATAAAGGAATTGGCATACCTGGTACACAGAGAGCTAATAGATAGCTTAACCACTCTTAACAGAACTAGGAGCATGTAGGGATATAGGTCTTTCCTGTTTAGTCTCCCATCTGTTGCCCCATTCATTTTAATAGGGTCAATGGACTTTGAATAATTTCATGCCATGCCCCCAGACCTTCACCGGGTTTCAAGGTGAATGGTAACCACAACCACTAATCTTTTTACTGTCAAACGACTGTGGGTGAGTTCTTCCTGATCGGCCTTGGACACGACATCTGAAGCGGTGTTTTAAACATTTTCACAAGCCTGTTTATTTGATTGAATTTACATTCAGGAACCTGGTAGACATCCTGGTATATTAGATCAATAAGAATAAAGTATGGGTGTGAATATGAGACAATGGGTTAGGGTTACATATGAGAAATATGGGCTAAATATGAGAAATAATGGGTTAGGGTTAAATATGAGAAATAATGAGTTGGGGTTAAATATGAGAATTAATGGGTTATGGTTTAAATATGAGAAATAATTAGTTAGGGTTAAATATGAGAAATAATGGGTTAGGGTTAAATATTAAAATATGGGTTAAATATGAGAAATAAAGGGTTGGGGTTAAATATGAGAAATAATGGGTTAGGGTTAAATGAGAAAGGATCAGGTTAGGTTTAAATGAGAAAGGATCAGGTTAGGTTTATATGAGAAAGGATCAGGTTAGGTTTAAATGAGAAAGACAGGTTAGGTTTAAATGAGAAAGGCAGGTTAGGTTTAAATGAGAAAGGCAGGTTAGGTTTAAATGAGAAAGGATCAGGTTAGGTTTAAATGAGAAAGGATCAGGTTAGGTTTAAATGAGAAAGGATCAGGTTAGGTTGAAATGAGAAAGGATCAGGTTAGGTTGAAATGAGAAAGGATCAGGTTAGGTTTAAATATGAGAAAGGGGGTTAGGGTTAAGTATGAAAAAGAATGGGGTTGGGGTTAGGGTTGTGGCAGTCATGAAATTGTGTCCGCAAGTTATTGTAATGCAAAAGTGTGATGGTTTAATTAGGCAAAATGGATTTAAGTTTCCCTGCATTAAATTCCCCGGCCATCAGGAGTACCGCCTCTGGATGAGCATTTTCTGGTTGGCGTATGGCCTTATACAGCTCATTGAGTGTGGTTTTATTGCCAGCATCGGTCTGTGGTGGTAAATAGACAGCTACAAAAATATAGATGAAAACTCTCTTGGTAAGTAGTATTGTCGTATGGTCTGCAGCGTATCATGAGGTACTCTAACTCAGGTGAGCAAAAACTTGATACTTCCTTAATATTAGATTTTGTTCACCAGCTGTTGTTGACAAATAGACACTGACCTCCAACCCTTGTCTTACCGGAGGCAGCTGTTCTGTCTTACCGATACATAGAAAACCAAGCCAACTGTGTATTATTCATGTTGTCGTTCAGCCACGACTCAGTGAAACACAAGATATTACCATTTTAAATGTTCCGTTGGTAGGATAGTCTCGAACGGAGCTCATTGAGTTCATTCTCCTGTGATTGTACATTTGCCAGTAGGATGGATGGTAGGGGTGGATTATCCACTCGCCGACAAATTCTTACCACGCACCCAGATCTGTGCACCCTGTATCGGCGTCTCCTCTTTATGCGAATGATGGGGATTTGGGCCTGGTCCGGGAGGAGCCTAAATCTTTCACCTCCCATTCGTTATAGAAATAATCTTCCTCCAGTCTGACATGAGTAATCACTGTACTGATGTCCAGAAGTTATTTTCATAAGAGGAAACGGTGGCAGAAACATTAACTACAAAAACAGTTACAAACAATGCAAAACAACATACAGAATAGTTAGGAGTTGGTTAGGAGCCTGTGAAACGGAAGCCATCCCCTCTGGCGCCCCCCTCTGGCGCCCCCCTCTGGCGCCCACCTCTGGCGCCCACCTCTGGCGCCCCCCTCTGGCGCCCCCCTCTGGCGCCCCCCTCTGCGCCCCCCTTTGGAGCACCCCTCTGGCGCCCACCTCTGGCGCCCACCTCTGGCGCCACCCTCTGGCGCCCCCCTCTGGCGCCCACCTCTGGCGCCCACCTCTGGCGCCCCCCTCTGGCGCCCCCCTCTGCGCCCCCCTTTGGAGCACCCCTCTGGCGCCCACCTCTGACACCCCCCTCTGGCGCCCCCCTCTGGCTCCCCCCTCTGGAGCCCCCCTCTGGCGCCCCCCTCTGGCGCCCCCCTCTGGCGCCCCCCTCTGGCGCCCACCTCTGGCGCCCCCCTCTGGCGCCCCCCTCTGGCGCCCACCTCTGGCGCCCCCCTCTGGCGCCCCCCTCTGGCGCCCACCTCTGGTGCCCCCCTCTGGCGCCCCCCTCTGGCGCCCACCTCTGGTGCCCCCCTCTGGCGCCCCCCTCTGGCGCCCACCTCTGGTGCCCCCCTCTGGCGCCCCCCTCTGGCGCCCACCTCTGGTGCCCCCCTCTGGCGCCCCCCTCTGGCGCCCCCCTCTGGCGCCCACCTCTGGCGCCCCCCTCTGGCGCCCCCCTCTGGCGCCCCCCTCTGGCGCCCCCCTCTGGCGCCCACCTCTGGTGCCCCCCTCTGGCGCCCCCCCTCTGGCGCCCACCTCTGGTGCCCCCCTCTGGCGCCCCCCTCTGGCGCCCACCTCTGGTGCCCCCCTCTGGCGCCCCCCTCTGGCGCCCACCTCTGGTGCCCCCCTCTGGCGCCCCCCTCTGGCGCCCACCTCTGGTGCCCCCCTCTGGCGCCCCCCTCTGGCGCCCCCCTCTGGCGCCCACCTCTGGCGCCCCCCTCTGGCGCCCCCCTCTGGCGCCCCCCTCTGGCGCCCCCCTCTGGCGCCCACCTCTGGTGCCCCCCTCTGGCGCCCCCCCTCTGGCGCCCACCTCTGGTGCCCCCCTCTGGCGCCATTCTCCAACACCCTGATGCATGCCTTTGGAACACCTACATTAAAAAAAGTTTAATAAATAAATGTATTAAACACAGTCACAATAAATACATTATTTATTTTAGTCAGGTCCCATGAAACATAATATGAAGAAAATGTATTTCATAAGAACAGAATATGAGTTGGTCAACTGTATGTTAATTATCTGGCTATGCTCCATGCCATAGGATGTAGGCTTGCTCATTTAGCTGACAAGATATGCTTATAAGTCCTGTGCCAATATTTTATATTAAGAAGAATATAATTTAACTGAATAAAATAGAAAGGATATTTTCCCATTCCGGAGCGAGTGCACATATGCAGTGGCCATGTTGAGTGTAAAAGTCATCATTTGAAACAGGTCCTATATGCAAGATTTAGAGTTAATTGGCAACTTTAGTTGTGAATGATACAAACCTTAGAATGTCTTAGAAATCAAAACAAATATAGGCTGCATGGTGGGAGACAGTAGCAAGAAAAGCTCTGTTCCTTAACTTACGCTGCACAGCTGTTGTCTCATCAAGTGATCATATTTTCACCCATCACACTATTCTCAAATGAATCTTGTCTTTATGTTATTTTTTTATTTATTTAGAATGGCCCAATATCAAATGGTGCAGGAACAGCGGAGGGGGGAACAATACATCTGTATGGACTCACATATCAAATGGGGCAGGAACAGCGGAGGGGGGAACAATACATCTGTATGGACTCACATATCAAATGGGGCAAGAACAGCAGAGGGAGAAACAATACATCTGTATGGACTCACATATCAAATGGGGCAGGAACAGCAGAGGTGGAAACAATACATCTGTATGGACTCACATATCAAATGGGGCAAGAACAGCAGAGGGGGGAACAATACATCTGTATGGACTCACATATCAAATGGGGCAAGAACAGCAGAGGGGGGAACAATACATCTGTATGGACTCACATATCAAATGGGGCAAGAACAGCAGAGGGGGGAACAATACATCTGTATGGACTCACATATCAAATGGGGCAAGAACAGCAGAGGGGGGAACAATACATCTGTATGGACTCACATATCAAATGGGGCAGGAACAGCAGAGGGAGGAACAATACATCTGTATGGACTCACATATCAAATGGGGCAGGAACAGCAGAGGGAGAAACAATACATCTGTATGGACTCACATATCAAATGGGGCAGGAACAGCAGAGGTGGAAACAATACATCTGTATGGACTCACATATCAAATGGGGCAGGAACAGCAGAGGGAGAAACAATACATCTGTATGGACTCACATATCAAATGGGGCAGGAACAGCAGAGGGAGAAACAATACATCTGTATGGACTCACATATCAAATGGGGCAGGAACAGCAGAGGGAGAAACAATACATCTGTATGGACTCACATATCAAATGGGGCAGGAACAGCAGAGGTGGAAACAATACATCTGTATGGACTCACATATCAAATGGGGCAGGAACAGCAGAGGGAGAAACAATACATCTGTATGGACTCACATATCAAATGGGGCAGGAACAGCAGAGGGAGAAACAATACATCTGTATGGACTCACATATCAAATGGGGCAAGAACAGCAGAGGGGGGAACAATACATCTGTATGGACTCACATATCAAATGGGGCAAGAACAGCAGAGGGGGGAACAATACATCTGTATGGACTCACATATCAAATGGGGCAGGAACAGCAGAGGGAGGAACAATACATCTGTATGGACTCACATATCAAATGGGGCAAGAACAGCAGAGGGAGAAACAATACATCTGTATGGACTCACATATCAAATGGGGCAGGAACAGCAGAGGGAGAAACAATACATCTGTATGGACTCACATATCAAATGGGGCAGGAACAGCAGAGGGAGAAACAATACATCTGTATGGACTCACATATCAAATGGGGCAGGAACAGCAGAGGTGGAAACAATACATCTGTATGGACTCACATATCAAATGGGGCAGGAACAGCAGAGGGAGAAACAATACATCTGTATGGACTCACATATCAAATGGGGCAGGAACAGCAGAGGGGAAACAATACATCTGTATGGACTCACATATCAAATGGGGCAGGAACAGCAGAGGGAGAAACAATACATCTGTATGGACTCACATATCAAATGGGGCAGGAACAGCAGAGGGAGAAACAATACATCTGTATGGACTCACATATCAAATGGGGCAGGAACAGCAGAGGGAGAAACAATACATCTGTATGGACTCACATATCAAATGGGGCAGGAACAGCAGAGGGAGAAACAATACATCTGTATGGACTCACATATCAAATGGGGCAGGAACAGCAGAGGGAGAAACAATACATCTGTATGGACTCACATATCAAATGGGGCAGGAACAGCAGAGGGAGAAACAATACATCTGTATGGACTCACATATCAAATGGGGCAAGAACAGCAGAGGGGGAACAATACATCTGTATGGACTCACATATCAAATGGGGCAAGAACAGCAGAGGGAGAAACAATACATCTGTATGGACTCACATATCAAATGGGGCAGGAACAGCAGAGGGAGGAAACAATACATCTGTATGGACTCACATATCAAATGGGGCAGGAACAGCAGAGGGAGAAACAATACATCTGTATGGACTCACATATCAAATGGGGCAGGAACAGCAGAGGTGGAAACAATACATCTGTATGGACTCACATATCAAATGGGGCAGGAACAGCAGAGGGAGAAACAATACATCTGTATGGACTCACATATCAAATGGGGCAGGAACAGCAGAGGGAGAAACAATACATCTGTATGGACTCACATATCAAATGGGGCAGGAACAGCAGAGGGAGAAACAATACATCTGTATGGACTCACATATCAAATGGGGCAGGAACAGCAGAGGGAGAAACAATACATCTGTATGGACTCACATATCAAATGGGGCAGGAACAGCAGAGGGAGAAACAATACATCTGTATGGACTCACATATCAAATGGGGCAGGAACAGCAGAGGGGAAACAATACATCTGTATGGACTCACATATCAAATGGGGCAGGAACAGCAGAGGGAGAAACAATACATCTGTATGGACTCACATATCAAATGGGGCAGGAACAGCAGAGGGAGAAACAATACATCTGTATGGACTCACATATCAAATGGGGCAAGAACAGCAGAGGGAGGGAAAACAATACATCTGTATGGACTCACATATCAAATGGGGCAAGAACAGCAGAGGGGGGAACAATACATCTGTATGGACTCACATATCAAATGGGGCAGGAACAGCAGAGGGAGAAACAATACATCTGTATGGACTCACATATCAAATGGGGCAGGAACAGCAGAGGGAGAAACAATACATCTGTATGGACTCACATATCAAATGGGGCAGGAACAGCAGAGGGAGAAACAATACATCTGTATGGACTCACATATCAAATGGGGCAGGAACAGCAGAGGGAGAAACAATACATCTGTATGGACTCACATATCAAATGGGGCAGGAACAGCAGAGGGAGAAACAATACATCTGTATGGACTCACATATCAAATGGGGCAGGAACAGCAGAGGGAGAAACAATACATCTGTATGGACTCACATATCAAATGGGGCAGGAACAGCAGAGGGAGAAACAATACATCTGTATGGACTCACATATCAAATGGGGCAGGAACAGCAGAGGGAGAAACAATACATCTGTATGGACTCACATATCAAATGGGGCAGGAACAGCAGAGGGAGAAACAATACATCTGTATGGACTCACATATCAAATGGGGCAGGAACAGCAGAGGGAGAAACAATACATCTGTATGGACTCACATATCAAATGGGGCAGGAACAGCAGAGGGAGAAACAATACATCTGTATGGACTCACATATCAAATGGGGCAGGAACAGCAGAGGGAGAAACAATACATCTGTATGGACTCACATATCAAATGGGGCAGGAACAGCAGAGGGAGAAACAATACATCTGTATGGACTCACATATCAAATGGGGCAGGAACAGCAGAGGGGGAAACAATACATCTGTATGGACTCACATATCAAATGGGGCAGGAACAGCGGAGGACTCACATATCAAATGGGGCAGGAACAGCAATACATCTGTATGGACTCACATATCAAATGGGGCAGGAACAGCGGAGGGAGAAACAATACATCTGTATGGACTCACATATCAAATGGGGCAGGAACAGCAGAGGGGGAAACAATACATCTGTATGGACTCACATATCAAATGGGGCAGGAACAGCGGAGGTGGGAACAATACATCTGTATGGACTCACATATCAAATGGGGCAGGAACAGCGGAGGTGGGAACAATACATCTGTATGGACTCACATATCAAATGGGGCAGGAACAGCAGAGGGAGAAACAATACATCTGTATGGACTCACATATCAAATGGGGCAGGAACAGCAGAGGGAGAAACAATACATCTGTATGGACTCACATATCAAATGGGGCAGGAACAGCAGAGGGAGAAACAATACATCTGTATGGACTCACATATCAAATGGGGCAGGAACAGCGGAGGTGGGAACAATACATCTGTATGGACTCACATATCAAATGGGGCAGGAACAGCAGAGGGAGAAACAATACATCTGTATGGACTCACATATCAAATGGGGCAGGAACAGCAGAGGGAGAAACAATACATCTGTATGGACTCACATATCAAATGGGGCAGGAACAGCAGAGGGAGAAACAATACATCTGTATGGACTCACATATCAAATGGGGCAGGAACAGCAGAGGGAGAAACAATACATCTGTATGGACTCACATATCAAATGGGGCAGGAACAGCGGAGGGGGGAACAATACATCTGTATGGACTCACATATCAAATGGGGCAGGAACAGCAGAGGGAGAAACAATACATCTGTATGGACTCACATATCAAATGGGGCAGGAACAGCAGAGGGAGAAACAATACATCTGTATGGACTCACATATCAAATGGGGCAGGAACAGCGGAGGTGGGAACAATACATCTGTATGGACTCACATATCAAATGGGGCAGGAACAGCGGAGGTATGGACTCACATATCAAATGAAACAATACATCTGTATGGACTCACATATCAAATGGGGCAGGAACAGCAGAGGGAGAAACAATACATCTGTATGGACTCACATATCAAATGGGGCAGGAACAGCAGAGGGAGAAACAATACATCTGTATGGACTCACATATCAAATGGGGCAGGAACAGCAGAGGGAGAAACAATACATCTGTATGGACTCACATATCAAATGGGGCAGGAACAGCGGAGGGGGAACAATACATCTGTATGGACTCACATATCAAATGGGGCAGGAACAGCAGAGGGAGAAACAATACATCTGTATGGACTCACATATCAAATGGGGCAGGAACAGCAGAGGGAGAAACAATACATCTGTATGGACTCACATATCAAATGGGGCAGGAACAGCAGAGGGAGAAACAATACATCTGTATGGACTCACATATCAAATGGGGCAGGAACAGCAGAGGAGAAACAATACATCTGTATGGACTCACATATCAAATGGGGCAGGAACAGCAGAGGGAGAAACAATACATCTGTATGGACTCACATATCAAATGGGGCAGGAACAGCAGAGGGAGAAACAATACATCTGTATGGACTCACATATCAAATGGGGCAGGAACAGCAGAGGGAGAAACAATACATCTGTATGGACTCACATATCAAATGGGGCAGGAACAGCAGAGGGAGAAACAATACATCTGTATGGACTCACATATCAAATGGGGCAGGAACAGCGGAGGGGGAACAATACATCTGTATGGACTCACATATCAAATGGGGCAGGAACAGCAGAGGGAGAAACAATACATCTGTATGGACTCACATATCAAATGGGGCAGGAACAGCAGAGGGAGAAACAATACATCTGTATGGACTCACATATCAAATGGGGCAGGAACAGCAGAGGGAGAAACAATACATCTGTATGGACTCACATATCAAATGGGGCAGGAACAGCAGAGGGAGAAACAATACATCTGTATGGACTCACATATCAAATGGGGCAATACATCTGTATGGACTCACATATCAAATGGGGCAGGAACAGCAGAGGGAGAAACAATACATCTGTATGGACTCACATATCAAATGGGGCAGGAACAGCAGAGGGAGAAACAATACATCTGTATGGACTCACATATCAAATGGGGCAGGAACAGCAGAGGGAGAAACAATACATCTGTATGGACTCACATATCAAATGGGGCAGGAACAGCAGAGGGAGAAACAATACATCTGTATGGACTCACATATCAAATGGGGCAGGAACAGCAGAGGGAGAAACAATACATCTGTATGGACTCACATATCAAATGGGGCAGGAACAGCGGAGGGACTCACATATCAAATGGGGCAACAATACATCTGTATGGACTCACATATCAAATGGGGCAGGAACAGCAGAGGGAGAAACAATACATCTGTATGGACTCACATATCAAATGGGGCAGGAACAGCAGAGGGAGAAACAATACATCTGTATGGACTCACATATCAAATGGGGCAGGAACAGCGGAGGGGACTCACATATCAAATGGGGCAAACAATACATCTGTATGGACTCACATATCAAATGGGGCAGGAACAGCAGAGGGAGAAACAATACATCTGTATGGACTCACATATCAAATGGGGCAGGAACAGCAGAGGGAAACAATACATCTGTATGGAACAATACATCTGTATGGACTCACATATCAAATGGGGCAGGAACAGCAGAGGGAGAAACAATACATCTGTATGGACTCACATATCAAATGGGGCAGGAACAGCAGAGGGAGAAACAATACATCTGTATGGACTCACATATCAAATGGGGCAGGAACAGCGGAGGGGGAAACAATACATCTGTATGGACTCACATATCAAATGGGGCAGGAACAGCAGAGGTGGAAACAATACATCTGTATGGACTCACATATCAAATGGGGCAGGAACAGCAGAGGGAGAAACAATACATCTGTATGGACTCACATATCAAATGGGGCAGGAACAGCAGAGGGAGAAACAATACATCTGTATGGACTCACATATCAAATGGGGCAGGAACAGCAGAGGGAGAAACAATACATCTGTATGGACTCACATATCAAATGGGGCAGGAACAGCAGAGGGAGAAACAATACATCTGTATGGACTCACATATCAAATGGGGCAGGAACAGCAGAGGGAGAAACAATACATCTGTATGGACTCACATATCAAATGGGGCAGGAACAGCAGAGGGGAAACAATACATCTGTATGGACTCACATATCAAATGGGGCAGGAACAGCAGAGGGAGAAACAATACATCTGTATGGACTCACATATCAAATGGGGCAGGAACAGCAGAGGGAGAAACAATACATCTGTATGGACTCACATATCAAATGGGGCAGGAACAGCAGAGGGAGAAACAATACATCTGTATGGACTCACATATCAAATGGGGCAGGAACAGCAGAGGTGGAAACAATACATCTGTATGGACTCACATATCAAATGGGGCAGGAACAGCAGAGGGAGAAACAATACATCTGTATGGACTCACATATCAAATGGGGCAGGAACAGCAGAGGGAGAAACAATACATCTGTATGGACTCACATATCAAATGGGGCAGGAACAGCAGAGGGAGAAACAATACATCTGTATGGACTCACATATCAAATGGGGCAGGAACAGCAGAGGGAGAAACAATACATCTGTATGGACTCACATATCAAATGGGGCAGGAACAGCAGAGGGAGAAACAATACATCTGTATGGACTCACATATCAAATGGGGCAGGAACAGCAGAGGTGGAAACAATACATCTGTATGGACTCACATATCAAATGGGGCAGGAACAGCAGAGGGAGAAACAATACATCTGTATGGACTCACATATCAAATGGGGCAGGAACAGCAGAGGTGGAAACAATACATCTGTATGGACTCACATATCAAATGGGGCAGGAACAGCAGAGGGAGAAACAATACATCTGTATGGACTCACATATCAAATGGGGCAGGAACAGCAGAGGGAGAAACAATACATCTGTATGGACTCACATATCAAATGGGGCAGGAACAGCAGAGGGAGAAACAATACATCTGTATGGACTCACATATCAAATGGGGCAGGAACAGCAGAGGGAGAAACAATACATCTGTATGGACTCACATATCAAATGGGGCAGGAACAGCAGAGGGAGAAACAATACATCTGTATGGACTCACATATCAAATGGGGCAGGAACAGCAGAGGTGGAAACAATACATCTGTATGGACTCACATATCAAATGGGGCAGGAACAGCAGAGGGAGAAACAATACATCTGTATGGACTCACATATCAAATGGGGCAGGAACAGCAGAGGGAGAAACAATACATCTGTATGGACTCACATATCAAATGGGGCAGGAACAGCAGAGGGAGAAACAATACATCTGTATGGACTCACATATCAAATGGGGCAGGAACAGCAGAGGTGGAAACAATACATCTGTATGGACTCACATATCAAATGGGGCAGGAACAGCAGAGGGAGAAACAATACATCTGTATGGACTCACATATCAAATGGGGCAGGAACAGCAGAGGGAGAAACAATACATCTGTATGGACTCACATATCAAATGGGGCAGGAACAGCAGAGGGGGGAAAACAATACATCTGTATGGACTCACATATCAAATGGGGCAGGAACAGCAGAGGGAGAAACAATACATCTGTATGGACTCACATATCAAATGGGGCAGGAACAGCAGAGGGAGGAAACAATACATCTGTATGGACTCACATATCAAATGGGGCAGGAACAGCAGAGGGAGAAACAATACATCTGTATGGACTCACATATCAAATGGGGCAGGAACAGCAGAGGGAGAAACAATACATCTGTATGGACTCACATATCAAATGGGGCAGGAACAGCAGAGGGAGAAACAATACATCTGTATGGACTCACATATCAAATGGGGCAGGAACAGCAGAGGTGGAAACAATACATCTGTATGGACTCACATATCAAATGGGGCAGGAACAGCAGAGGGAGAAACAATACATCTGTATGGACTCACATATCAAATGGGGCAGGAACAGCAGAGGGAGAAACAATACATCTGTATGGACTCACATATCAAATGGGGCAGGAACAGCAGAGGGAGAAACAATACATCTGTATGGACTCACATATCAAATGGGGCAGGAACAGCAGAGGTGGAAACAATACATCTGTATGGACTCACATATCAAATGGGGCAGGAACAGCAGAGGGAGAAACAATACATCTGTATGGACTCACATATCAAATGGGGCAGGAACAGCAGAGGGAGAAACAATACATCTGTATGGACTCACATATCAAATGGGGCAGGAACAGCAGAGGGAGAAACAATACATCTGTATGGACTCACATATCAAATGGGGCAGGAACAGCAGAGGGAGGAACAATACATCTGTATGGACTCACATATCAAATGGGGCAGGAACAGCAGAGGGAGAAACAATACATCTGTATGGACTCACATATCAAATGGGGCAGGAACAGCAGAGGGAGAAACAATACATCTGTATGGACTCACATATCAAATGGGGCAGGAACAGCAGAGGGAGAAACAATACATCTGTATGGACTCACATATCAAATGGGGCAGGAACAGCAGAGGGAGAAACAATACATCTGTATGGACTCACATATCAAATGGGGCAGGAACAGCAGAGGGGAAACAATACATCTGTATGGACTCACATATCAAATGGGGCAGGAACAGCAGAGGGAGAAACAATACATCTGTATGGACTCACATATCAAATGGGGCAGGAACAGCAGAGGGGAGAACAATACATCTGTATGGACTCACATATCAAATGGGGCAGGAACAGCAGAGGGAGAAACAATACATCTGTATGGACTCACATATCAAATGGGGCAGGAACAGCAGAGGGAGAAACAATACATCTGTATGGACTCACATATCAAATGGGGCAGGAACAGCAGAGGGAGAAACAATACATCTGTATGGACTCACATATCAAATGGGGCAGGAACAGCAGAGGGGAAACAATACATCTGTATGGACTCACATATCAAATGGGGCAGGAACAGCAGAGGGAGAAACAATACATCTGTATGGACTCACATATCAAATGGGGCAGGAACAGCAGAGGGAGAAACAATACATCTGTATGGACTCACATATCAAATGGGGCAGGAACAGCAGAGGGAGAAACAATACATCTGTATGGACTCACATATCAAATGGGGCAGGAACAGCAGAGGGAGAAACAATACATCTGTATGGACTCACATATCAAATGGGGCAGGAACAGCGGAGGGAGAAACAATACATCTGTATGGACTCACATATCAAATGGGGCAGGAACAGCAGAGAGGGAGAAACAATACATCTGTATGGACTCACATATCAAATGGGGCAGGAACAGCAGAGGGAGAAACAATACATCTGTATGGACTCACATATCAAATGGGGCAGGAACAGCAGAGGGGGAACAATACATCTGTATGGACTCACATATCAAATGGGGCAGGAACAGCAGAGGGAGAAACAATACATCTGTATGGACTCACATATCAAATGGGGCAGGAACAGCGGAGGGAGAAACAATACATCTGTATGGACTCACATATCAAATGGGGCAGGAACAGCAGAGGGAGAAACAATACATCTGTATGGACTCACATATCAAATGGGGCAGGAACAGCAGAGGGAGAAACAATACATCTGTATGGACTCACATATCAAATGGGGCAGGAACAGCGGAGGTGGGAAACAATACATCTGTATGGACTCACATATCAAATGGGGCAGGAACAGCAGAGGGAGAAACAATACATCTGTATGGACTCACATATCAAATGGGGCAGGAACAGCAGAGGGAGAAACAATACATCTGTATGGACTCACATATCAAATGGACTCACATATCAAATGGGGCAGGAACAGCAGAGGGAGAAACAATACATCTGTATGGACTCACATATCAAATGGGGCAGGAACAGCAGAGGGAGAAACAATACATCTGTATGGACTCACATATCAAATGGGGCAGGAACAGCGGAGGGGGGAACAATACATCTGTATGGACTCACATATCAAATGGGGCAGGAACAGCAGAGGGAGAAACAATACATCTGTATGGACTCACATATCAAATGGGGCAGGAACAGCAGAGGGAGAAACAATACATCTGTATGGACTCACATATCAAATGGGGCAGGAACAGCAGAGGGAGAAACAATACATCTGTATGGACTCACATATCAAATGGGGCAGGAACAGCAGAGGGAAACAATACATCTGAAACAATACATCTGTATGGACTCACATATCAAATGGGGCAGGAACAGCGGAGGGGGGAACAATACATCTGTATGGACTCACATATCAAATGGGGCAGGAACAGCAGAGGTGGAAACAATACATCTGTATGGACTCACATATCAAATGGGGCAGGAACAGCAGAGGGAGAAACAATACATCTGTATGGACTCACATATCAAATGGGGCAGGAACAGCGGAGGGGGAACAATACATCTGTATGGACTCACATATCAAATGGGGCAGGAACAGCAGAGGGAGAAACAATACATCTGTATGGACTCACATATCAAATGGGGCAGGAACAGCGGAGGGGGAAACAATACATCTGTATGGACTCACATATCAAATGGGGCAGGAACAGCAGAGGGGGAAACAATACATCTGTATGGACTCACATATCAAATGGGGCAGGAACAGCAGAGGGAGAAACAATACATCTGTATGGACTCACATATCAAATGGGGCAGGAACAGCGGAGGGAGAAACAATACATCTGTATGGACTCACATATCAAATGGGGCAGGAACAGCGGAGGGGGAAACAATACATCTGTATGGACTCACATATCAAATGGGGCAGGAACAGCAGAGGTGGAAACAATACATCTGTATGGACTCACATATCTAATGGGGCAGGAACAGTGGAGGGAGAAACAATACATCTGTATGGACTCACATATCAAATGGGGCAGGAACAGCAGAGGTGGAAACAATACATCTGTATGGACTCACATATCAAATGGGGCAGGAACAGCAGAGGGAGAAACAATACATCTGTATGGACTCACATATCAAATGGGGCAGGAACAGCAGAGGGAGAAACAATACATCTGTATGGACTCACATATCAAATGGGGCAGGAACAGCGGAGGTGGAAACAATACATCTGTATGGACTCACATATCAAATGGGGCAGGAACAGCAGAGGGAGAAACAATACATCTGTATGGACTCACATATCAAATGGGGCAGGAACAGCGGAGGGGGAACAATACATCTGTATGGACTCACATATCAAATGGGGCAGGAACAGCAGAGGGAGAAACAATACATCTGTATGGACTCACATATCAAATGGGGCAGGAACAGCAGAGGGAGAAACAATACATCTGTATGGACTCACATATCAAATGGGGCAGGAACAGCAGAGGGAGAAACAATACATCTGTATGGACTCACATATCAAATGGGGCAGGAACAGCAGAGAGAGAAACAATACATCTGTATGAACTCACATATCAAATGGGGCAGGAACAGCGGAGGGGGGAACAATACATATGTATGGACTCACATATCAAATGGGGCAGGAACAGCAGAGGGAGAAACAATACATCTGTATGGACTCACATATCAAATGGGGCAGGAACAGCAGAGGGAGAAACAATACATCTGTATGGACTCACATATCAAATGGGGCAGGAACAGCAGAGGGAGAAACAATACATCTGTATGGACTCACATATCAAATGGGGCAGGAACAGCAGAGAGAGAAACAATACATCTGTATGGACTCACATATCAAATGGGGCAGGAACAGCGGAGGGGGGAACAATACATCTGTATGGACTCACATATCAAATGGGGCAGGAACAGCAGAGGTGGAAACAATACATCTGTATGGACTCACATATCAAATGGGGCAGGAACAGCAGAGGGAGAAACAATACATCTGTATGGACTCACATATCAAATGGGGCAGGAACAGCGGAGGGGGGAACAATACATCTGTATGGACTCACATATCAAATGGGGCAGGAACAGCAGAGGGAGAAACAATACATCTGTATGGACTCACATATCAAATGGGGCAGGAACAGCGGAGGGGGGAACAATACATCTGTATGGACTCACATATCAAATGGGGCAGGAACAGCAGAGGGAGAAACAATACATCTGTATGGACTCACATATCAAATGGGGCAGGAACAGCGGAGGGAGAAACAATACATCTGTATGGACTCACATATCAAATGGGGCAGGAACAGCGGAGGGGGGAACAATACATCTGTATGGACTCACATATCAAATGGGGCAGGAACAGCAGAGGTGGAAACAATACATCTGTATGGACTCACATATCTAATGGGGCAGGAACAGTGGAGGGAGAAACAATACATCTGTATGGACTCACATATCAAATGGGGCAGGAACAGCAGAGGGAGAAACAATACATCTGTATGGACTCACATATCAAATGGGGCAGGAACAGCAGAGGGAGAAACAATACATTTGTATGGACTCACATATCAAATGGGGCAGGAACAGCAGAGGGAGAAACAATACATCTGTATGGACTCACATATCAAATGTGGCAGGAACAGCAGAGGGAGAAACAATACATCTGTATGGACTCACATATCAAATGGGGCAGGAACAGCGGAGCTGGAAACAATACATCTGTGTGGACTCACATATCAAATGGGGCAGGAACAGCGGAGGGGGGAACAATACATCTGTACGGACTCACATATCAAATGGGGCAGGAACAGCAGAGGGAGAAACAATACATCTGTATGGACTCACATATCAAATGGGGCAGGAACAGCAGAGGGAGAAACAATACATCTGTATGGACTCACATATCAAATGGGGCAGGAACAGCGGAGGTGGAAACAATACATCTGTATGGACTCACATATCAAATGGGGCAGGAACAGCAGAGGTGGAAACAATTCATCTGTATGGACTCACATATCAAATGGGGCAGGAACAGCGGAGGGGGGAACAATACATCTGTATGGACTCACATATCAAATGGGGCAGGAACAGCAGAGGTGGAAACAATACATCTGTATGGACTCACATATCAAATGGGGCAGGAACAGCAGAGGTGGAAACAATACATCTGTATGGACTCAGATATCAAATGGGGCAGGAACAGCAGAGGGAGAAACAATACATCTGTATGGACTCACATATCAAATGGGGCAGGAACAGCGGAGGTGGAAACAATACATCTGTATGGACTCACATATCAAATGGGGCAGGAACAGCAGAGGGAGAAACAATACATCTGTATGGACTCACATATCAAATGGGGCAGGAACAGCGGAGGTGGAAACAATACATCTGTATGGACTCACATATCAAATGGGGCAGGAACAGCAGAGGGAGAAACAATACATCTGCATGGACTCACATATCAAATGGGGCAGGAACAGCAGAGGGAGAAACAATACATCTGTATGGACTCACATATCTAATGGGGCAGGAACAGCAGCGGGAGAAACAATACATCTGTATGGACTCACATATCAAATGGGGCAGGAACAGCAGAGGGAGAAACAATACATCTGTATGGACTCACATATCAAATGGGGCAGGAACAGCAGAGGGAGAAACAATACATCTGTATGGACTCACATATAAAATGGGGCAGGAACAGCGGAGGGGGGAACAATACATCTGTATGGACTCACATATCAAATGGGGCAGGAACAGCAGAGGGAGAAACAATACATCTGTATGGACTCACATATCAAATGGGGCAGGAACAGCAGAGGGAGAAACAATACATCTGTATGGACTCACATATCAAATGGGGCAGGAACAGCGGAGGGGGGAACAATACATCTGTATGGACTCACATATCTAATGGGGCAGGAACAGCAGAGGGAGAAACAATACATCTGTATGGACTCACATATCAAATGGAAGCCACGCTTTCCGCCGGTCTACTTTGGTTTTATAGCAGAGCTGTGCTTAATATGAGCAGCTGAGAAATAAATATGAGAATGTTTATTTCACTCCAAATCAACCACTGTTAGAGGAGCTTCTCTCGCTGTGGGACAGGTTCTGTCCAAACCCTGGCCCTAGCAGCTACCCAGTGCTTAATTTGGGAAACCAAGAAAAATATATTCGGGAACACCAACAGTAACATGTTTTTCGCCCAGAAACATATTTCACTAACCCGCTTACAGACCCTCTGCACGACCCAAGAAAGGAAAAAGGGGAGAGAGGAAGAGATGGAAATGCATGGTGGTAAGATATTCTGTATAGCAAAGGTAATATTCCAAACAATTAATTATGAAAATATAAAAAAATGCCCTACTACTATTATTATTTTTTTGTTACACAGAAAGCCCCGTCATGAAAAGGGGCATGAGGGTTAACCCTAACGATAAAGGGGCATGAGGGTTAACCCTAACGATAAAGGGGCATGAGGGTTAACCCTAACGATAAAGGGGCATGAGGGTTAACCCTAACGATAAAGGGGCATGAGGGTTAACCCTAACGATAAAGGGGCATGAGGGTTAACCCTAACGATAAAGGGGCATGAGGGTTAACCCAAACGATAATGGGGCATGAGGGTTAACCCTAACGATAAAGGGGCATGAGGGTTAACCCTAACGATAAAGGGGCATGAGGGTTAACCCTAACGATAAAGGGGCATGAGGGTTAACCCTAACGATAAAGGGGCATGAGGGTTAACCCTAACGATAAAGGGGCATGAGGGTTAACCCTAACGATAAAGGGGCATGAGGGTTAACCCTAACGATAAAGGGGAATGACCCCTAGAATATTATATAGTAGCGAGAATGCTCGGAAGCAAGCGATGTTGAAAAGTAAACTTCAGAGATGTTGTACTGTCCATAAACATCGTTTTGTAATTGAGTAAAACAAGCAGATAACAAGAAAATTGTGTTTGAAAAAGGTCCTATTTTTTGCTGTGAGCCAATGGGGTTACCAATGTAACTTTGGGTTGTTTTCCTCCAAGGCGGGTGGGGCCGCGACGTTCTATTTAATATCGTCTGGAACTACGGCAGCCAGACACTTTTTGGTCTAAGGAATGGGGCAGCTGGGAAAATGTGGGCTAACTGTAACCGTGTGGAGGTGAACTCCGAGCTTATTGGTCCTTTTGAATCCAGTGTTTGTCTTCTCTGATTGGTATCAGGTTTGACTCTGGATAGTGCACCTCCCTCTGTTTCCTGTTAACACCTTGTTATTTTTCCAATAGCCATCTGAGGTGCTGACCTATTGCACAATCTACGACCACTGTGATTATTATTATTTGACCCTGCTGTTCATCAGGTCAGCAGGGTAGCCTAGTGGTTAGAGTGTTGGACTAGTAACTGGAAGGTTGCAAGTTCAAATCCCTGAGCTGACATCTGTTGTTCTGCCCCTGAACAGGCAGTTTACCCACTGTTCCCTAGGCTGTCATTGAAAATAAGAATTTGTTTTTAACTGACTTGCCAAGTTAAATAAAGGTAAAATATGAAAGTTTGAACATCTTGGCTAAGTACTGTAATAATCACCACCCGGCACAGCTAGAAGAGGACTGGCCACCCCTCAGAGCCTGGTTTCTTCCTAGGTTCTGTCCTTTCTAGGGAGTTTTTCCTAGCCATCGTGCTTCTACATCTGCATTGCTTGCTCTTTGGGGTTTTAGTCTGGGTTTCTATAGCACTTTTTTACAACAGGCGATGTAAATTGGACTTTATAAATACATTTGATTGGTTGATTGATCTTGCAATTTGCCGAACTCCCACTCAGGAATTTTTTATTTTATTTGACCTTTATTGATCCAGGTTTTTTCTCATGTAGGTAACATCTCTTTTCCAAGAGAGACCAATAGCAGCAGGGGGAACAACGTTTCAAACAAAACAACTTACATACACTAGCACAACATTAAATACAACTATAAACACACATACAGTACAACAATTACATATTACATTAAAAACACAAACATCTTGACTAAAAACAGCTGGCCTAAAAACAATTACACTCTTCTATGATATATATACATCGATCAAGTGTTTAAACTCCACCAACGAAACTAGATCATCACATTTTAAAATGTTCAGGAGAGAATTCCAGGACCACGGTGCTAAGTAACTAAAACGATTTCTACCATGATCTGTTCTAATTTTTGGTTCTGTTAGAAGCAAATCAGAATGGGACCGTAATTTATATTTATTTACTGATCTGATTAAAAAAGAACAGAGATAAAATGGCATTTTACCCAATATGGCCTTATAAATCAGTGTATACCAGTGTTTAAGACAACGCAAGGTCAATGACGACCAGCCAACAGCGCTGTAGAGATCACAATGATGTGTTAGACGTTTCTGATTTGAAATGAACCTGAGGGCTGCATGATACACTGAATCAAGTACTCTCAGGGTAGTGGCCGAGGCCTGCATATATATAACATCACTAAATCTAAAACCGACAGTAATGTACATCGTACCAGCTCCTTCCTGGCCTCAAAAGAAAAACAAGCCTTTTGCCGGTAATACAATCTTATTTTCAGCTTGAGCTTCCTTATCAGGTTCTCTACATGCACAGTAAAGCTCAGCTTATCATCAACCCACACACCCAAATACTTGTACACTTTAACTTGCTCTATAGTATGTCCAGCCAATGTAGCAATGACATGATTTGTAACATGCCTGGAATTTGAAAATACCATGCGTTTTATTTTACCCAAATTTAGAATCAGCTTTAAATCATACAGATTCTGTTGTATGATGTTAAATGCTCTTTGGGCATTTTCAAAAGCTAAAGATAAATTACTACCACTTGAATAAAGAACAGTATCATCTGCATAAAAACAAACATCCTCTGTTTCAATAAGAACCCCAATGTTGTTGATATACAAAATGAACAACAGTGGGCCCAAAATAGAACCTTGCGGAACACCTGAGTACACCTCTATGGACTCAGATTTACAACCATCCGCCATTACACATTGTGTACGATTTGATTAGGTAATAAACCAATCTAGAGCATGACCAGTAATCCCACAACATTTTATCCTTTGCACTAACACAGCATGGTCCACAGTGTCAAAAGCCTTAAATCAATAAAAACAGACACACAATGTAACTTCTTATCAAGAGCACAGTGGATGTCATTTAAAACCTTCAATGTTGCTGAAACAGTGCTGTGCCAGACCTAAAACCTGATTGCATTCCATTTAAGATGTTGTTTTCTTGGAAGTAGGCCTTTAGCTGCCTACTAACTAAGGACTCCAGTACCTTTGACAGTACAGACAATTTTGATATGGGCCGATAATCGTCAAGTAGCAAGGGATCTCCACCTTTCAGGAGAGGCAGTACAATAGCAGATTTCCATTACATCAAGCGTAAGGTTAAAAATACATGTTAACGGGGAGCAATGATGTCTGCAGCTAGGTGTAGGAGGCAGGGGTCTAGATCATCAGTCCCAGGGGATTTTTTTAAATCAATTTCTTTTAGGGCTTTACACACTTTTGAAACAGAGAAGGATGAAAAGGAGAACCTGGTGAAGGAGTGCACAGGGGTGTCAGGTCAATTTATAGGGGGCTCAATTATACCTTTGAACTTTTCAAATAAACTGCCTGCATCTAAAAAATGCTGCTTCAAGGATTTTCTGAATGAAGGTTCTCTCAGTTACAATCTGTGTGTCCAACAACAATTGTTTGGGAAGCTGTGTATCTTTTCTGCACTCCAAACCTTTCACTACTTCACAAAATTTGGATGGAATATTTATATTTTGTGAAGTAGATTTCAGGTAGTGGTCTGCTTTCAATTTACGGATCATAGCCACACCCATATTTCGAAGACGTTTTAAAGCCATCCAATCATCTGCCAAACCAGTCCCTCTTGCTTTAGCCCACATAGCATTTCGTTCCGTTATGATTTTTGTAAGATCCTTAGTAAACCAAGGGTTCTCTCTGCCCTTAATCCTGAATTATTTAAAAGGGGCATACCTATTGCATGCATCCTGGAATGTGGACCGATAAGCAGACTGCCTGCCTTCCCGCCTCCCTTTGTTATAAACAAAGACAGTACAGTATAAAGAAAGGCTAAAACTGCTTCTCCAATAGAAATCACCCATCACACATGTAGGAGATGTCATGGCAACATTGGCTAACTAAGCTCATGCTTAGAAACACGTCATGGGGTCGTCTCGAGACAAATTTTTCAGGCAGTCAAATCAACGGCACTCCTTCAATATAAAGCTGTTTTTGACAAAAAAGATAAATGTGTCAGTTTGTCACTTTCATGAGGTTGAAGTAATAACATGTTCAACTATTTAAGACTTGGTTGTGCCTGTAACAGTTTTCTTCCTGGGAAGGAGAGGAGGACCAAAATGCAGCGTGGTTCGTGTTCAACATGTTTAATAAAAGACGATAACGTGAACAACTACACAAATACAAAATAACAAACATGACCAAACCCGACACAGTCCTATCTGGTGCAGAGAACACAAAGACAGGAAACAACCACCCACAAACCCCAACACAAAACAAGCTACCTAAATATGGTTCCCAATCAGAGACAATGACTAACACCTGCCTCTGATTGAGAACCATATCACGCCATACATAGAAATGGACAAACTAGACACACAACATAGAATGCCCACCCAGCTCACGTCCTGACCAACACTAAAACAAGGAAAACACAAAAGAACTATGGTCAGAACGTGACAGTGCCTTTAGCTTTTTAGAAAATGATCAACTAAGGAAGAATTGTTCTCTTCTCTCATTGACGTCTCAAACCCCAAATCCGGCCTGGTCTGTTTGGTCTGTTTCAATTCCTGCAGTCAGCATGCCAATTGCACACTCCCTCAAAACTTGAGACTGCTGTGGCATTGCATTGTGTGACAAAACTGCACATTTTACAGTGGCCTTTTATTGTTTGTGTTATGCCACACCTGTCAGGTGGATGGATTATCTTGGCAAAGGAGAAATATTCACTAACAAGGATGTAAACAAATTTGTGCACAAAATTGGAGAGTAATTAGCTTTTTTTGCACATGGAAAATTTCAGCTCTCTTTTTTTCAGCTCATGAAAAATGGGACCAACCTGCTGCTTTTATATTTTTGTTTCGATAGCCTAGATTAAGAAAACTGGTGACACGTAATCCATTTCTTTGTTATAAATAAGTATGTATAAAAAAAAATGTATAGGACTAGATATAGTGCCAGGCCATTGTTGTATTGTTCTATATGTAGTTGAAGATGGAAGTTTACATACACTTAGGTTGGAGTCATTAAAACTCGTTTTTCAACCACTCCACAAATGTCTTGTTAACAAACTATAGTTTTGGCAAGTCGGTTAGGACATCTACTTTGAACATGACACAAGTAGTTTTTCCAACAGATGTTTACAGACAGTTTATTTCACTTTTAATTCACTGTACCACAATTCCAGTGGGTCAGAAATGTACATACACTAAGTTGACTGTGCCTTTAAACAGCTTGGACAATTCCATAAAATTGGAGGTGTACCTGTGCATGTATTTCAAGGCCTACCTTCAAACTCAGTGCCTCTTTGCTTGACATCATGGGAAAATCAAAAGAAATCAGCCAAGACCTCAGATTTGTATTTTTTCTGGTTCATCCTTAGGAGCAATTTCCAAACGCCTGAAGTTACCACGTTTATCTGTACAAACAATACGCAAGTATAAACACCATGGGACCACGCAGCCGTCTTACCGCTCAGGAAGGAAAAGCGGTCTGTCTCCTAGAGATGAATGTACTTCGTTGCGAAAAGTGCAAATCAATCCCAGAACAACAGCAAAGGACCTTGTGAAGATGCTGGGGGAAACGGGTACAAAAGTATTTATATCCACAGTAAAACGAGTCCTATATTGATATAACCTGAAAGGCCGCTCAGCAAGGAAGAAGCCACTGCTCCAAAACTACCATAAAGACGACAGACTACGGATTGCAACTGCACATGGGGACAAAGACCGTACTTTTTGGAGAAATGTCCTCAGGTCTGATGAAACAAAACTAGAACTGTTTGGCCATAATACTGCGACCTGTACGCTCTAGTTGGCTGGCCCTCGCTTCATGCTTGTCGCCAAACCCACTGGCTCCAGGTCATCTACAATACCTCTGCTCGGTAAAGTCCCCCCTTATTTCAGCTCACTGGTCACCATAGCAGCACACACCTGTAGCACGCGCTCCAGCAGGTATATCTCTCTAGTCACCCCTATAACCAATTCTTACTTTGGCCGCCTCGCCTTCCAATTCTCTGCTGCCAATGACTGGAACAAACTGCAAAAATCTCTGAAACTGGAAACACTTATCCCCCTCACTTGCTTTAAGCACCAGCTGTCAGAGCAGCTCACAGATTACTGCACCTGTGCATAGCCCATCTATAATTTAGCCCAAACAACTACCTCTCCCCCTACTGTATTTATTTATTTATTTTGCTCCTTTGCATCCCCATTATTTCTATCTCTACTTTGCACATTCTTCCACTGCAAATCTACCATTCCAGTGTTTATTTAAAAAAACATATTTTTTACTTGCTATATTGTATTTACTTCGCCACCATGGCCTTTTTTGCCTTTACCTCCCTTATCTCACCTCATTTGCTCACATTGTATATAGACTCATTTTTCTACTGTATTATTGACTGTATGTTTGTTTTACTCCATGTGTAACTCTGTGTTGTTGTATGTGTCGAACTGCTTTGCTTTATCTTGGCCAGGTCGCAGTTGTTAAGGAGAACTTGTTCTCAACTTGCCTACCTGGTTAAATAAAGGTGAAATAAATAAAATAAAATAAAATAATGACCATCGTTATGTTTGGAGGAAAAGCCAAAGAACACCGTGAAGCACAATGGTGGCAGTGTCATGTTGTGGGGGTGCTTTGCTGCAGGAGGAACAGCTGCACTTCACAAAATAGATTGCATCATGTGGAAGGGAAAATTATGTCGATATATTGAAGCAACATCTCAAGACATCTGTCAGGAAGTGTCACATTCGCTAGAATGAATGTCGGACCAAGGCACAGTGTATGTTGAGTTCCACATAATTTATTAAAGAAGTGATACTTTAGCAAAGACAAAACAATAAACCATAAACTAACAAACAATGAACCGTGACTTAAAACATAAACAATATCCCATAACCCACAGGTGGAAAAATGCTACTTAAGTATGATCCCCAGTTAGAGACAACGATTACCAGCTGCCTCTAATTGGGAATCATACACAAACACCAACATAGAAAATTAAACCTAGAACCCCACATAGAAATAATAACCTAGTCTAAAACCCCTAGTCACGCCCTGACCTACTCTACCCTACCATAGAAAATACAGGCGTTCTATGGTCAGGACGTGACAGGAAGTTAAAGTGTGGTCACAAATGGGTCTTCCAAATGGACAATGACCCCAAGCACACTTCCAAATGGACAATGACCCCAAGCACACTTCCAAATGGACAATGACCCCAAGCACACTTCCAAATGGACAATGACCCCAAGCACACTTCCAAATGGACAATGACCCCAAGCACACTTCCAAATGGACAATGACCCCAAGCACACTTCCAAATGGACAATGACCCCAAGCACACTTCCAAATGGACAATGACCCCAAGCACACTTCCAAATGGACAATGACCCCAAGCACACTTCCAAATGGACAATGACCCCAAGCACACTTCCAAATGGACAACGACCCCAAGCACACTTCCAAATGGACAATGACCCCAAGCACACTTCCAAATGGACAACGACCCCAAGCACACTTCCAAATGGACAACGACCCCAAGCACACTTCCAAATGGACAATGACCCCAAGCACACTTCCAAATGGACAATGACCCCAAGCACACTTCCAAATGGACAACGACCCCAAGCATACTTCCAAATGGACAATGACCCCAAGCACACTTCCAAATGGACAACGACCCCAAGCACACTTCGAAATGGACAATGACCCCAAGCACACTTCCAAATGGACAACGACCCCAAGCACACTTCCAAATGGACAATGACCCCAAGCACACTTCCAAATGGACAATGACCCCAAGCACACTTCCAAATGGACAACGACCCCAAGCACACTTCCAAAGTTGTAGCAAAATGGCTTAAGGACAACAAGGTCAAGGTATTGGAGTGGCCATCACAAAGCCCTGGTGTGAATCCTATAGAAAATGTTGTGCGCAGAACTGAAAAAGCTTGTGCGAGCAAGGAGGCCCACCTACCTGACTCAGTTACACCAGCACTGTCAGGAGGAATGCGCCAAAATTCACCCAACTTATTGTGGGAAGCTTGTGGAAGGCTACCTGAAATGTTTGACCCAAGTTAAACAATTTAAAGGCCGTGCTACCAAATACTAATTGAGTATAGGTAAACTTCTGACCCACTGGGAATGTGATGAAAGAAATAAAGCTGAAATAAATCATTCTCTACTATTATTCTGACATTTCACATTCTTAAAATAAAGTGGTAATCCTAACTGACCTAGGACAGGGACTTTTTATTAGGATTAAATGTCAGGAATTGTGAAAAACTGAGTTTAAATTTATTTGGCTAAGGTTTATGTAAACCTTCGACTTCAACTGTATCTTTTGCCCTGTCTTTCCAAAGTGGGGTATGGTAAGAGCATCAGGTCTCACTAGGAGTAGGGACTGCAGCAGAGCAAAAATGTTTTTGCACTCCTGGCCACTCTAAAAACCTGAGAAAATAAATTTGAATGAATCCTATATTTAATATTGTATTATTGTTTCAATTTGGACATGACACAGTAAATGTAAATAAAGATTGAACAGTGCACATCTCATAATGATTGGGAAATGCTTCCTGTTTACAAACACAATCTCAAACAGAAAGTACCAGTGACGCGCTCAATACAGATGTGGTCCAATGAAGCAGACGCGAGGCTGCAATACTGCTAGGACAAACTGGGATATGTTCCACTTCCATCCGATTGCTTTGAGGAGTTTACACCATCAGTCACGGGCTTCATCAATAAGTGCATAGATGATGTCGTCACCACAGTGACTACACAAACTTATCCAAACCAAAACCCAATCTTCTTCTCCATATCCCCGGATTCCTACTGCAAGCGCTGAACCTTTTCACCTGGATCATCGCAGCTGGCTAGCTGCAATCCGAGTGGCTAATCCTGGAAACGTCGCTGTCCCGATGAAAACACCAATTAGCCTGGAGCTAGCCTATGCTAGGCCCATCTCCCAGCTAGCTGAAGAGATCCATCAGCCATTCCTTGGGCTACAATACATATTTGCCAATTGGCCTGGACCCCTTTTACTGCCGATACGGAGCCCCGCAGATTCATCAAGACTGTACTTCCGACTTAATTCATTTTTTCAACAGGCTTCTCTGTTGCGACATCCCCTGAATGCCCATCTGCTAGCCTGCTAGCCTCAGCCCACTAGCTGTCTAGAGCATATCTGACTGTTAGCTTAAGAGGTCCATCAGCCAAATTCTTGGGCTACTATACCTATTTTGCCAATTGGCCTGTACACTTTTACTACACGGAGCCCTGCTGATCCATCACGACTGGTCTGCCAATTTTACCGCACGAGTGGGCTACAACAGACTTCCTACGCCGCGACGTCCCTCTAAGGCCCTTCTGCTAGCCTGCTAGCCCCAGCTCACTAGCTGTCTGAATCGCTGTGCCTCCAGCTCACCTAGCTACTCACAGAACCCAATGATCACTTGGCTACGCATGCCTATCCCTAATGTCAATATGCCTTGTTCTGGATAGTGATTATTGTCTTATTTCACTGTAGAGCCTAAAGCCCTTGTAAATATGCCGTAGCTAACCCATTTGTTCCACCTCCCACACATGCGGTGACATCACCTGGTTTAAATGATGTCTCTAGAGACAATACCTCTCTCATTGTCACTCAATGCCTAGGTTTACCTCCACTGTATTCACATCCTACCTTACCTTTGTCTGTACATTATGCCTTGATTCAATTCTACTGCACCCAGAAACCTACTCCTTTTACTCTCTGTTCCGAACGTACTAGACGACCAGTTCTTATAGCCTTTAGCCGTACCCTTATAATACTCCTCCTCTGTTCCTCTAGTGATGTAGAGGTTAATCCAGTCCCTGCAGTGCCTAGCTCCACTCCCATTCCCCAGGCGCTCTCATTTGTTGACTTCTATAACCGTAAAAGCCTTGGTTTCAAGCATGTTAACATTAGAAGCCTCCTCCCTAAATTTGCTTTATTCACTGCCTTAGCACACTCCGCCAACCCGGATGTCCTAGCCGTGTCTGAATCCTGGCTTAGAAAGGCCACCAAAACCACTGAAATTTCCATTAATAACTACAATATCTTCCAACAAGATAGAACTGCCAAAGGGGGCGGAATTGAAATCTACTGCGGGGATAGCCTGCAGAGTTCTGTCTTACTATCCAGGTCTGTGCTCAAACAATTTGAGAATCTACTTTAAAAACATCCTCCTTTCCAGAAACAAGTCTCTCACTGTTGCCGCTTGCTATAGACCACCCTCTGCCCCCAGCTGTGCCCTGGACAGCATACGTGAATTGATACGTGATACGTGAATTGATTGCCTCTCATCTTCAGAGCTTGTGCTGTTAGGTGACCTAACCTGCTGAAAACCCCGACCGTCCTACAATCTAAGCTTGATGCCCTTAATCTCACAAATAATCAATGAACCTACCAGGTACAACTCCAAATCTGTAAACACGGGCACCCTCATAGATATCATTTTAACCAACCAACCTGCCCTCCAAATACACCTCTGCAGTCTAAAACCAGGATCTCAGAGATCACTGCCTCCTTACCTGCGTTCGTAATGGGTCTGCGGTCAAACGACCACCCCTCATCACTGTCAAACGCTCCCTAAAACACTTCAGCGAGCAGGCCTTTCTAATCGACCTGGCCCGGGTATCCTGGAAGGATATTGAACTCATCCCGTCAGTGAAGGATACCTGGTTATTATTTAAAAGTGCCTTCCTCACCATCTTAAATAAGCATGCCCCATTAAAAAAATGCAGAACCAGGAACAGATATAGCCCTTGGTTCACTCCAGACCTGACTGCCCTTGACCAGCACAAAACATCCTGTGGCGTACTGCATTAGCATCGAATAGCCCCCGCGATGTGCAACTTTTCAGGGAAGTTAGGAACCAATATACACAGGCAGTTAGGAAACTAAAGGCTAGCTTTTTCAAACAGAAATTTGCATCCTGTAGAACAAACTCCAAAAAGTTCTGGGACACTGTAAAGTCCATGTAGAATAAGAGCACCTCCTCCCAGCTGCCCACTGCACTGAGGCTAGGAAACACTGTCACCACTGATAAATCCACGATAATGGAGAATTTCAAAAGGCATTTTTCTATGGCTGGCCATGCTTTCCACCTGGCTACCCCAACCCCGGTCAGCAACCCTGCACCCCCCACAGCAACTTACCCAAGACTCCCTCATTTCTCCTTCACCCAAATCCAGATAGCTGATGTTCTGAAAGAGCTGCAAAATCTGGACCCCTACAAATCTGCCGTGCTAGACAACCTGTATTTCTTTGCTCCTTTGCACCCCAGTATCTCTACTTGCACGTTCATCTTCTGCATATCCATCACTCCAGAGTTAATTTGCTATATTGTAATTATTTCGCCACTATGGCCAATTTATTGCCTTTACCTCACATATCTTACCTCATTTGCACACACTGTATATATACTTTTTCTATTATTGTTATTGACTGTATGTCTGTTTATTCCATGTGTAACTCTGTGTTGTTGTTTGTGTCGCACTGCTTTGCTTCATCTTGGCCAGGTCGCAGTTTTAAATGAGAACTTGTTCTCAACCAGCCTACGTTGTTAAATGTGATATAATAAAATAAAATAAACTCAGACTAGATTAAATATATGCAAAATGACAATATAAGAGGAGGGTGGAATCCTACTACACAGGCTCCAACGCTCGTCGGTTGTGGCAGGACTTGCAGGCGATAACGGATTACAAAGGATAAAACAGCTGTGAGATACCCAGTGACGCAGAACTCCCAAATGAGCTAAATGCCCTTTATGCTCACTTCGAGGAAAGCAACAAAGTCATGCCTGTTGTTCCAGATGACTGTTGGATCTCGCTCTTTGTGGCTGATGTGAGGAAAACTTTAAAACAGGTTAATACGTGCAAGGCCGCCGAGCCAGACGGAATACCAGGGAGCGTTCTCAGAGCATGCGCAGACCATTTGGCAAGTGTCTTCACTGACATTTTCTTGTCCCAGTCGGTAACCCCAACATGTTTCAAGCTGACCACCATTGTCTTTGTTCCCAAGAACTCCAAGATAACCTACCAAAATGACTGTCTCCCTGTAGCACTCATGTCTCTGCTTTGAAAGGCTGGTCATGACATCACATCAACCCCATCATCCCAGACACTCTGGACGCACTCCAGTTCGCATTCCGCCCCAACAGATCCACAGATGACGCAATCTCAATTGCACTTCACACTGCTCTCTCCCACCTGTACAAGAGGGCAAATAACTGTGATAATGCTGTTCATAGAAGACAGTTCAGCGTTCAACATCATAGTCCTCTCCAAGCTCCGTACCCTGGGACTGAACACCACCCACTGCAACTGGATCCTAGGCTTCCTGACTCCATCATCAAGTTTGCTGAATACACAACGCTAGTAGACCTAATCACTGACGGCAATGAGCCAGCCTATAGGGATGAGGTCAGAGACTTGGCAGTATTGTGCCAGGACAACAACCTCTCCCTCAATGTGAGCAAGACAAAGGAGCTGATCAAGGACTACAGGAAAATGGAAAAAGCATGCACCATTCACATTGATGGGTTTGTAGTGGAGCAGGTCGAGAGCTTCAATTTACTTGGCGTCCACATCACTAAGGACTTATTATAGTCCACACACACACCCGCAGCCATGAAGAGGGCACAACAACCCCACCTTCCCTTCGGGAGGCTGAAAAGATTTGGCATGGGCCCTAGGACCCTCAAAAAGTTGTTCTACAACTGCACCATTGAGAGTATCTGGACTGCTTGCATCACACCTTGGTATGGCAAATGCACCGCAAAGAGCTACAGAGGGTGGAGCGGACTGGGGCCAAGCTCCATTCCATCCAAGACCTATATATCAGGTGGTGTCAGAGGAAGGCCCGAAAAATTGCCAAAGACTTCTGCTACCACCTGGACCAACAGGCTCCGACAGCCACCGACCAAACCATGACTGAAAATTAGCCATAGGACTTCTAAATAGTTCATTAAATGGTTACACAGACTGATTTGATCCTATATTGCACTGACTCTATGGACACTCACAAGACTATACACTGAGTGTAGAAAACATTTGGAACACCTTCCTAATATTGAGTTACACCCGCTTTTGTCCTCAAAACAGCCTCAATTGTCAGGGCAAGGACTACAAGGTATCGAGGGCGTTCCACAGGGATGCTGGCACATGTTGAGTTCAATGCTTCCCACAGTTGTGTCAAGTTGGCTGGATGTCCTTTGGGTGGTGGACCATTGTTGATACACACGGGAAACTGTTGAGCGTGAAAAACCCATTAGCTTTGCAGTTCTTGACACACTCAAACCAGTGCGCCTGGCACCTACTACCATACCCCGTTCAAAGGCACTTAAATATTTTGTCCTGTCCATTCACCGTCAGAATGGCACACATACACAATCCATGTCTCAATTTTCTCATCTGATTGAAGTGGATTTAACAGGTGACATCAATAAGGGATCATATCTTTCACCTTATGCTGCTACTCTGTTTTTTTATTTTACTCTTATTATTATCTATCCTGATGTCTAGTCACTTTACCCTGCCTTCATGTACATATCTACCTCAAATACCTTATTATTATCTATCCTGATGCCTAGTCACTTTACCCTGCCTTCATGTACATATCTACCTCAAATACCTTATTATTATCTATCCTGATGTCT
Organism: Oncorhynchus clarkii lewisi; assembly: GCF_045791955.1. Classification (NCBI taxonomy): domain Eukaryota; kingdom Metazoa; phylum Chordata; class Actinopteri; order Salmoniformes; family Salmonidae; genus Oncorhynchus; species Oncorhynchus clarkii. Next base: position 425,116 of record NC_092152.1, on the reverse strand, counting down.
AGTCTCTTTACCCTGCCTTCATGTACATATCTACCTCAAATACCTTATTATTATCTATCCTGATGTCTAGTCACTTTACCCTGCCTTCATGTACATATCTACCTCAAATACTTTATTATTATCTATCCTGATGTCTAGTCACTTTACCCTGCCTTCATGTACATATCTACCTCAAATACTTTATTATTATCTATCCTGATGTCTAGTCACTTTACCCTGCCTTCATGTACATATCTATGTAACGCTCCGGGTGTCGTGGGTGTGGAGTCAGACGCAGGAAACAGAGAGTGCAATGCTGTGCTCTTTAATGCACAAACGCAACACAGGGTGCTCACAACCAAACTGCCCCAAACACGGGGGACGAAAATAGTACAACCGAAATACACGACCAGGAACAAACACGTTCCTCTACTACAGAACCGAAGGTCACAATAATTAATCCCGCACAAAGAAACAGGGCCGGCTGTCTAATAAAGCCCAACTAATCATTCACGAACAGGTGCTAACAATAAACATACAAGGAGGGGGAGGAAAGACAATCAGTGGCAGCTAATAGGCCGGTGACGACGACCGCCAAGCGCCACCCGACCGGGAAGGGAAGCCACCCTCGGTCGGACCCGTGACAATCTACCTCAAATACCTTATTATTATCTATCCTGATGCCGAGTCACTTTACCCTGCCTTCATGTACATATCTACCTCAAATACCTTATTATTATCTATCCTGATGTCTAGTCACTTTACCCTGCCTTCATGTACATATCTACCTCAAACATCTTACTATTATCTATCCTGATGTCAAGTCACTTTACCCTGCTTTTCATGTACATATCTACCTCAAATACATTATTATTATCTATCCTGATGTCTAGTCACTTTACCCTGCCTTCATGTACATATCTACCTCAAATACATTATTATCTATACTGTCTAGTCACTTTACCTTCATGTAACATATCTACCTCAAATACCTTATTATTATCTATCCTGATGTCTAGTCTCTTTACCCTGCCTTCATGTACATATCTACCTCAAATACCTTATTATTATCTATCCTGATGCCTAGTCACTTTACCCTGCCTTCATGTACATATCTACCTCAAATACCTTATTATTATCTATCCTGATGCCTAGTCACATTACCCTGCCTTTATGTACATATCTACCTCAAATACCTTATTATTATCTATCCTGATGCCTAGTCACTTTACCCTGCCTTCATGTACATATCTACCTCAAATACCTTATTATTATCTATCCTGATGCCTAGTCACTTTACCCTGCCTTCATGTACATATCTACCTCAAATGCCTTATTATGATCTATCCTGATGCCTAGTCACTTTACCCTGCCTTCATGTACATATCTACCTCAAATACCTTATTATTATCTATCCTGATGCCTAGTCACTTTACCCTGCCTTCATGTACATATCTACCTCAAATACCTTATTATTATCTATCCTGATGCCTAGTCACTTTACCCTGCCTTCATGTACATATCTACCTCAAATACCTTATTATTATCTATCCTGATGTCTAGTCACTTTACCCTGCCTTCATGTACATATCTACCTCAAATACCTTATTATTATCTATCCTGATGCCTAGTCACTTTACCCTGCCTTCATGTACATATCTACCTCAAATACCTTATTATTATCTATCCTGATGTCTAGTCACTTTACCCTGCCTTCATGTAACATATCTACCTCAAATACCTCTGCACATTGGTCTGGTACCTGTACTTCCAGTATATAGCTTCATTCTGTATACTTTAGTACTCTTGTGTTACTATTTGTATTATTATTGTTAAATTCTGCATCGATGGGAAGGGTTCGTAAACAAGCATTTCACGGTAAAGTCTACACCCATTGTATTCGGCACATGACAAACATTTGATTTGAAAATATTTTTTGTATGCTTTTCATGTTTAACCAAATAAAGGACTTGTGAAGACAGCTGTGTGTTAGTATGACATCATCAACAAAGTTTCTGATGTCAGGGAATGCAAATGTGGATGACCCTGTTGATGGGCTATTTGCATGTCCTTCCTTTTAGCTTTTCATTATGCTAAAGGAGATTTAAATGGTGGTTTCAATACATCACTCTAAACATGACATGTTGGTTCAGAGCTCACTGCTCTTTGGGTGCTCTCTGCTGGCTGTCTAGCATGGCAGGTAGGTAGGCAGACAGGCAGACAGACAGGCAGGTATACAGGTAGGCAGGCAGGCAGACAGACAGGCAGGTATACAGGTAGGCAGAAAGTTATAGCCAGAAAGGTAGGCAGAGAGGTATAGACAGAAAAGGAGCCTGGCAGACAGACAGGTATACAGGTAGGCAGGTGGCAGGCACGGTTATGGCAAGCAAGCAGCAGGTGGACATTGAACAGGCTGTTAATGGAGCTACTTGTAATTTGGGAGATTCCCTCATATTTGCTTTTGTTTTTCTGCTCTTTTGCACACCATTATTTGCATTAATCTACTTGCACATCCTCCTCTGCACATCTATCACTCCAGTGTAAATGCTAAATTACTTTGCCACTATTGGCCTATTTATTGCCTGACCTCCTTACTTCATTTGCATACACTGTATACAGATTTTTCTACTGTGTTATTGACTGTGTGTTTGTTTATCCCATGTGTAACTCTGTGTTGTTGTTTTTGTTGCACTACTTTGCTTTATCTTGGCCAGGTCGCATTTGTAAATGAGAACTTGTTCTCAACTGACCTACCTGGTTAAATAAAGGTGAAATACATTTTTATTAAATAGCCTGCTGGAGCCAAGTATGCAATGCTTCCAATACTGTGGATAGAATTAAACACTACACACGGCTGCCCTCTAGTGGTTTAAAATCGTAGATCTACCGATATACTGTAATTTCACCTAAGACTTTTCTCAGATCACATTTTTTTCTATCCACAAAAAATCAACACTTGATAATCAGACACTAGGTCTATTACCTAAGTTGTTCTGGAATGACCATCGGCCACATAATAGCGTTAATTTCCTCATAAATCAAAACCTTGGGCTATGTAGGCTTTATAGAAAGGTCATTAATTTTCATTTCTGAGTGGCCCGATTTTCTCCATACACCCCTTATTACAAATAATGTACAGACCCTTACAACGAGAAACAAAAGAAGAATGTAAAGACTGAAAAATAATTATCAGGGGCTTCCTTAATAAGTGTCTACTCCGTGCCGTGGCGTCCTCTCTGGCATTTGACGACGCCAGTCTACTAACCACTGGTCCTGGGATCCATCATTACGCACACCTGGCAACCCTCATTACCACACCTGGCAACCCTCATTACCACACCAGCAACCCATCGTGAGGAACACCTGGACTCTATCACTACACTGATTACTCCCCCTTTATCTAGAACTCCCTAGCATCACTCTTCAGACAGTATAGGTTATGTTTCCTTGCCCGACGGTTCCCTAAATTTGTATCGTTCTACGTTCATTATTATTAAACTCACAAACTGCAAATGCTTCCGGACTCCCTGCGTAAATGTTACAGAATACTTCCGCACCAAATGGAACCAGCAGTTAATCAGGACATCTCTCAGATGGTCAACGAACAGGGACACCTTCGCCAACACCATGACCAGCTGGCACAACTGGGGACGGCTATGGATGAGGTTCTCTGAGTTCTTCAACATCTCAACATTCCCCGAGGGGAGTCACCTCCAACAAGCAGAGGATGCTCTACCAAAAGTTGACCCAGCGAGCCAGCATCCCAGCCCATCCAACAGTCCACCCAGGTCAGCATCGCCCATTTTTCCCTCCAGGACTCCATCCAAATGCCGTGGCGTCCTACTCCAGTGCCCCCTCTATTTCGCTCATCAGATGGGAGCCCCCACAACCGAGAGGACCAAGGTTACCACAGTTATTTCCTTGCTGACTCGACGGGCATTGGAGTTGGCTACCGCCGTATGGGGGAGAGGAGAGGAGAACCTGGGTTCCTACTACAACTACAGCAGGATGGCCAAACGATGGTGGAGTACGCGCTCACATTTTTTACAGTGGCAGCATCCAGTGGATGGAATGCTCTGCACCCTATTCAGAAGAGGATTACGAGAAGAGGTCCAGACTGAGTTGACATACTTGAAAAGACAACCTATCCTTGGACACACTTATCGCAATGGCCATCTGTCTGGATAACCTTTTTCAAGAGGCACCCCCATCGCCTTTCTCCCTCCTTCGTTGACAGTTCTGTGCCTGAAGTTCTGTGCCTGCCGTCGGAGACAGTTGGGGTTCTGTCCCTATTGTGGACAGGAGGGCCACCAACTTCAATGGTGTTCACTATGTCCTAACCCGGGATACATGAGAGCAGACCGATAGCCTCAAGATAATCCTTCTCCTGGGTTAGTAATCCATCACATTCCTCCAAACCCTTTTTAGTATCGATTCACTAGCTGGCTGTCCCTCATCTATTGTTTCTACAGCTCGTGGATTCCGGTGCCATGGGGAAATAATTCAATCAGGCCCTTGACTCCTCCCTACAGATCACCTCATACCTGCGCTCCTCTCCATTTCCAGTCCAAGCGTTGGATATGCAACCATTGGGAGCCGGAAGTATGATGCACGTCACAACTCCACTCACTCTCACTGTAGGACCCAAGCACCAGGAAAGCCTTCCCTTCCTCATAACCTCCCCACCCGTGCACAAAGTCATCTGTGGCTCCAACTCCATAATCTCCTGGTCAGAGAGGAGGATTACTGCCTGGGAACAAGGATATTTAATGATGTGCTTTCCCGCACCCTGTGGTTCCACGTCAGTGGAGTGCCCTGTAAGTGTCCACCAGCCCATCAATCAAGGACATTCAGAGACTTGTCCCGAAGCCACTCCTGCATTGTCTTTGTCCTGTTGGAACGTGAACCTTAGCCTCAGTCTGAGGTCCTGGGCGCTCTGGAGCAGGTTTTCATCAATGATCTCTCTGTACATTGCTCCGTTCATCTTTACTTCGATCCTGACTAGTCTCCCAGTCCCTGCCGCTAAAAAACATCCCCACAGCATGATGCTGCCACCACCATGCTTCACCGTAGGGATGGTGCCAGGTTTCCTTTAGATGTGACGCTAGGCATTCAGACCAAAGTATTCAATCGTGGTTTCATCAGTCCAGAGAATCTTGTTTCTCATGGTCTGGGAGTCCTTTAGGTGCCTTTTGGCAAACTCCAAGCGGGCTGTCATGTACATAGGAGAGGCTTCCATCTGGCCACTCTACCATAAAGGCCTGATTGGTGGAGTGCTGCAGAGATGGTTGTCCTTATGGACAGTTCTCTCATCTCCACAGAGGAACTCTGGAGCTCTGTCTGAGTGAACATCGGATTCTTGGTCACCTCCCTGACCAAGGCCCTTCTCACCCGATTTCTCAATTTGGTCAGGCGGCCAGCTCTAGTAAGAGTCTTGGTGGTTCCAAACATCTTCTATTTAAGAATGATGGAGGCCACTGTGTTCTTGGGGACCTTCAATGCTGCAGAAATGTTTCAGTACTCTTCCCCAGATCTGTGCCTCTACATAATCCTGTCTCAGAGCTCTTCGTACAATTCTTTCGACCTCATGGCTTGATTTTTGCTCTGACATGCACTGTCAACTGTGGGACCTTATATAGACAGGTGTGTGCCTTTCCAAATCGTGTCCAATCAATTACATTTACCACAGGTGGACTCCAAGTTGTAGAAACATCTCAAGGATGATCAATGGAAACTGGGTGCACCTGAGCTCAATTTCGAGTCTCATAGCAGAGCGTCTGAACGCATACTGTATGTAAATAAAGGTGTTTTTGTTGTTTTTTATTGAATTTGCTAAAATGTCTAAACCCGTATTTGATTTTTCATTATGGAACATTGTGTGTTGATTGAGGGGAAAAAATGTAATCCATTTTAGAATAAAATGTGGAAAATGTCAAGGGGACTGAATACCTTCTGAATGCACTGTACACATGCCATTAGCTTCATGACAAACATGCAGTACTGTTAGCTTCATTAACAATAATGCACCGTTAGCTTCATGTACTATTAGCTTCATGACATGCATGTAATATACTGCTATTTTCATAACATACCCCAAACTTTTTAACAGTAGTGTGACTAAGAAACATCCTTGTTTTTGAAAGTAGAGCACATTTGTCAACATTGTTAATTTTGTAAATGATTATTGTAGCTGGAAACGGCTGATTTTTTATGGAATATCTACATAGGCGTACAGAGGCCCATTATCAGCAACCATCACTCTGTTCCAATGGCATGTTGTGTTAGCTAATCCAAGTTTATCATTTTAAAAGGCTAATTAATCATTAGAAAACCCCTTTTGAAATTATGTTAGCACAGCTGAAAACTGTTGTCCTGATTGAAGAAGCAATAAAACTGGCCTTCTTTAGACTAGTTGAGTATCTGAAGCATCAGTATTTGTGCGTTCGATTACAGGCTCAAAATGGCTAGAAACAAGTAACTTTCTTTTGAAACTCGTAAGTCTATTCTTATTCTTAGAAATTAAGGCTATTCCATGCGAGAAATTGCCAAGAAAATAAAAATATTGTACAACACTGTGTACTACTCCCACAGAACAGTGCAAACTGGCGCTAACCAGAATAGAAAGAGTGGGAGGCCCGGTGCACAACTGAGCAAGAGGACAACTAAATTAGTGTCTAGTTTGAAAAACAGACTCCTCACAAGTCTTCAACTGGCAGCTTCATTAAATAGTACCCACATAACACCAGTCTCAACGTCAACAGTGAAGAGGCTACTCTGGAATGTAGGCCTTCTAGGCAGAGTCCCTCTGTCCATTGTTTGTTCTTATGCCCATCTCAATCTTTTATTTTTATTGGCCAGTCTGAGATATGTTTTTTTCTTTGCAACTCTGCCTAGAAGGCCAGCATCCCTGAGTCGCCTCTTCACTGTTGACGTTGAGACTGGTGTTTTTGCGGGTACTATTTAACAGGCAAAGCTTCAATACAGGACTAAGATCGAATCGTACTACATTGGCTCCAATGTTTGTCGGATGGGACAGGGCTTGCAAACTATTATAGATTAGGGAAGCACAGCAGTGAGCTGCCCAGTGACACGAGCCTACCAGACAAGCTAAATAACTTCTATGCTCACTTTGAGGCAAGTAACACTGAAACATGTATGAGAGCATCAGCTGTTACGGACGACGTGAGTAAGACCATTAAACAGGTCAACATTCACAAGGCCACAGGGCCAGACGGATTACCAGGACGTGTACTCCGAGCATGCTCGGACCAACTGGAAGTGTCTCCACTGACATGTCCCTGATTGAGTCTGTAATACCAACATGCTTCAAGCAGACCACCATAGTCCCTGTGCCCAAGAACACTAAGATAACCTGCCTAAATGACAACTGACCCATAGCACTCACGTCTGTAGTCATGAAATGCTACTTTCATTATCCCAGAAACTGTAGACCAACTCCAATTTGCATCCGCCCCAACAGATCCACAGACGATGCAATCTCTAGTGCACTCCACATTACCCTTTCCCACCTGGACAAAGGAACACCTATATGAGAATGCTGTTCATTGACTACAGCTCAGCATTCAACACCATAGTGGCCTCAAAGCTCATCAGTAAGCTAGGGCCCTGGGACTAGACACCTCCCTCTGCAACTGGATCCCGCCCCCAGCTGGTAAGGGTAGGTAACAACACATCCGCCACGCTGATCCTCAACACGGGGGCCCCTCGGGTGTGTGGTCAGTCCCCTCCTGTATTCCTTGCTCACTCATGAATGCACGGCCAGGCACAACTCCAACACCATCATTAAGTTTTCCGATGACTACAGTGGTAGGCCACCGACAGCGACGAGACAGCCTATAGGGAGGTCAGAGATCTGGCCGTGTGGTGCTAGGACAACAGCCTTTCCCTCAATGTGATCAAGACAAAGGAGATGATTGTGGACTACAGGAAAAGGAGGACCGAGAACGTCCCCATTCTCATCGACGGGGCTGTAGTGGAGCAGGTTGAGATCTTCAAGTGCCTTGGTGTCCACATCACCAACAAACTAACATGGTCCAGGCACACCAAGACAGTCGTGAAGAGGGCACGACAAAACCTATTCCCTCCCAGGAGACTGAAAAGATTTGGCATGGATCCTCAGATCCTCAAAAAGTTCCACAGCTGCACCTTCGAGAGCATCCTGACAGGTTGCATCACTGCTCGGCCTCCGACCGCAAGTCACTGCAGAGGGTAGTGCGCACTGCCCAGTACATCACTGGGGCCAAGCTTCCTGCCATCCAGGACCTCTATAACAGGTGGTGTCAGAGGAAGGCCCTAAAAATGGTCAAAGACTACAGCCACCCTAGTCATAGACTGTTCTCTCTGCTACCGCACGCGGTTCCGGGGCGCCAAGTCTAGGTCCAGGAGGCTTCTAAACAGCTTCTACCCCCAAGCCATAAGACTCCTGAATATCTAATCAAAAGTCTACCCAGACTATTTGCATTGCTCCCCTCTCTTTTATGCTGCTGCTACCCTCTTATTATCCATGCAGTTACTTTAATAGCTGTACCTACATGGACATATTACTTCAATTACCTCGACTAACCGGGGCCCCTGCACATTGACGCAAAACCAGTACCCCTGTAATTAGCCTCACTATTGTTATTTTGCTGCTGTTCTTGAATTATTTGTTACTTTTATTTCTTCTTTTGTAGGTGTTTTTCTTAACTGCGTTGTTGGTTAAGGGCATGTAATTAAGCATTTCATTGCAAGTTCTTCACCTGTTGTATTCGGCTCATGTGACAAATACAGTTTGATTTGATTTACGAGACAACACAACATAAACAGAGACCTAAGACGACAACATATCATGGTAGCAACACAACATGACAACAACATGGTAGCAACACAACATGACAGCAGCACAATATGGTAGCAGCACAAAACATGGTACAAACAGTATTGGGCACAGACAACAGCACAAAGTGCAGGTAGGAACAACAATACATCACGTGAAGCAGTCACAACTCTGAGTAAGCGTGTCCATGAATGAGTCTTTGAATGAATAGATGGAGACAAAACAGTCCACTTTTAGTGTTTTTGCAGCTTGTTACAAATAAAGAATTGTTGGTCTAGAAATCAAAATAGGGAGCGCCAACTAAAGGTGCACTGGAGCACTGGGCCAGCCCTGGAGAACTGTGCCAGCCACTCTTAAATAGCACCTGGGCCACCACAGGTGAAACACCTACCCACTAACGAGATGGCAACCAGCACAGGTGTAACACTTACCGACTAATGAGGTGACACCAATCGGTGCCCCCTACGTGCGAACAAGCTATACATGCTAATGTCCAACATCAAAACAAAAATGTAAAAACCAAAGCCTGTAACAAATGTACCATTAGCTTCATGACATACTGTATATATAATGTACCGTTAGCTTCATGACATACTGTATATATAATGTACCGTTAGCTTCATGATATACTGTATATATAGTGTACCGTTAGCTTCATGACATACTGTATATATAATGTACCGTTAGCTTCATGACTGATAATGTACCATTATTTTCATGACATAATATACCATTAGGTTCATGACATATATTTTACCATTAGCTTCATGACATATAATGTGCGATCGGGGTTGGTAGGTTACTTTCTAGTTACCTGTCCAAAATTGTAATCAGTAACATAACTTTTAGATTACCCAAACTCAGTAACGTAATCTGATTACATTCAGTTATTTTTAGATGACATTCCCCTTCAGAGGCATTAGAAGAAGATAAAAATGTATGTTAATGTTTACATAGCTGGCCATATATAATGTTAAATTTTACTTTATGGTTTGGTTATGTAGGCTTCTTCTAACCCAACACTTTCTACTACATTTAATAATACGATTAATTTATATCTAATATATACCTACGGAGCAAATAGCTAAATGAGAGAGCAGCAGTGTGATTCACATCAATGTAGATATCAATAATACTTGATATCCGTATTGCCGTAGACTACACCTCTGCTGTCATCCTTACCTCCAAGTGTTTATTCAAGTTGGATAATCTTTGGAAGACATAGCTTGGCCTGTAGCCTACAAAAGCCTATTCCTGCTCTTTTCCCACAATCCATCAAACACATTTGGTGTCATCATAGTGGTCTCTGCCTTGTGGTCAGACTCACTCAGGTGGAATGAACTTAAACTTCAATGATGATTTGAATGTCATTGTGAAAACAGAGAAGTGTCAAAGATGTTTTTCGCAAACATTCTTTCTGAATTTAAAAGTAATGCTCAGCGTAATCATCTAGTTTTTCAAACGTAATCTAAATACAATATTTTTGTTGGTAACATAACGTATTACAGTTACCAATTTTTACAATTATAAATGTCGTGACTCATTAATGTGATGACTATTATTTATTGAATCAACTAACTATGTTTAATTGTTACCAGATTATCTTAATCATGTAACAATGAACTCATTAGGAATATGGGGCACCACGGAAGAAGTTGTTTATAGAGTTACCATCTCCAGAATTAAACTCTAACGATATGTTATATCGATAACAGTAACTTTTTAATCATTACCTCATATCAGTCTCATTCTGACTTCTTGAATCTGCACAAACCTGAGTCTTACTGATCCTCCCGTACCACACACATTAATTTACTAACTAACTAAATGATAACACAGGATACACACACACGGTATAGGTTATTGATTAGAAACTTAATACGATGGAAACACACACGGTATAGGTTATTGATTAGAAACTTAATACGATGGAAACACACACGGTATAGGTTATTGATTAGAAACTTAATACGATGGAAACACACACGGTATAGGTTATTGATTAGAAACTTAATACAATGGAAATAGGTTCCTATCAGACTAACACAATATGACAGATCCCTAGTGGACTAACACAATATGACAGGTCCCTAGTGGACTAACACAATATGACAGGTCCCTAGTGGACTAACACAATATGACAGGTCCCCAGTGGACTAACACAATATGATAGGTCCCTAGTGGACTAACACAATATGACAGGTCCCTAGTGGACTAACACAATATGACAGGTCCCTAGTGGACTAACACAATATGACAGGTCCCTAGTGGACTAACACAATATGACAGGTCCCCAGTGGACTAACACAATATGATAGGTCCCTAGTGGACTAACACAATATGACAGGTCCCAAGTGGACTAACACAATATGACAGGTCCCTAGTGGACTAACACAATATTACAGGTCCCTAGTGGACTAACACAAAATGACAGGTCCCTAGTGGACTGACACAAAATGACAGGTCCCTAGTGGACTAACACAGTATGACTCTTGTTACAAAGATGGAGAGTTAAAGGGAAAGAGACAACACTTGTATTCTAGTGTAGTGTATAGCACGCAGTGTAGCTTAGTAAATAGCATACACCAGTATGTATTGTAGTGTACAGTATAGTATACAGTGTAGTTTAGTAAATAGTATGCACTAGTATGTATTCTAGTGTAGTGTATAGTATGCAGTGTAGTTTAGTAAATAGTATGCACTAGTATTTATTCTAGTGTAGTGTATAGTATGCACAAATAAGTAGTGTTGTGTAGAGTATAGTATTTACCAGTATGAAGTGTACAGTATGCACTAGTGTATATTGTAGTTTAGTAAATAGTGTGCACTAGTGTGTAGTGTATAATATGTGTCGGCTGGCATCCGCAGGGTGCATGTGATGTGTCTGGTGCAGTAGTGCCTTTGTAGAGGTTAGTTGCACGTGCTTGCATACTTTGCTTACAGCTTGCTGCCGCCTGCTAGCCCTTGTGGTGAATTGGGTAGCCATCAACCACTGTCCCGCAGCCTTGTGGGTTAGTCTGGTAGGACATGGGCTAGGGGAGGACACCCTGAGAGAAAAAGAGTGTTCTGGCGGTGCGAGGTAGGGTTAGGCTACCGCACCTATCAAGAGTTCCACTCAGCAGTGAAAACATGTGAAAGTAAATCATTAACCTGAAACTGGCAACATGGAACATCAGAACTCTTTTGGACACTGACGATAATAGTGATAGACCCCATCAGAGAACAGCTTTGATTGCTACAGAACTAAGGCGCTACAACATTGACATTGTTGCGCTGAGTGAGACCAGGTTCCTGGATGAAGGGTTCCTGATAGAGGAGATAGAAGGTTACACCTTCTGGAAAGGTTCCCTCCAGGTGGATAACATCAGGACGGTGTGGGACTGGCAATTAAGAACAGCATTCTAGCCAGCCTCACAGAAACACCTGTCGGCATAAGTGAAAGACTCATGTCTCTCCGTATCCCCCAAGCCAAGATGCGTTATGCTACTCTTCTCAGTGCATATGCACCAACGTTACCATCTGAAAATGAGGCAAAGGACTGTTTCTACCAGTCATTAGATGAGGCCCTTCACCACATCCCCTGGAAGGAGAAGCTCTTTTTGCTGGGTGACTTCATTGCTAGGGTGAGACAGAACAACAGAATATGGAGCGGAGTGCTGGGTAGGCATGGTATTGGCCAGGTCAATGAGAATGACATGAGCCTGCTAACTCTGTGTTGATCACGATCTCATCGTCACTAACACCTTGTTCCAGCTGAAGAACAAATATAAAACATCATGGATGCCCCCACGCTCCAAACACTGGTACCTGATTGAAACCGTGGATTGATGGCAGCATTCGTGTGAAACTGAAAGCGCGAACCACTGCTTTTAATCAAGGCAAGGTGACCGGAAACATGACCGAATACAAACAGTGTAACTATTCCCTCCGCAAGGCAATCAAACAAGCTAAGCGTCAGTATAGAGAAAAAGTAGAATCTCAATTCAACGGCTCAGACACAAGAGGTATGTGGCAGGGTCTACAGTCAATCACGGATTACAAAAAGAAAACCAGCCCCGTCACAGACCAGGATGTCTTGCTCCCAGGCAGACTAAATAACTTTTTTGCCCGCTTTGAGGACAATACAGGGCCACTGACACGGCCCGCAACCAAAACATGCGGACTCTCCTTCACTGCAGCCAACGTGAGGAAAACATTTAAACGTGTTAACCCTCGCAAGGCTGCAGGCCCAGACGGCATCCCCAGCCGCGCCCTCAGAGCATGCGGAGACCAGCTGGCTGGTGACAACACACTGACTCAACTCCAGCCACTTTAATAATGGGAATTGATGGGAAATGATGTAAAATATATCACTAGCTACTTTAAACAATGCTACCTAATATAATGTTTACATACCCTACATTATTCATCTCATATGTATACGTATATACTGTACTCTATATCATCTACTGCATCTTTATGTAATACATGTATCACTAGCCACTTTAACTATGCCACTTTGTTTACATACTCATCTCATATGTATATACTGCACTCAATACCATCTACTGTATCTTGCCTATGCCGCTCTGTACCATCACTCATTCATATATCTTTATGTACATATTCTTTATCCCCTTACACTTGTGTCTATAAGGTAGTAGTTTTGGAATTGTTAGCTAGATTACTTGTTGGTTATTACTGCATTGTCAAAACTAGAAGCACAAGCATTTCGCTACACTCGCATTAACATCTGCTAACCATGTGTATGTGACAAATAAAATTAGATTTGATTTGATTGACTACATCATGGATCCCCCCACGCTCCAAACACTGGTACCTGATTGACTACATCATGGATGCCCCCACGCTCCAAACACTGGTACCTGATTGACTACATCATGGATGCCCCCACGCTCCAAACACTGGCCCCTTGATTGACTACATCATGGATGCCCCCACGCTCCAAACACTGGCCCCTTGATTGACTACATCATGGATGCCCCCACGCTCCAAACACTGGTACCTGATTGACTACATTATGGATGCCCCCACGCTCCAAACACTGGTACCTGATTGACTACATCATGGATGCCCCCACGCTCCAAACACTGGCCCCTGATTGACTACATCATGGATGCCCCCACGCTCCAAACACTGGTACCTGATTGACTACATCATGGATGCCCCCATGCTCCAAAGACTGGTACCTGATTGACTACATCATAGATGCCCCCACGCTCCAAACACTGGTACCTGATTGACTACTTCATGGATGCCCCCACGCTCCAAACACTGGCCCCTGATTGACTACGTCATTGTGAAACTTTCTGACACTAATGACGTCCTGCTGATGCGTGCCATGATGGGTGCAGAATGCTGGACATATCACTGTGTGGTACTGGCTAAACTCCAGGTGAGAATACGTCCCCACCAACGCCTGCAGAAGTCCAGTGAGAGGTACCTGTACTGTATCCGGCTTGAGAAAGCTGCGGTAAGGGTGAGTTCCGTCACTCTCTCGCTGAAAGGCTGAGGGAGACTGAGGCTCTTCTGAGCACAGAGGACCCCATGGACCAGAAGTGGGTATCTATCAGGAAGAGGCTAACTCCATTGGCTGTAGAGCTAGGAAACAAAGACTGGTTCGATGAGAACTCTGACACCATAACAACCTTACTGGACAATATGCACAAAGCGCACAGGGCTAATCTCAACAGCCCCCATCTGATACCCTTCGCAAGTAATGGCGTGCATCGCGCAAGGAAGTGCAAACCACATTGCGTGCTCTGCACAACAAATGGTGGACGAATATGGCACAGGAAATCCAAATTTATGCCGACCAAAATGGCATGCACAATTTCTACAACTTAACTAAACCTATCTATGGCCCTAGAAGTCTCTCCATCACCCCCATGAAAACAGCTGATGGTCTGACTCTCTTGAAGGACCAAAACCAGATCTTGATGAGGTGGGCTGACCACTTTGAAGCTCAATCAGCATTCTCCTACAGACCGCTCCATCCCGTAAGGGAAGACCCTCATGAAATGAACAAAAATGAATGGCATCTTATTGGCATTGGGCGAATCACGTACACAATCGCAAATACCACTCAAATGGGTGGCAGTTCATCAAAACCATATTGCAACCGGAACATTACAAATGCCAAGTGTAAGAAACCAAAAATCCCATAGGGGCGATCACGCTCCACCATAGATTTCCATATGGGAAATGGTCACAAAGTAAGGTCTCAAGGGTGAAATTTTCAAAATCCCCCCAAAAATCATACATTTTATAACCTCATAAAAATATATATAGATTTTTTATTGAGTTTGTCTATAAAAAGGAATGTATGTTGTATGTTGTGTCCATTTGCCATATATAATCATAGAAAGTCAGTTTCCGAACCCAAAGTCAGTGAACCATGTCCAAATGGCCTAAGAAATGTCCAAATGGCATATATACATTTTGAAAGTACCAAATCAGGATGTTATTTGTCATATATGATCATAGGAAGTTTGCTTTCGAACCCAAAAGGTCAGTGAAGCATGTCCAATTGGCAAAAGAAATGTCCAAATGGCATATTTAAGTATTCAAAAAGAAAGGAGGACCAAGGCATTCTTATTCTTGACACTTCTCCCAGACATATTTAAGGTTAGAACTACCAAGTCAGTGAACCATGTCCAAATGGAATAAGAAATGTCCAAATGGCATATATAAGTATTGAAAGTACCAAATCAGGATGTTATGTTCATTATATAACTATTATTGTACCAAATCAGGATGTTATGTCCATTTGCCATAAGGGATCATAGGAAGTCGGCTTCCAAACCCAAAAGTAAGTAAACCATGTCCAATGGCATAAGAAATGGCCAAATGGCATATATAAGTATTGAAAGTACCAAACCAGGATTTTATGTCCATTTGCCATTGATGATCATTGGAAGGTGGCTTCCGAACCCAAAAGTAAGTGAACCATCTCCAATGGCATAAGAAATTTCCAAATTGCGTAAATAAGTATTGATAGTACCAAATCAGGATGTTATGTCCATTTTGTAATATATAATCATAGGAAGTTGGATTCCGAACCCAAAAGTCAGTGAAGCATATCCAAATGGCATAAGAAATGTGTATATGGCTTTTACGCACACCTCTTGAAGGACCAATTAGGTGCTTTGGACTTCAGGAAGCCATTTCCAAACATAAACATATACAAACCTGAAACAACACAGAAACTGGGGAAGGTAACAATGGCATTTATAAGTATTGAAAGTACCAAATCAGGATGTTATGTCCATTTGCCATAAATGATCATAGGAAGTCGGCTTCCGAACTCAAAAGTAAGTGAAGCATGTCCAAATGGCATTATTTTTGTATAATACTGTGGCAGGGTTTGCAGTATCTGTTCTATGTCAAGACTAAGTTGCATGGGCCGCAGAGAGGGGAGAGGTCAAAATATCATCATGTGTAAACATATCTCTTGGCTCCACAATGTCTGTGTGCCAGTCAGGGTGTCTCTGTGATCTTGTCAAGATAGGATTGTTTGTATTTAGAGTTGGTTGTATCTAAATGACAATTTGATATATGCCTGTTGATATGGCGGGTTGGTTTATGGTTCTGAGTTTGAGAAAGGAGACAAAGCTGAACGATGAATTATGCCGATGCTGTCTTATCCTGTGTGTGTCTTTGCTATAAAGGACCTCATTTGAAATGTAGAAGGGGCTCTCAGAGAATTCATGGTTAGACACTGAATTGCCTGAGAGTCACAGGATTGTGATAGAGTTGATATAATTAAAGATGGACTTTGATAACTAACTCTGACTTGTGTGTGGTTTGCTCCCATGATTTGGTAAATAGAGGAAATTTCCACGACATAACACAATAGAAAAAGTATCTATACAGTGTGTGCAAATGAGGTAGGATATGTGAGGTAAGGCAATAAATAGGCCATAGTGGCGAAATAATTACAATATAGCAATTAAACACTGGAGTGATAGATGTGCAGAAGATGAGTGTTCAAGTGCATGTAGAGATCATGGGTTTTAAAGGAGAAAAATAAATAACAGTATGAGGATGAGGTAGATGGATGGGCTATTTACAGATGGTCTGTGTACAGGTGCAGTGATCTGTGAGCTGCTGGTGAGCTGCTGGTGCTTAAAACTAGTGAGGGAGATATGAGTCTCCAGCTTCAGTGATTTTTGCAGTTTGTTCCAGTCATTGGCAGCAGAGAACTGGAAGGAAAGGCGAGGAGGAATTGCCTTTGGGGGTGACCAGTGAAATATACCTGCTGGAGCACATGCTACGGGTGGGTGCTGCTATGGTGACCAGTGAGCTGAGATAAGGCGGGGCTTTACCTAGCTAAGACTTATAGATGACCTGGAGGATGGATCAGAGAATCACCAGCAGCAAGAGTGACATCATTGATGTATACAGAGAAGAGAGTCAGCCTGAGGATTGAACACTGTGGCACCCCCATAGAGACTGCCAGAGGTCCGGACAACAGGATTCAACAGATTTGACACACTAAACTATCTGAGAAGTAGTTGGTGAACCAGGCGAGGCAGTAATTTGAGAAACCAAGGATGTTGAGTCTGCCGATAAGAATGTGGTGGTTGACAGAGTCGAAAGTCTTGGCCAGGTCGATGAAAGCAGCTGCACAGTATTGTTTCACACTATTGTCTCTTCTCTTATGTTGTCTCTTATCCGGTTATGATGTAGTTTAGGACCTTGAGCGTGGCTGAGGTGCACCCATGACCAGCTCGGAAACCAGACTGCATAGTGGTGAAGGTACGGTGGGATTCGAAATGGTCGGTGATGTTTGTTAACTTGGCTTTTAGCTTTTGACCGGGGTAGCCAGGTGGAAAGCATGGCCAGCCGTAGAATAATGCTTATTGAAACTCTCAATTATTGGTGTTTCCTAGCCTCAGTGCAGTGGACTTGCACTTTTGGAGTTTGCAGTGCACGTTTTTGAGTTTGTGCTACAAGATAAACATTTCTGTTTGAAAAAGAAAGCCTTTGCTTTCCTAATTGCCTGTGTATATTGGTTCCTAACTGCCCTGAATAGTTGAATATCGTGGGGGCTATTCGATGCTAATGCAGTACGCCACAGGATGTTTTTGTGCTGGTCATGAACAGTGAAGTCTGGAGTGAACCAAGGCCTTTTTCTGTTCCTGGTTCTACATTTTTTGAATGTGGCATGCTTATTTAAGATGTTGAGGAAGGCACATTTTAAGAATAACCAGGCATCCTCCACTGACGGTATGAGGTCAATATCCAACCAGGACACCCGGGCCAGGTCGATTAGAAAGGCCTGCTCGCTGAAGTGTTTTAGGGAGCGTTTGACGCTGATGAGGGGTGGTCGTTTGACCGCAGACCCATTACGGACACAGGCAGTGAGGCAGTGATCGCTGAGATCCTGGTTTTAGACTGCAGAGGTGTATTTGGAGGGCAGGTTGGGGAAGATATCTATGAGGGTGCCCATGTTTACGGATTTGGGGTTGTACCTGTTAGGTTCATTGATAATTTGTGTGAGATTGAGGGCATCTAGCTTAGATTCTAGGACGGCCGGGGTGTTAAGCATGTCCCAGTTTAGGTCATCTAACAGCACGAGCTCTGAAGATAGATGGGGGCAATCAATTCACATATGGTGTCCAGAACACAGCTGGGGGCAGAAAGTGGTCTATAGCAAGCGGCAATGGTGAGAGACTTGTTTCTGAAAAGGTGGATTTTTAAAAGTAGAAGCTCAAATTGTTCGGACAAAGACCTGGATAGTATGACAAAACTCTGCAGGCTATCTCTGCAGTATATTGCAACTCCGCCCCCTTTGGCAGATCTATCTTGTCGAAAATGTTTATAGTTAGGGATGGAAATTTCAGGGTTTTTGGTGGTCTTCCTCAGCCAGGATTCAAACACGGCTAGGACATCCGGGTTGGCAGAGTGTACTAAATTAGTGAGTAAAACAAACTTAGGGAGGAGGCTTCTAATGTCAACATGCATGAAACCAAGGCTTTTACGGTTACAGAATCAAATCAAATTTGTCACGTGTGTAGTGTAGAACATGCCCTAGTATATAGTGCATTGTAGTTCATAGTATGCACTAGTGATTTATATACACTACTATGTAGTTTAGTGTATAGTATGCACTGGTACTGTATGTAGTGTATAGTATGCACTACAGTGCTTTGCGAAAGTATTCGGCCCCCTTGAACTTTGCGACCTTTTGCCACATTTCAGGTTTCAAACATAAAGATATAAAACTGTATTTTTTTGTGAAGAATCAACAACAAGTGGGACACAATCATGAAGTGGAACGACATTTATTGGATATTTCAAACTTTTTTAACAAATCAAAAACTGAAAGATTGGGTGTGCAAAATTATTCAGCCCCTTTACTTTCAGTGCAGCAAACTCTCTCCAGAAGTTCAGTGAGGATCTCTGAATGATCCAATGTTGACCTAAATGACTAATGATGATAAATACAATCCACCTGTGTGTAATCAAGTCTCCGTATAAATGCACCTGCACTGTGATAGTCTCAGAGGTCCGTCAAAAGCGCAGAGAGCATCATGAAGAACAAGGAACACACCAGGCAGGTCCGAGATACTGTTGTGAAGAAGTTTAAAGCCGGATTTGGATACAAAAAGATTTCCCAAGCTTTAAACATCCCAAGGAGCACTGTGCAAGCGATAATATTGAAATGGAAGGAGTATCAGACCACTGCAAATCTACCAAGACCTGGCCGTCCCTCTAAACTTTCAGCTCATACAAGGAGAAGACTGATCAGCGATGCAGCCAAGAGGCCCATGATCACTCTGGATGAACTGCAGAGATCTACAGCTGAGGTGGAAGACTCTGTCCATAGGACAACAATCAGTCGTATATTGCACAAATCTGGCCTTTATGGAAGAGTGGCAAGAAGAAAGCCATTTCTTAAAGATATCCATAAAAAGTGTTGTTTAAAGTTTGCCACAAGCCACCTGGGAGACACACCAAACATGTGGAAGAAGGTGCTCTGGTCAGATGAAACCAAAATTGAACTTTTTGGCAACAATGCAAAACGTTATGTTTGGTGTAAAAGCAACACAGCTCATCACCCTGAACACACCATCCCCACTTTCAAACATGGTGGTGGCAGCATCATGGTTTGGGCCTGCTTTTCTTCAGCAGGGACAGGGAAGATGGTTAAAATTGATGGGAAGATGGATGGAGCCAAATACAGGACCATTCTGGAAGAAAACCTGATGGAGTCTGCAAAAGACCTGAGACTGGGACGGAGATTTGTCTTCCAAAAAAATCTACAATGGAATGGTTCAAAAATAAACATATCCAGGTGTTAGAATGGCCAAGTCAAAGTCCAGACCTGAATCCAATCGAGAATCCGTGGAAAGAACTGAAAACTGCTGTTCACAAATGCTCTCCATCCAACCTCACTGAGCTCGAGCTGTTTTGCAAGGAGGAAT
The DNA here is from genome assembly GCF_045791955.1 of Oncorhynchus clarkii lewisi. Taxonomy (NCBI): domain Eukaryota; kingdom Metazoa; phylum Chordata; class Actinopteri; order Salmoniformes; family Salmonidae; genus Oncorhynchus; species Oncorhynchus clarkii. The sequence continues at coordinate 404,869 of NC_092152.1, read as the reverse complement.
GGGAAAAAATGTCAGTCTCTCGATGTGCAAAACTGATAGAGACATACCCCAAGCGACTTACAGCTGTAATCGCAGCAAAAGGTGGCGCTACAAAGTATTAACTTAAGGGGGCTGAATAATTTTGCACGCCCAATTTTTCAGTTTTTGATTTGTTAAAAAAGTTTGAAATATCCAATAAATGTCGTTCCACTTCATGATTGTGTCCCACTTGTTGTTGATTCTTCACAAAAAAATACAGTTTTATATCTTTATGTTTGAAGCCTGAAATGTGGCAAAAGGTCGCAAAGTTCAAGGGGGCCGAATACTTTCGCAAGGCACTGTATGTGTGGTGTATAGTGTATGGTGTTTAACATCCTATTAGTGTTATGTAAGTATTTTTTCTCAATCCATCCTTGAGTGTATGTTTTTGTTCCAGCCCAGCATTTACTCACCTGTTTCATCTAATCAAGGCATTGCTGACTAGTTGTTGAATTTTAGTGTTTTTTTATTTATTTAATTAACTTGGCAAGTCAGATAAGAACAAGTTAGTATTTACAATGACGGCCTAGGAACAGTGGGTTAACTGCTTTGTTCAGGAGCAGAACAACAGATTTGTACCTTGTCAGCTCAGGGATTCAAACCGGCAACCTCTCAGTTACTGGCACAATGGGCCAACCACTAGTGCACCTGCCACTCCTAGTGGCAGTGCTGGTTTTGAACAAACATGTACACATTGCTTCGTAAAGATTTAAGAAAACATACCATGCTCTTTTGATAAATTCAGTTTATTTTTAATATGCATTTCATTTGAAAAATATAAATTCTAAAATTAGTAATTTCACCGGTTTTGTCCTAAAAATCACAAAATTCAATTAAAAATGGTTAGTATGGAACAAACTAAAATTAACTTTTTAATTTAACACTTTTTTGCATGTTACATGTTTTAGAATCATGCTTAATGTACTTCAATCAAGTTGAACTAACTTCCTCCATAATATGTCCCAGACATAAGTTACACTCATTTCCACTGACTATGGTTAAAACAGTGATTCTGAAAATACAGTATGTAGCATACTGTTACGTGTTGATCTACAGATATCTTGAAAGAAACAAATGAACACATTGACAAAGATAAAAGTTTACCTATTGCATCTTGGTGGTCCAACATGCGGTTATGTATGTACAGATATATAGAGGAGAAACCTGGACCGTAATCATAAAGGATCTCAGAGTAGGACTACTGATCTAGGATCAGTTTGTCCATCATAATTAATAGGATAACATACACTGGAATGGATCTCACAGTAGGACTACTAATCTAATCGGTTTGTCCATCATAATTAATAGGATAACATACACTGGAAGGAACTGATCCTAGATCAGCACTCCTACTCTGAGATGCTTTCCGAATATGGGGCCAGACTCACTGGTCAAGACTGACTGGATACAGAGTGAGCTTGAGCAGTGAAGTCAGACAGACAGACAGTGTCAGCCAGTCAGACAGCCAGTCAGACAGTCAGTCAGTCAGTCAGAAAGTGGGCTCGTTTGTGGTAAGATGAAAGCAACCGACTGTAGACGAAAGTTGAGGAGTGAAGTTGGAGTCAGACACGGATGTGGTTTTAGGACAGCAAAGCTCAGTACAACATGGCAGTGTTTCCATTGTTTATAAAAGTTGCTCTTTATAATGTTGAGATAAACATTTCTCCAACCCCCATATCACACACTCACAAACTGTAAATATATGTGTTTACATTGTGCTATCAATTGGTGAAAGAGAGCCCGAAATATATACAATTGTACTTATACAACAGGTGGTTCTAATCCTGGATGCTGATTGGTTAAAACCACATTCTAGACGTTGTCTATTCCACAAGTTACCAGCGGCCAACGCTAGGACGTTAAAATGCCTATTTACTCTGTTCCATCTGACTGCGCCATCCAATGTCTCATCAGCCCAGCCGGCAATTTATAAACTTGATCTCCACTATAAAAAGCATCTAGACATTATCTCACATGTCTTTTAGACTGACATTTAGATTTCAACAGTGGAGATTTGTATAAACCTTGCTGTCTGTCACTCTGAAATTTGCAACATTGTTTCAATGTTAAATTCAATCTCCAGAAGTCCCATAGTATTGAACGTGTCGGGAGTCAGGACGAGACAGACAGGCAGGCAGGCAGCTTTTCTCAGTCATGAATCAGCTGGCATCATTTTATGGATATATACTGAGAAATGTCAATAGAAAACAGGTAAAACGAAACGAAAAGCAGCTAGTTTGCAGTCTTTGCAGCTACTCTGAACAACAGTGTCTTGACGAGAGAGCACATTTTCTATTCCAGGCGAAATAGCTCACCATTAGTTCATTGCAATGGATGTATCCAAATAAATGTCACAAAAAATAGCTTAAACAAACGTAATTGCAGCTACTTTGATGTTATTCTGGCTGTACTGTTTGACATAACTGTGAGTTAGCTGTATTTGGTTAGCTAGCAAGCAAGGGATAAGAACGTTTCCAGCCAGTATGGCAGTGGAACATTTAGAACAAAAACATACAGAACATAAAGACTCAACGATTGGGTCGCGTCTCTGGCAACCGAACCGAAAGAACGAACGACCAGACGGCTTGGGTAGCAACCTTAGATTTGCGTCTGGACTTTATCTCATGGAAGGATGAAGGTATAAATAAATTCATCAAAATAAAGTTTTTAATTAAAATGTCAATCATTATATGAATGTGTTGGTAACCTGTTATATAAAAGTGATAATGGCCTCGAAGCCGGTGTTTGGAGGATATTTTGGCACGTTAACAACACCCATCCAAGCATCGACTTCTCAGGCATTATCACTTAAATATACACTTTATACATGAATCGTGGAAAAGTTGGTTCCTGTTTCAGTCACGTCCTTTGTCATGTTGGCGTGGGTGAAACAAAAACACCCTAATGATTGGTTGACAATAGACCCACCCTCAATGCATGTGATGGCTGCAGGATCTTTCTAAATGACTGTCTGACTGACTAACGGAAACTTGATAAAAGTGAACCGCTCGAACGTGCACAGTCATTTAGACAGTCAGCCAGACAGTCAAACAGTCAGTCAGAAAGTATTTTAGACAGTCAGTCGGTTAGACAGTCATTTAGACAGTCAGCCAGACAGCCAGACAGTCAAACAGTCAGTCAGAAAGTAATTTAGACAGTCAGTCGGTTGGACAGTCATTTAGACAGCCAGTCAGTCATTTAGTTAGTCAGTCAGAGTCATTTAGAGTCAGACAGTCAGTCAATCAGACAGTAATTTAGACAGTCAGTCAGAGAGTAATTTAGACAGTCAGTCAGAGAGTCATTTAGACAGTCAGTCAGTAATTTAGACAGTCCGTCCGTCAGTCAGTCAGACATTAATTTAGACAGTCAGTCAGTCCTTTAAACAGTCATTTAGCCAGTCAGATAGTAATTTAGACAGTCAGTCAAACGGTTATGTACACAGTCGGTTAGTCAGTCAGCCAGACAGTCATTTAAACAATCAGTCAACATTATGATGCTATTAGATAAAACAGCCATCATTATGAATGGGTGGTGTTCAGAAACAGCATCACTATGTCAGCTGAACCGCTGTCCAAACTCTCTCTGTAAAGGACATGGCACACCATAACAAACGTCAGCCATGGACAATAGATCACATGCTGGGTATCCACTAACTCTGACAATTCCACATGTAGAACTCTCAGGAAATTGAAAGAAAATGGAGGCCAATGTTCTGTGGTCAGAAGCAATAGCACATCTGCAAGCTGTGCACAGATGACATTGGTCATGGTATGACCTTCAGACTTTGGGATGGAGGTCTTAGTCTGACATGCAGGTTACATTGGGAAGACTGGAGTCTGGAGTAGACCAGTTATTAGTACGACATGCAGGTTACATTGGGAAGACTGGAGTCTGAAACCTCTTCCCCTTATCAAACATACATTATGGTGGATATTTAACACAAGTACAAAATAATAATTGTTCAAAATAGAGGAAGAATAGCTTCAGTTTGGTTGGATCTGACATGTTGCAGAGCAGCCTTAAGTCTGACCAATGAAATAGGACATTGAAATGAAGTCTCGCTGAGTGCTGCAGTATCCGTGTGTCATTACAGTTAACAGTAAAGTGTTGCAATCACAACTCCAGTGGGAAAAAGTGATATAAAATCTGCATCTAGACAAACAAAATATCAAACATTGTTTAAAAGTGAATGAACTTATATTGTAATAATTATATTATATTTCTATGTCACATGTATTTCTCTGATGTTATATTATATTTAATCTCTTGAATATATTTTACAAGACGTAAAAGAACAGAAGACATATTAACTATATTCCATGCTGTGTCCATCTAGAGAAATGAACTCACACCGTCTGGCAGCTAAAATAAGAGGTAGAGCTACAAAATCAATCAAACTATTCTTTTCCGCAATTCCTTTTCTACTTCTAATAATTGAGACAAAGAACTATATATAAAAAAAGAGCAAAATGGGTTCAACATGCTTCTCTAATAATGAGAACACAACTGTGGATGAATTACAAAGAACAACAGAAACGTAGAACAGAAGAACAGTAGAACAGCAGAACCATAGAGCCGTAGAACAGTAGGACCATAGAACAGTAGAACCAAAGAACTTTAGAACAGTATAAGAACTGTAGAACCATAGAACAGTAGAACAACAGAAAGGGGTTAGATGTGTCAGACACTTCAGAATAAGGAAGACAGATGAACCTACAGTAGTAGCTGTGAAAACTGAAAGACCTAGTGATGAAACAATGTTCTCCACTTCCTATTGGTTAGGATTTAGCGATGAAACCATGTTGTCCTCTTCCTATTGGTTGATCCCTGGGAGGCTCAACTCCTCGATTGACCAAGTCAAGTTTCAGATAATCACTAGTTTTCATTATTGGCTTTTGGAAAACATAAAGCAAATAATAATTGTTTAAAACATTTCAAGTGTGAGTATTGTTGGTGTTGAGTGTTTGTGTGAGGAGGGTCTTGGGGCATGGAGGAGGGTCTTGGGGCATGGAGGAGGGTCTCGGGGCATGGAGGAGGGTCTCGGGGCATGGAGGAGGGTCTCGGGGCATGGAGGAGGGTCTTGGTGCATGGAGGAGGGTCTTGGCGCATGGAGGATAGTCTCTAGGCATGGAGGAGGGTCTTGGGGCATGGAGGAGTGTCCCAGGGCATGGAGGAGGGTCTTGGGGCATGGAGGATAGTCTCGGGGCATGGGGGAGCATCCCAGGGCAGGGAGGAGGGTCTTGGTGCATGGAGGATAGTCTTGGGGCATGGAGGAGGGTCTTGGGGCATGGAGGAGGGTCCCAGGGCATGGAGGAGGGTCTTGGGGCATGGAGGAGGGTCTTGGTGCATGGAGGATAGTCTTGATGCATGGAGTAGGGTCCTGGGGCATGGAGGAGGGTCTTGGGGCATGGAGGAGGGTCTTGGGGCATGGAGGAGGGTCCTGGTGAATGGAGGAGGGTCCCAGGGCATGGAGGAGTGTCTCAGGACATGGAGGAGGGTCCCAGCGCATGGAGGAGGGTCTTGGGGCATGGAGGAGGGTCCCAGGGCATGAAGGAGGGTCTTGGTGCATGGAGGATAGTCTTTGTGCATGGAGTAGGGTCCCAGGGCATAGAGGAGGGTCTTGGGGCATGGAGGAGGGTCTTGGGACATGGGGGAGGGTCTTGGGGCATGGAGGAGGGTCCCAGGGCATGAAGGAGGGTCTTGGGGCATGGAGAAGGGTCTCAGGGCATCGAGGAGGGTGTCGGGCATGGAGGATGGTGTCAGGGCATGGAGGAGGGTCTCGGGGCATGGAGGAGCATGGAGGAGTGTCTCGGGGCATTGAGGAGGGTCTCGGGGCATGGAGGAGGGTATTGGGCCATGGAGGAGGGTCTTGGGGCATGGAGGAGGGTCTTGGGGCATGGAGGAGGGTGTCAGGGCATGGAGGAGGGTCTCGGTGCATGGAGGAGGATCTCGGGGCATGGAGGAGCATGGAGGAGGGTCTCGGGCATGGAGGAGGGTCTTGGGGCATGGAGGAGGGTTTTGGGCCATGGAGGAGGGTCTTGGGGCATGGAGGAGGGTCTTTGGGCATGAAGTAGGGTCTTGGTGCATGGAGGAGGATCTCGGGGCAAGGATGAAGGTATCAGGGCATGGACGAGGGTCTTGGGTCATGGAGTAGGGTCCCAGGGCATCGAGGAGGGTCTTGAGGCGTGGACTAGGGTCTTAGGGCGTGGACGAGGGTCTTGGGGCATGGACGAGGGTCTTGGGGCTGTTGAGAAGTAGGGGCTACAGAGAGGTCTCAGACCCTCGGCTCTTCCAGCGGTAACCGTTGTCATCAGGGTCCATCTCAATTCTAATCTGAGGCACGTTGAGTGGACTCATCTCTGGACTGTGACACAAACAGACAGACAGAACTTTTTTTAATAACATCACATTAACTCATATTAATTCATAGATTCCCATTTTGAAGTGGTCAATGGAGTGGGATATCTTACGGGAAGGACCACATGATTCCATCCAGGTCTTCAGGAGGGATCAGCCAATGAATTATACTGGTGAGGAAATATTTCATAACTCTGGGGGCATTAAATCACCAACCTAGGCTTTAAACCTGTTCAAACAACACCCTCCAGGTGGCAGTATGCACCCTTTCAGTTTGTTTGCCTCAATGGCGCTGCCCATGCTCTCACAGACGCCATAATGGTACAGATACAATGATGTGACGTCTTTCTAAGTCTACGATGTTACCATGTGACCTCAGCATCCACCATCCAACCACTACACACATAGTCCTCTGTAAATGAGGTCTCACCTTGACTGACAGTTGGCCTGGTAGAAGAGCAGCTGCTCAGCACGATGAGTGTCGATCCAGGAATGATGAGGATTTATCTCCTGCGGAGGACAGACAGACAGACAGACAGACAGACAGACAGACAGCCATCATCCCATATCCGTCATTACATCACACCTGGCTTCACATCACTACTCGTAAACTGACAAAGCGGATTTTGACTATTTCTTCTAGGATTATTTTTGTTGAAATCAACATTATCACTGTGAAGAGTGCATTTTTGTAGTAATGCATGCTTTGAGTTTAGTAATGCAGTAAGTTATTGCTAATGAATCCCAATATCAAGAGGATGGCCAGGATTCAATCAAAGGCCCACTGCCTTGATGCACCTTTCATATGCAATGCTATGTTCTCGGAGATCGAATTCACCGTGAACACTGCAGATCTTGGTTCCAGAATAAATTACCTTCAAAAGTAAAATGAGGTGCGCTTGTCGACAATGTGCCTATGATTGAATTCTGGCCGGTGTTCCAGCATTGCCAAACATCAAATATGGTTTGTATGAAGGAGGTCGGCTTATCAACATGGAAGCAGAGTTCTCTTTACACAACACCCCAGAATCACCAATATGCCAGCTTTAAAACAGTGTTTTAGACCAAGCAGGAAGAAAAGGTGGAAATATCCCAAAGCCTTTGTAAACATCTGAAGCACCTTACAGGCACATGTGATGGTGCTTCAGATGAATGATTAGAAGTGAACAGGGTTAGGTGAATAGACAGAGAGAAATAAAGATCAAACACAGATTAATTTACGTTAAGAGCAGCAGAGACCGCAGAGGACTAGCATGAGAGAGAGAGCAGGGGGTGAGTGAGAGAGAGAGGAACAGAATGAGAGAGAAGGAGTGAGTGAGTGAGTGAGTGAGTGAGTGAGTGAGTGAGTGAGTGAGTGAGTGAGTGAGTGAGAGGGACAGAGTGAGAGAGGAGTGAGTGAGTGAGTGAGTGAGTGAGTGAGTGAGTGAGTGAGTGAGGTTTTTGATTAGATGTATTATGATCCCCATTAGTCGGTCAATGGCAACAGCTTGTCTAACTTGAGTACTACACATAATGTTAAATGACATTGCAGACAAAAGACTTAGCATCTATCAGTTACACATACATGTCAGTACATACACACAAGTAGGTCACATACGGAGAGGCATTGTGTTGTGAGGTGCTTTATTTGTTTTTGAAACCAAGTTTGCTGTTCACTTGCGCAATATGAGATTGAAGGGAGGAGAGAGAGAAAGAGCAGGTCATGAGCAGATGAACTACTGAATCTTTCAGCGTTTGTCTACAAAAAGATAGATTTAGAGTTGGATAAAAATGCTTTTTTTTATTTTACAAGGACATATAGAGGATACTACCCTCCACAACACTATGTCACCAGGACATATACACAATACTATCCTCTATAACATAACCTTCACTATGTCACCAGGACATATACACAATACTATCCTCTATAACATAGCCTTCACTATGTCACCAGGACATATACACAATACTATCCTCTATAACATAACCTTCACTATGTCACCAGGACATATACACAATACTATCCTCTATAACATAACCTTCACTATGTCACCAGGACATATACACAATACTATCCTCTATAACATAACCTTCACTATGTCACCAGGACATATACACAATACTATCCTCTATAACATAACCTTCACTATGTCACCAGGACATATACACAATACTATCCTCTATAACATAACCTTCACTATGTCACCAGGACATATACACAATACTATCCTCTATAACATAACCTTCACTATGTCACCAGGACATATACACAATACTATCCTCTATAACATAACCTTCACTATGTCACCAGGACATATACACAATACTATCCTCTATAACATAACCTTCACTATGTCACCAGGACATATACACAATACTATCCTCTATAACATAACCTTCACTATGTCACCAGGACATATACACAATACTATCCTCTATAACATAACCTTCACTATGTCACCAGGACATATAGAGGATACTACCCTCCACAACATAACCCTCACTATGTCACCAGGACATATACACAATACTACCCTCCACAACATAACCTTCACTATGTCACCAGGACATATAGAGGATACTACCCTCCACAACATAACCTTCACTATGTCACCAGGACATATAGAGGATACTACCCTCCACAACATAACCCTCACTATGTCACCAGGACATATACACAATACTACCCTCCACAACATAACCTTCACTATGTCACCAGGACATATACAGGATACTATCCTCTATAACATAACCTTCACAAGGTCACCAGGACATATAGAGGATACTACCCTCCACAACATAACCTTCACTATGTCACCAGGACATATACAGGATACTATCCTCTATAACATAACCTTCACTATGTCACCAGGACATATAGAGGATACTACCCTCCACAACATAACCTTCACTATGTCACCAGGACATATACAGGATACTATCCTCTATAACATAACCTTCACTATGTCACCAGGACATATACACAATACTATCCTCTATAACATAACCTTCACTATGTCATCAGGACATATACAGGATACTACACTCCACAACATAACCTTCACTATGTCACCAGGACATATACAGGATACTACCCTCCACAACATAACCTTCACTATGTCACCAGGACATATACACAATACTATCCTCTATAACATAACCTTCACTATGTCACCAGGACATATACACAATACTATCCTCTATAACATAACCTTCACTATGTCATCAGGACATATACACAATACTATCCTCTATAACATAACCTTCACTATGTCACCAGGACATATACACAATACTATCCTCTATAACATAACCTTCACTATGTCACCAGGACATATACACAATACTATCCTCTATAACATAACCTTCACTATGTCACCAGGACATATACACAATACTATCCTCTATAACATAACCTTCACTATGTCACCAGGACATATACACAATACTATCCTCTATAACATAACCTTCACTATGTCACCAGGACATATACACAATACTATCCTCTATAACATAACCTTCACTATGTCACCAGGACATATACACAATACTATCCTCTATAACATAACCTTCACTATGTCACCAGGACATATAGAGGATACTACCCTCCACAACATAACCCTCACTATGTCACCAGGACATATACACAATACTACCCTCCACAACATAACCTTCACTATGTCACCAGGACATATAGAGGATACTACCCTCCACAACATAACCTTCACTATGTCACCAGGACATATAGAGGATACTACCCTCCACAACATAACCCTCACTATGTCACCAGGACATATACACAATACTACCCTCCACAACATAACCTTCACTATGTCACCAGGACATATACAGGATACTATCCTCTATAACATAACCTTCACTATGTCACCAGGACATATAGAGGATACTACCCTCCACAACATAACCTTCACTATGTCACCAGGACATATACAGGATACTATCCTCTATAACATAACCTTCACTATGTCACCAGGACATATAGAGGATACTACCCTCCACAACATAACCTTCACTATGTCACCAGGACATATACAGGATACTATCCTCTATAACATAACCTTCACTATGTCACCAGGACATATACACAATACTATCCTCTATAACATAACCTTCACTATGTCATCAGGACATATACAGGATACTACACTCCACAACATAACCTTCACTATGTCACCAGGACATATACAGGATACTACCCTCCACAACATAACCTTCACTATGTCACCAGGACATATACACAATACTATCCTCTATAACATAACCTTCACTATGTCATCAGGACATATACAGGATACTACACTCCACAACATAACCTTCACTATGTCACCAGGACATATACAGGATACTACCCTCCACAACATAACCTTCACTATGTCACCAGGACATATACACAATACTATCCTCTATAACATAACCTTCACTATGTCATCAGGACATATACAGGATACTACCCTCCACAACATAACCTTCACTATGTCACCAGGACATATACAGGATACTACCCTCCACAACATAACCTTCACTATGTCACCAGGACATATACAGGATACTACCCTCCACAACATAACCTTCACTATGTCACCAGGACATATACAGGATACTACCCTCCACAACATAACCTTCACTATGTCACCAGGACATATAGAGGATACTACCCTCCACAACATAACCCTCACTATGTCACCAGGACATATACACAATACTACCCTCCACAACATAACCTTCACTATGTCACCAGGACATATACAGGATACTATCCTCTATAACATAACCTTCACTATGTCACCAGGACATATAGAGGATACTACCCTCCACAACATAACCTTCACTATGTCACCAGGACATATACAGGATACTATCCTCTATAACATAACCTTCACTATGTCACCAGGACATATAGAGGATACTACCCTCCACAACATAACCTTCACTATGTCACCAGGACATACACAGGATACTATCCTCTATAACATAACCTTCACTATGTCACCAGGACATATACACAATACTATCCTCTATAACATAACCTTCACTATGTCATCAGGACATATACAGGATACTACACTCCACAACATAACCTTCACTATGTCACCAGGACATATACAGGATGCTGCCCTCCACAACATAACCTTCACTATGTCAACAGGACATATACAGGATACTACCCTCCAGAACATAACCTTCACTATGTCACCAGGACATATAGAGGATACTACCCTCAACAACATAACCTTCACTATGTCACCAGGACATATACACAATACTATCCTCTATAACATAACCTTCACTATGTCATCAGGACATATACAGGATACTACCCTCCCTGAGCCTAACAATGGCAGCAGAGTACCTCACCTATGAAAATGCAGAGGCATCTTTGGCCCCCTGCTCCATGGCATTGTCCTGTGCAGAGGTCACCACAGTACAGTACCCCTTGGATATTAAAAATGACAAGGCATGGAATGAGTATAAAGAGCTCCTCATGGACTCCCAAGGGCTCCCGAGTGGCGCAGGGGTCTAAGGCAATGCATCTCAGTGCTAGAGGTGTCACTACAGACCCTGGCTCGATTCCAGGCTGTATCACAACCGGCAGTGTTTGGGAGTCCCGTAGGGCGGTGCACAATTGGCACCGTTGTCACGCCCTGGCCATAGAGAGGCTTTTATTCTCTATTTTGGTTAGACTAGGGTGTGACTAAGGTGGGAATTCTAGTTTCTTTATATCTATGTTTTCTATTTCTTTGATTTTGGCCGAGTGTGGTTCCCAATCAGAGGCAGCTGTCTATCGTTGTCTCTGATTGGGAATCATAGTTAGGCAGCCTTTTTCCCACCTGTGTTTGGTGGGTAGTTGTTTTCTGTATAGTTTATTTGCCTTACAGTACTGTTCATTTTTTCACTTTGTTATTTTGTTTGAGTGATTATGAGTAATAAAGAATTATGAACACTTACCATGCAGCGTTTTGGTCCAGGCCGTGCAACGAGAATCGTAACACCCATGTCGCCCAGGTTAGGGTTTGGCTGGGGTAGGCGGTCATTGTAAATAAGATAGTGTTCTTAACGGACTTACATGGTTTAGAAAAAATGACAATCCAGAGACACTTTTTGCTGACTGATACAAAAAACAATTTAAATCTTCCACACAGACCATCCCTGGGCATGGCACACAGCTATAAGAGCACACTATCCCCCTTTTAAGAGAGAGGCTATTGGTGGAGGGTGGAACACCAGAATAGTGTAAAACGAGGACCCTGAGACTGAGACACCTTCTGTCAACCTGTACAACAATAGAACAGTGGTGGTGCAGGGCAGCTTTAAACCCTTTCAGCAGGACTTCCACAGAATCAAAGAGAGAGCACCACAGGAGAAGCTATAAACCCTTTCAGCAGGACTTCCATAGAATAAAAGAGAGAGCACCACAGGAGCAGCTCAGCAGGACATCGATAGAATCAAAGAGGTAGCACCACAGGAGAAGCTCAGCAGGACTTCAACAGAATCAAAGAGAGAGCACCACAGGAGAAGCTTTAAACCATTTCAGCAGGACTTCCACAGAATCAAAGAGGTAGCACAGCAGGAGCAGCTTTAAACTCTTTCAGCAGGACTTCCACAGAATCAAAGAGAGAGCACCACAGGAGCAGCTCAGCAGGACTTCCACAGAATCAAAGAGGTAGCACAGCAGGAGAAGCTCAGCAGGACTTCCACAGAATCAAAGAGAGAGCACCACAGGAGAAGCTCAGCAGGACTTCCACAGAATCAAAGAGGTAGCACAGCAGGAGCAGCTTTAAACTCTTTCAGCAGGACTTCCACAGAATCAAAGAGAGAGCACCACAGGAGAAGCTCAGCAGGACTTCCACAGAATCAAAGAGAGAGCACCACAGGAGCAGCTTTAAACCCTTTCAGCAGGACTTCCACAGAATCAAAGAGAGAGCACCACAGGAGAAGCTCAGCAGGACTTCCACAGAATCAAAGAGAGAGCACCACAGGAGAAGCTCAGCAGGACTTCCACAGAATCAAAGAGAGAGCACCACAGGAGAAGCTCAGCAGGACTTCCATAGAATCAAAGAGGTAGCACCACAGGAGAAGCTCAGCAGGACTTCCATAGAATCAAAGAGAGAGCACCACAGGAGAAGCTCAGCAGGACTTCCATAGAATCAAAGAGAGAGCACCACAGGAGAAGCTCAGCAGGACTTCCACAGAATCAAAGAGGTAGCACCACAGGAGAAGCTCAGCAGGACTTCCACAGAATCAAAGAGAGAGCACCACAGGAGCAGCTCAGCAGGACATCGATAGAATCAAAGAGGTAGCACCACAGGAGAAGCTCAGCAGGACTTCCACAGAATCAAAGAGAGAGCACCACAGGAGCAGCTCAGCAGGACATCGATAGAATCAAAGAGGTAGCACCACAGGAGAAGCTCAGCAGGACATCGATAGAATCAAAGAGAGAGCACCACAGGAGCAGCTCAGCAGGACATCGATAGAATCAAAGAGGTAGCACCACAGGAGAAGCTCAGCAGGATTTCCACAGAATCAAAGAGAGAGCACCACAGGAGAAGCTCAGCAGGACATCGATAGAATCAAAGAGGTAGCACCACAGGAGAAGCTCAGCAGGACTTCCACAGAATCAAAGAGAGAGCACCACAGGAGCAGCTCAGCAGGACATCGATAGAATCAAAGAGGTAGCACCACAGGAGAAGCTCAGCAGGACATCGATAGAATCAAAGAGAGAGCACCACAGGAGCAGCTCAGCAGGACATCGATAGAATCAAAGAGGTAGCACCACAGGAGAAGCTCAGCAGGACTTCCACAGAATCAAAGAGAGAGCACCACAGGAGCAGCTCAGCAGGACATCGATAGAATCAAAGAGGTAGCACCACAGGAGAAGCTCAGCAGGACATCGATAGAATCAAAGAGAGAGTACCACAGGAGCAGCTCAGCAGGACATCGATAGAATCAAAGAGGTAGCACAGCAGGAGAAGCTCAGCAGGACTTCCACAGAATCAAAGAGGTAGCACAGCAGGAGAAGCTCAGCAGGACTTCCACAGAATCAAAGAGGTAGCACAGCAGGAGAAGCTCAGCAGGACTTCCATAGAATCAAAGAGAGAGCACCACAGGAGAAGCTCAGCAGGACTTCCATAGAATCAAAGAGAGAGCACCACAGGAGAAGCTCAGCAGGACTTCCACAGAATCAAAGAGGTAGCACCACAGGAGAAGCTCAGCAGGACTTCCACAGAATCAAAGAGAGAGCACCACAGGAGCAGCTCAGCAGGACATCGATAGAATCAAAGAGGTAGCACCACAGGAGAAGCTCAGCAGGACTTCCACAGAATCAAAGAGAGAGCACCACAGGAGCAGCTCTGCAGGAGATCGATAGAATCAAAGAGGTAGCACCACAGGAGAAGCTCAGCAGGACATCGATAGAATCAAAGAGAGAGCACCACAGGAGCAGCTCAGCAGGACATCGATAGAATCAAAGAGGTAGCACCACAGGAGAAGCTCAGCAGGATTTCCACAGAATCAAAGAGAGAGCACCACAGGAGAAGCTCAGCAGGACATCGATAGAATCAAAGAGGTAGCACCACAGGAGAAGCTCAGCAGGACTTCCACAGAATCAAAGAGAGAGCACCACAGGAGCAGCTCAGCAGGACATCGATAGAATCAAAGAGGTAGCACCACAGGAGAAGCTCAGCAGGACATCGATAGAATCAAAGAGAGAGCACCACAGGAGCAGCTCAGCAGGACATCGATAGAATCAAAGAGGTAGCACCACAGGAGAAGCTCAGCAGGACTTCCACAGAATCAAAGAGAGAGCACCACAGGAGCAGCTCAGCAGGACATCGATAGAATCAAAGAGGTAGCACCACAGGAGAAGCTCAGCAGGACATCGATAGAATCAAAGAGAGAGTACCACAGGAGCAGCTCAGCAGGACATCGATAGAATCAAAGAGGTAGCACAGCAGGAGAAGCTCAGCAGGACTTCCACAGAATCAAAGAGGTAGCACAGCAGGAGAAGCTCAGCAGGACTTCCACAGAATCAAAGAGGTAGCACAGCAGGAGAAGCTCAGCAGGACATCGATAGAATCAAAGAGGTAGCACCACAGGAGCAGCTCAGCAGGACTTCCACAGAATCAAAGAGAGAGCACAGCAGGAGCAGCTTTAAACTCTTTCAGCAGGACTTCCACAGAATCAAAGAGAGAGCACCACAGGAGAAGCTCAGCAGGACTTCCACAGAATCAAAGAGGTAGCACAGCAGGAGAAGCTCAGCAGGACATCGATAGAATCAAAGAGAGAGCACCACAGGAGCAGCTCAGCAGGACTTCCACAGAATCAAAGAGAGAGCACCACAGGAGCAGCTCAGCAGGACTTCCACAGAATCAAAGAGAGAGCACCACAGGAGAAGCTCAGCAGGACTTCCACAGAATCAAAGAGAGAGCACCACAGGAGAAGCTCAGCAGGACTTCCACAGAATCAAAGAGAGAGCACCACAGGAGAAGCTCAGCAGGACTTCCACAGAATCAAAGAGAGAGCACCACAGGAGAAGCTTTAAACCCTTTCAGCAGGACATCGATAGAATCAAAGAGGTAGCACAGCAGGAGAAGCTCAGCAGGACATCGACAGAATCAAAGAGAGAGCACCACAGGAGAAGCTCAGCAGGACATCGATAGAATCAAAGAGGTAGCACCACAGGAGCAGCTTAAAACCCTTTCAGCAGGACTTCCACAGAATCAAAGAGAGAGCACCACAGGAGAAGCTCAGCAGGACATCGATAGAATCAAAGAGAGAGCACCACAGGAGCAGCTCAGCAGGACTTCCATAGAATCAAAGAGAGAGCACCACAGGAGAAGCTCTCACTTGGTGATGACTCCCCCACCCCGAAGGAGTCTGATTATACCTCCTCTTAAAACTGCCCTGCAGATGAGGTAAGTCGCCCTCACAGCACTGAACACACCCAGGTCCCACAACTGCACTGCTCCTCCCTTGTTGAGAAAGATATATTCAGAGAGCTAGAGAAAGAAATGGTGGAGCTCAGACAGCTAGTCCAGTCAATCCAGACAGAACAGAATAACAAAACACCCACCCAACAAGACCTGGAGAGGGAGATAGAAGACTGTAAGAGAGAGCTGGCATTACTCCATACTGAGGTGAGAGAACTTAAGGAGCAGAGAGAGGAACACACAGCCCAGCTAACAGAGGACCACACAGCCCAGCTAACAGAGGACCACACAGCCCAGCTAACAGAGGGAGACACAGTCCAGCTAACAGAGGACCACACAGCCCAGCTAACAGAGGACCACACAGCCCAGCTAACAGAGGACCACACAGCCAAGCTAACAGAGGACCACACAGCCCAGCTAACAGAGGGAGACACAGCCCAGCTAACAGAGGAACACACAGCCCAGGTAACAGAGGACCACACAGCCCAGCTAACAGAGGAACACACAGCCCAGCTAACAGAGGACCACACAGCCCAGCTAACAGAGGACCACACAGCCCAGCTAACAGAGGACCACACAGCCCAGCTAACAGAGGGAGACACAGTCCAGCTAACAGAGGACCACACAGCCCAGCTAACAGAGGAACACACAGCCCAGCTAACAGAGGACCACACAGCCCAGCTAACAGAGGACCACACAGCCCAGCTAACAGTGGGAGACACAGTCCAGCTAACAGAGGAACACACAGCCCAGCTAACAGAGGAACACACAGCCCAGCTAACAGAGGACCACACAGCCCAGCTAACAGAGGACCACACAGCCCAGCTAACAGTGGGAGACACAGTCCAGCTAACAGAGGAACACACAGCCCAGCTAACAGAGGACCACAGCCCAGCTAACAGAGGACCACAAAGCCCAGCTAACAGCGGAACACACAGCCCAGCTAACAGAGGAACACACAGCCCAGCTAACAGAGGACCACACAGCCCAGCTAACAGAGGACCACACAGCCCAGCTAACAGAGGAACACACAGCCCAGCTAACAGAGGACCACACAGCCCAGCTAACAGAGGAACACAGCCCAGCTAACAGAGGACCACACAGCCCAGCTAACAGAGGAACACACAGCCCAGCTAACAGAGGACCACACAGCCCAGCTAACAGAGGACCACACAGCCCAGCTAACAGAGGGAGACACAGCCCAGCTAACAGAGGAACACACAGCCCAGGTAACAGAGGACCACACAGCCCAGCTAACAGAGGAACACACAGCCCAGCTAACAGAGGACCACACAGCCCAGCTAACAGAGGACCACACAGCCCAGCTAACAGAGGACCACACAGCCCAGCTAACAGAGGGAGACACAGTCCAGCTAACAGAGGACCACACAGCCCAGCTAACAGAGGAACACACAGCCCAGCTAACAGAGGACCACACAGCCCAGCTAACAGAGGACCACACAGCCCAGCTAACAGTGGGAGACACAGTCCAGCTAACAGAGGAACACACAGCCCAGCTAACAGAGGAACACACAGCCCAGCTAACAGAGGACCACACAGCCCAGCTAACAGAGGACCACACAGCCCAGCTAACAGTGGGAGACACAGTCCAGCTAACAGAGGAACACACAGCCCAGCTAACAGAGGACCACAAAGCCCAGCTAACAGCGGAACACACAGCCCAGCTAACAGAGGAACACACAGCCCAGCTAACAGAGGACCACACAGCCCAGCTAACAGAGGACCACACAGCCCAGCTAACAGAGGAACACACAGCCCAGCTAACAGAGGACCACACAGCCCAGCTAACAGAGGAACACAGCCCAGCTAACAGAGGACCACACAGCCCAGCTAACAGAGGAACACACAGCCCAGCTAACAGAGGACCACACAGCCCAGCTAACAGAGGAACACACAGCCCAGCTAACAGAGGACCACACAGCCCAGCTAACAGAGGAACACACAGCCCAGCTAACAGAGGACCACACAGCCCAGCTAACAGAGGAACACAGCCCAGCTAACAGAGGAACACACAGCCCAGCTAACAGAGGACCACACAGCCCAGCTAACAGAGGACCACACAGCCCAGCTAACAGAGGAACACAGCCCAGCTAACAGAGGAACACACAGCCCAGCTAACAGAGGACCACACAGCCCAGCTAACAGAGGACCACACAGCCCAGCTAACAGAGGACCACACAGCCCAGCTAACAGAGGAACACACAGCCCAGCTAACAGAGGACCACAAAGCCCAGCTAACAGCGGAACACACAGCCCAGCTAACAGTGGAACACACAGCCCAGCTAACAGAGGACCACACAGCCCAGCTAACAGAGGACCACACAGCCCAGCTAACAGAGGACCACACAGCCCAGCTAACAGAGGACCACAAAGCCCAGCTAACAGCGGAACACACAGCCCAGCTAACAGAAGAACACACAGCCCAGCTAACAGAGGACCACACAGCCCAGCTAACAGAGGGAGACACCGCCCAGCTTAAAGAGGTCCACACAGCCCAGCCAACAGAGGGAGACACAGCCCAGCTAACAGAGGGAAACACAGCCCAGCTGACAGAGGGAGACACCGCCCAGCCAACAGAGGGAGACACAGCCCAGCTAACAAAGGGAGACACAGCCCAGCTTACAGTGGTCCACACAGCCCAGCTAACAGAAGGAGACACAGCCCAGCGAACAGAGACACAGCCCAGCTAACAGAGGAACACACAGCCCAGCTAACAGCGGAACACACAGCCCAGCTAACAGAGGAACACACAGCCCAGCTAACAGGTGGAGACACCGCCCAACTTACAGATGTCCACACAGCCCAGCTAACAGAGGGAGACACAGCCCAGCTAACAGAGCGAGACACAGCCCAGCTAACAGAGGAACACAGCCCAGCTAATAGAGGAACACACAGCCCAGCTAACAGAGGACCACACAGCCCAGCTAACAGAGGAACACACAGCCCAGCTAACAGAGGAACACACAGCCCAGCTAACAGAGGACCACACAGCCCAGCTAACAGAGGAACACACAGCCCAGCTAACAGAGGAACACACAGCCCAGCTAACAGAGGACCACACAGCCCAGCTAACAGAGGACCACACAGCCCAGCTAACAGAGGAACACAGCCCAGCTAACAGAGGAACACACAGCCCAGCTAACAGAGGACCACACAGCCCAGCTAACAGAGGACCACACAGCCCAGCTAACAGAGGACCACACAGCCCAGCTAACAGAGGAACACACAGCCCAGCTAACAGAGGACCACAAAGCCCAGCTAACAGCGGAACACACAGCCCAGCTAACAGTGGAACACACAGCCCAGCTAACAGAGGACCACACAGCCCAGCTAACAGAGGACCACACAGCCCAGCTAACAGAGGAACACAGCCCAGGTAACAGAGGAACACACCGCCCAGCTTAAAGAGGTCCACACAGCCCAGCCAACAGAGGGACACAGCCCAGCTAACAGAGGAACACACAGCCCAGCTAACAGAGGAAGACACAGCCCAGCTAACAGAGGACCACACAGCCCAGCTAACAGAGGAAGACACAGCCCAGCTAACAGAGGACCACAAAGCCCAGCTAACAGCGGAACACACAGCCCAGCTAACAGAAGAACACACAGCCCAGCTAACAGAGGACCACACAGCCCAGCTAACAGAGGGAGACACCGCCCAGCTTAAAGAGGTCCACACAGCCCAGCCAACAGAGGGAGACACAGCCCAGCTAACAGAGGGAAACACAGCCCAGCTAACAGAGGGAGACACCGCCCAGCCAACAGAGGGAGACACAGCCCAGCTAACAAAGGGAGACACAGCCCAGCTTACAGTGGTCCACACAGCCCAGCTAACAGAAGGAGACACAGCCCAGCGAACAGAGACACAGCCCAGCTAACAGAGGAACACACAGCCCAGCTAACAGCGGCACACACAGCCCAGCTAACAGAGGAACACACAGCCCAGCTAACAGGTGGAGACACCGCCCAACTTACAGATGTCCACACAGCCCAGCTAACAGAGGGAGACACAGCCCAGCTAACAGAGCGAGACACAGCCCAGCTAACAGAGGAACACAGCCCAGCTAATAGAGGAACACACAGCCCAGCTAACAGAGGACCACACAGCCCAGCTAACAGAGGAACACACAGCCCAGCTAACAGAGGACCACACAGCCCAGCTAACAGAGGGGACACCGCCCAACTTACAGAGGTCCACACAGCCCAGCTAACAGAGAGAGACACCGCCCAGCTTACAGAGGTCCACAAAGCCCAGCTAACAGAGGGAGACACAGTCCAGCTAACAGAGACACAGCCCAGCTAACAGAGGAACACACAGCCCAGCTAACAGAGGGAGACACAGCCCAGCTGACAGGGGGATACATAGCCCAGCTAACAGAGGACCACACAGCCCAGCTAACAGAGGATCACACCACCCAGCTAACAGAGGGAGACACAGCCCAGCTAACAGAGGGAGACACAGCCCAGCTAACAGAGGGAGACACAGCCCAGCTAACAGTGGGAGACACACCCCACTTAACAGAGGGAAACACAGCCCAGCTAAGAGAGGAAGACACAGCCCAGCAAACAGGGGGAGACACAGCCCAGCTAACAAAGGACCACACAGCCCAGCTAACAGAGGGAGACACCGCCCAGCTTAAAGAGGTCCACACAGCCCAGCCAACAGAGGGAGACACAGCCCAGCTTACAGTGGTCCACACAGCCCAGCTAACAGAAGGAGACACAGCCCAGCGAACAGAGACACAGCCCAGCTAACAGGTGGAGACACCGCCCAACTTACAGATGTCCACACAGCCCAGCTAACAGAGGGAGACACAGCCCAGCTAACAGAGCGAGACACAGCCCAGCTAACAGAGGAACACACAGCCCAGCTAATAGAGGAACACACAGCCCAGCTAACAGAGGACCACACAGCCCAGCTAACAGAGGAACACACAGCCCAGCTAACAGAGGACCACACAGCCCAGCTAACAGAGGGGACACCGCCCAACTTACAGAGGTCCACACAGCCCAGCTAACAGAGAGAGACACCGCCCAGCTTACAGAGGTCCACAAAGCCCAGCTAACAGAGGGAGACACAGTCCAGCTAACAGAGACACAGCCCAGCTAACAGAGGAACACACAGCCCAGCTAACAGAGGGAGACACAGCCCAGCTGACAGGGGGATACATAGCCCAGCTAACAGAGGACCACACAGCCCAGCTAACAGAGGACCACACCACCCAGCTAACAGAGGGAGACACAGCCCAGCTAACAGAGGGAGACACAGCCCAGCTAACAGAGGGAGACACAGCCCAGCTAACAGTGGGAGACACACCCCACTTAACAGAGGGAAACACAGCCCAGCTAAGAGAGGAAGACACAGCCCAGCAAACAGGGGGAGACACAGCCCAGCTAACAGAGGAACACACAGCCCAGCTAACAGTGGAACACACAGCCCAGCTAACAGAGGAACACACAGCCCAGCTAACAGAGGGAGACACCGCCCAGCTTACAGAGGACCACACAGCCCAGCCAACAGAGGGAGACACAGCCCAGCTAACAGGGAGAGACACAGTCCAGCTTACAGTGGTCCTCACAGCCCAGCTAACAGAGGGAGACACAGCCCAGCTAACAGAGGGAAACACAGCACAGCAAACAGAGGGAGACACCGCCCAGCTTACAGAGGTC
The DNA here is from genome assembly GCF_045791955.1 of Oncorhynchus clarkii lewisi. Taxonomy (NCBI): domain Eukaryota; kingdom Metazoa; phylum Chordata; class Actinopteri; order Salmoniformes; family Salmonidae; genus Oncorhynchus; species Oncorhynchus clarkii. The sequence continues at coordinate 382,874 of NC_092152.1, read as the reverse complement.
CACAAAGCCCAGCTAACAGGGGAGAAACAGACCAGCTAACAGAGACACAGCCCAGCTAACAGAGGACCACACTGCCCAGCTAACAGAGGGAGACACAGCCCAGCTAACAGAGGGAGACACAGCCCAGCTAACAGAGGGAGACACACCCCACTTAACAGAGGGAAACACAGCCCAGCTAACAGAGGACCACACAGCCCAGCTAACAGAGGGAGACACCGCCCAGCTTACAGAGGACCACACAGCCCAGCCAACAGAGGGAGACACAGCCCAGCTAACAGAGGGAGACACAGTCCAGCTTACAGTGGTCCACACAGCCCAGCTAACAGAGGGAGACACAGCCCAGCTAACAGAGGGAAACACAGCACAGCAAACAGAGGGAGACACCGCCCAGCTTACAGAGGTCCACAAAGCCCAGCTAACAGGGGAGAAACAGACCAGCTAACAGAGACACAGCCCAGCTAACAGAGGACCACACCACCCAGCTAACAGTTGGAGACACAGCCCAGCTAACAGAGGGAGACACAGCCCAGCTAACAGAGGGAGACACACCCCACTTAACAGAGGGAAACACAGCCCAGCTAACAGAGGAACACACAGCCCAGCTAACAGAGGGAGACACAGCCCAGCTAACAGAGGGAGACACAGCCCAGCTAACAGAGGGAGACACAGCCCAGCTAACAGTAGGAGACACAGCCCAGCTAACAGAGGAACACACAGCCCAGCTTACAGAGGGAGACACCGCCCAGCTTACAGAGGACCACACAGCCCAGCCAACAGAGGGAGACACAGCCCAGCTAACAGAGGGAGACACAGCCCAGCTTACAGTGGTCCACACAGCCCAGCTAACAGAGGGAGACACAGCCCAGCTAAAAGAGGGAGACACAGCCCAGCTAACAGAGGGAGACACCGCCCAGCTTACAGAGGTCCACAAAGCCCAGCTAACAGAGGAGACACAGTCCAGCTAACAGGGGGAGACACAGCCCAGCTAACAGAGGACCACACAGCCCAGCTAACAGAGGATCACACCGCCCAGCTAACAGAGGGAGACACAGCCCAGCTAACAGAGGGAGACACAGCCCAGCTAACAGAGGGAGACACAGCACAGCTAACAGTGGGAGACACACACCACTTAACAGAGGGAAACACAGCCCAGCTAAGAGAGGAAGACACAGCCCAGCTAACAGAGGGAGACACAGCCCAGCTAACAGTGGGAGACACACCCCACTTAACAGAGGCAAACACAGCCCAGCTAACAGTGGGAGACACAGCCCAGCTAACAGTAGGAGACACAGCCCAGCTAACAGAGGAACACACAGCCCAGCTAACAGAGGGAGACACCGCCCAGCTTACAGAGGACCACACAGCCCAGCCAACAGAGGGAGACACAGCCCAGCTAACAGAGGGAGACACAGCCCAGCTTACAGTGGTCCACACAGCCCAGCTAACAGAGGGAGACACAGCCCAGCTAACAGAGGGAGACACAGCCCAGCTAACAGAGGGAGACACCGCCCAGCTTACAGAGGTCCACAAAGCCCAGCTAACAGGGGAGACACAGCCCAGCTAAAAGAGGACCACACAGCCCACATAACAGAGGACCACACAGCCCAGCTAACAGAGGACCACACAGCCCAGCTAACAGAGGGAGACTAAGCCCAGCTAACAGAGGGAGACACAGCCCAGCTAACAGAGGGAGACACAGCCCAGCTAACAGAGGGAGACACAGTCCAGCTAACAGAGGGAGACACAGCCCAGCTAACAGAGGGAGACACAGCCCAGCTAACAGAGGGAGACACAGCCCAGCTAACAGGGGGAGACACAACCCCACTTAACAGAGGGAAACACAGCCCAGCTAACAGAGGAACACACAGCCCAGCTAACAGAGGACCACACAGCCCAGCTAACAGAGGGAGACACAGCCCAGCTAACAGAGGGAGACACAGCCCAGCTAACAGTGGGAGACACACCTCACTTAACAGAGGGAAACACAGCCCAGCAAAGAGATGAAGACACAGCCCAGCTAACAGGGGGAGACACAGCCCAGCTAACAGCGGAACACACAGCCCAGCTAACAGAGGGGGACACAGCCCAGCTAACAGAGGGAGACACACCCCAGCTAACAGAGGAACACACAGCCCAGCTAACAGTGGAACACACAGCCCAGCTAACAGAGGAACACACAGCCCAGCTAACAGAGGGAGACACCACCCAGCTTACAGAGGACCACACAGCCCAGCCAACAGAGGTAGACACAGTCCAGCTAACAGAGGGAGACACAGCCCAGCTTGCAGTGGTCCACACATCCCAGCTAACAGAGGGAGACACAGCCCAGCTAACAGAGGGAGACACCGCCCAGCTTACAGAGGTCCACAAAGCCCAGCTAACAGAAGGAGACACAGCCCAGCTAACAGAGACACAGCCCAGCTAACAGAGGACCACACAGCCCACATAACAGAGGACCACACAGCCCAGCTAACAGAGGGAGACAAAGCCCAGCTAACAGAGGACCACACAGCCCAGCTAACAGTGGAACACACAGCCCAGCTAACAGAGGAACACACAGCCCAGCTAACAGAGGGAGACACCGCCCAGCTTACAGAGGACCACACAGCCCAGCCAACAGAGGGAGACACAGCCCAGCTAACAGAGGGAGACACAGCCAAGCTTACAGTGGTCCACACAGCCCAGCTAACAGAGGGAGACAAAGCCCAGCTAACAGAGGGAGACACAGCCCAGCTAACAGAGGGAGACACCGCCCAGCTTACAGAGGTCCACAAAGCCCAGCTAACAGAGGGAGACACAGCCCAGCTAACAGAGACACAGCCCAGCTAACAGAGGACCACACAGCCCACATAACAGAGGACCACACAACCCAGCTAACAGAGGGAGACACAGCCCAGCTAACAGAGGACCACACAGCCCAGCTAACAGAGGACCACACCGCCCAGCTAACAGAGGGAGACAAAGCCCAGCTAACAGAGGAACACACAGCCCAGCTAACAGAGGGGGACACAGCCCAGCTAACAGAGGGAGACACACCCCGGCTAACAGAGGAACACACAGCCCAGCTAACAGAGGGGACACCGCCCAACTTACAGAGGTCCACACAGCCCAGCTAACAGAGAGAGACACCGCCCAGCTTACAGAGGTCCACAAAGCCCAGCTAACAGAGGGAGACACAGTCCAGCTAACAGAGACACAGCCCAGCTAACAGAGGAACACACAGCCCAGCTAAAAGAGGGAGACACAGCCCAGCTGACAGGGGGATACATAGCCCAGCTAACAGAGGACCACACAGCCCAGCTAACAGAGGATCACACCACCCAGCTAACAGAGGGAGACACAGCCCAGCTAACAGAGGGAGACACAGCCCAGCTAACAGAGGGAGACACAGCCCAGCTAACAGTGGGAGACACACCCCACTTAACAGAGGGAAACACAGCCCAGCTAAGAGAGGAAGACACAGCCCAGCAAACAGGGGGAGACACAGCCCAGCTAACAGAGGAACACACAGCCCAGCTAACAGTGGAACACACAGCCCAGCTAACAGAGGAACACACAGCCCAGCTAACAGAAGGAGACACCGCCCAGCTTACAGAGGACCACACAGCCCAGCCAACAGAGGGAGACACAGCCCAGCTAACAGAGGGAGACACAGTCCAGCTTACAGTGGTCCTCACAGCCCAGCTAACAGAGGGAGACACAGCCCAGCTAACAGAGGGAAACACAGCACAGCAAACAGAGGGAGACACCGCCCAGCTTACAGAGGTCCACAAAGCCCAGCTAACAGGGGAGAAACAGACCAGCTAACAGAGACACAGCCCAGCTAACAGAGGACCACACCGCCCAGCTAACAGAGGGAGACACAGCCCAGCTAACAGAGGGAGACACAGCCCAGCTAACAGAGGGAGACACAGCCCAGCTAACAGAGGGAGACACACCCCACTTAACAGAGGGAAACACAGCCCAGCTAACAGAGGACCACACAGCCCAGCTAACAGAGGGAGACACCGCCCAGCTTACAGAGGACCACACAGCCCAGCCAACAGAGGGAGACACAGCCCAGCTAACAGAGGGAGACACAGTCCAGCTTACAGTGGTCCACACAGCCCAGCTAACAGAGGGAGACACAGCCCAGCTAACAGAGGGAAACACAGCACAGCAAACAGAGGGAGACACCGCCCAGCTTACAGAGGTCCACAAAGCCCAGCTAACAGGGGAGAAACAGACCAGCTAACAGAGACACAGCCCAGCTAACAGAGGACCACACCACCCAGCTAACAGTTGGAGACACAGCCCAGCTAACAGAGGGAGACACAGCCCAGCTAACAGAGGGAGACACACCCAACTTAACAGAGGGAAACACAGCCCAGCTAACAGAGGAACACACAGCCCAGCTAACAGAGGGAGACACAGCCCAGCTAACAGAGGGAGACACAGCCCAGCTAACAGAGGGAGACACAGCCCAGCTAACAGTAGGAGACACAGCCCAGCTAACAGAGGAACACACAGCCCAGCTTACAGAGGGAGACACCGCCCAGCTTACAGAGGACCACACAGCCCAGCCAACAGAGGGAGACACAGCCCAGCTAACAGAGGGAGACACAGCCCAGCTTACAGTGGTCCACACAGCCCAGCTAACAGAGGGAGACACAGCCCAGCTAAAAGAGGGAGACACAGCCCAGCTAACAGAGGGAGACACCGCCCAGCTTACAGAGGTCCACAAAGCCCAGCTAACAGAGGAGACACAGTCCAGCTAACAGGGGGAGACACAGCCCAGCTAACAGAGGACCACACAGCCCAGCTAACAGAGGATCACACCGCCCAGCTAACAGAGGGAGACACAGCCCAGCTAACAGAGGGAGACACAGCCCAGCTAACAGAGGGAGACACAGCACAGCTAACAGTGGGAGACACACACCACTTAACAGAGGGAAACACAGCCCAGCTAAGAGAGGAAGACACAGCCCAGCTAACAGAGGGAGACACAGCCCAGATAACAGTGGGAGACACACCCCACTTAACAGAGGCAAACACAGCCCAGCTAACAGTGGGAGACACAGCCCAGCTAACAGTAGGAGACACAGCCCAGCTAACAGAGGAACACACAGCCCAGCTAACAGAGGGAGACACCGCCCAGCTTACAGAGGACCACACAGCCCAGCCAACAGAGGGAGACACAGCCCAGCTAACAGAGGGAGACACAGCCCAGCTTACAGTGGTCCACACAGCCCAGCTAACAGAGGGAGACACAGCCCAGCTAACAGAGGGAGACACAGCCCAGCTAACAGAGGGAGACACCGCCCAGCTTACAGAGGTCCACAAAGCCCAGCTAACAGGGGAGACACAGCCCAGCTAAAAGAGGACCACACAGCCCACATAACAGAGGACCACACAGCCCAGCTAACAGAGGACCACACAGCCCAGCTAACAGAGGGAGACTAAGCCCAGCTAACAGAGGGAGACACAGCCCAGCTAACAGAGGGAGACACAGCCCAGCTAACAGAGGGAGACACAGCCCAGCTAACAGAGGGAGACACAGTCCAGCTAACAGAGGGAGACACAGCCCAGCTAACAGAGGGAGACACAGCCCAGCTAACAGAGGGAGACACAGCCCAGCTAACAGGGGGAGACACACCCCACTTAACAGAGGGAAACACAGCCCAGCTAACAGAGGAACACACAGCCCAGCTAACAGAGGGAGACACAGCCCAGCTAACAGAGGGAGACACAGCCCAGCTAACAGAGGGAGACACAGCCCAGCTAACAGTGGGAGACACACCTCACTTAACAGAGGGAAACACAGCCCAGCAAAGAGATGAAGACACAGCCCAGCTAACAGCGGAACACACAGCCCAGCTAACAGAGGGGGACACAGCCCAGCTAACAGAGGGAGACACACCCCAGCTAACAGAGGAACACACAGCCCAGCTAACAGTGGAACACACAGCCCAGCTAACAGAGGAACACACAGCCCAGCTAACAGAGGGAGACACCACCCAGCTTACAGAGGACCACACAGCCCAGCCAACAGAGGGAGACACAGTCCAGCTAACAGAGGGAGACACAGCCCAGCTTACAGTGGTCCACACATCCCAGCTAACAGAGGGAGACACAGCCCAGCTAACAGAGGGAGACACCGCCCAGCTTACAGAGGTCCACAAAGCCCAGCTAACAGAAGGAGACACAGCCCAGCTAACAGAGACACAGCCCAGCTAACAGAGGACCACACAGCCCACATAACAGAGGACCACACAGCCCAGCTAACAGAGGGAGACAAAGCCCAGCTAACAGAGGACCACACAGCCCAGCTAACAGTGGAACACACAGCCCAGCTAACAGAGGAACACACAGCCCAGCTAACAGAGGGAGACACCGCCCAGCTTACAGAGGACCACACAGCCCAGCCAACAGAGGGAGACACAGCCCAGCTAACAGAGGGAGACACAGCCAAGCTTACAGTGGTCCACACAGCCCAGCTAACAGAGGGAGACAAAGCCCAGCTAACAGAGGGAGACACAGCCCAGCTAACAGAGGGAGACACCGCCCAGCTTACAGAGGTCCACAAAGCCCAGCTAACAGAGGGAGACACAGCCCAGCTAACAGAGACACAGCCCAGCTAACAGAGGACCACACAGCCCACATAACAGAGGACCACACAACCCAGCTAACAGAGGGAGACACAGCCCAGCTAACAGAGGACCACACAGCCCAGCTAACAGAGGACCACACCGCCCAGCTAACAGAGGGAGACACACCCCACTTAACAGAGGGAAACAAAGCCCAGCTAACAGAGGAACACACAGCCCAGCTAACAGAGGGGGACACAGCCCAGCTAACAGAGGGAGACACACCCCGGCTAACAGAGGAACACACAGCCCAGCTAACAGAGGGAGACACAGCCCAGCTTACAGTGGTCCACACAGCCCAGCTAACAGATGGAGACACCGCCCAGCTTACAGAGGTCCACAAAGCCCAGCTAACAGAAGGAGACACAGCCCAGCTAACAGAGACACAGCAAAGCTAACAGAGGAACACACAGCCCAGCTAACAGAGGACCACACCGCCCAGCTAACAGAAGGAGACACAGCCCAGCTAACAGAGGGAGACACAGCCCAGCTAACAGTGGGAGACACACCCCACTTAACAGAGGGAAACACAGCCCAGCTAACAGTGGGAGACACAGCCCAGCTAACAGTAGGAGACACAGCCCAGCTAACAGAGGGAGACACAGCCCAGCTAACAGAGGGAGACACACCCCACTTAACAGAGGGAAACACAGCCCAGCTAACAGAGGAACACACAGCCCAGCTAACAGAGGGAGACACCGCCCAGCTTACAGAGGACCACACAGCCCAGCCAACAGAGGGAGACACAGCCCAGATAACAGAGGGAGACACAGTCCAGCTTACAGTGGTCCACACAGCCCAGCTAACAGAGGGAGACACAGCCCAGCTAACAGAGGGAAACACAGCACAGCAAACAGAGGGAGACACCGCCCAGCTTACAGAGGTCCACAAAGCCCAGCTAACAGGGGAGAAACAGACCAGCTAACAGAGACACAGCCCAGCTAACAGAGGACCACACCGCCCAGCTAACAGAGGGAGACACAGCCCAGCTAACAGAGGACCACACCGCCCAGCTAACAGATGGAGACACAGCCCAGCTAACAGAGGGAGACACAGCCCAGCTAACAGAGGGAGACACACCCCACTTAACAGAGGGAAACACAGCCCAGCTAACAGAGGAACACACAGCCCAGCTAACAGAGGGAGACACAGCCCAGCTAACAGAGGGAGACACAGCCCAGCTAACAGATGGAGACACAGCCCAGCTAACAGTAGGAGACACAGCCCAGCTAACAGAGGAACACACAGCCCAGCTTACAGAGGGAGACACCGCCCAGCTTACAGAGGACCACACAGCCCAGCCAACAGAGGGAGACACAGCCCAGCTAACAGAGGGAGACACAGCCCAGCTTACAGTGGTCCACACAGCCCAGCTAACAGAGGGAGACACAGCCCAGCTAAAAGAGGGAGACACAGCCCAGCTAACAGAGGGAGACACCGCCCAGCTTACAGAGGTCCACAAAGCCCAGCTAACAGAGGAGACACAGTCCAGCTAACAGGGGGAGACACAGCCCAGCTAACAGAGGACCACACAGCCCAGCTAACAGAGGATCACACCGCCCAGCTAACAGAGGGAGACACAGCCCAGCTAACAGAGGGAGACACACACCACTTAACAGAGGGAAACAGAGCCCAGCTAAGAGAGGAAGACACAGCCCAGCAAACAGAAGGAGACACAGCCCAGCTAACAGAGGGAGACACAGCCCAGCTAACAGTGGGAGACACACCCCACTTAACAGAGGCAAACACAGCCCAGCTAACAGTGGGAGACACAGCCCAGCTAACAGTAGGAGACACAGCCCAGCTAACAGAGGAACACACAGCCCAGCTAACAGAGGGAGACACCGCCCAGCTTACAGAGGACCACACAGCCCAGCCAACAGAGGGAGACACAGCCCAGCTAACAGAGGGAGACACAGCCCAGCTTACAGTGGTCCACACAGCCCAGCTAACAGAGGGAGACACAGCCCAGCTAACAGTGGGAGACACAGCCCAGCTAACAGAGGGAGACACCGCCCAGCTTACAGAGGTCCACAAAGCCCAGCTAACAGGGGAGACACAGCCCAGCTAAAAGAGGACCACACAGCCCACATAACAGAGGACCACACAGCCCAGCTAACAGAGGACCACACAGCCCAGCTAACAGAGGGAGACTAAGCCCAGCTAACAGAGGGAGACACAGCCCAGCTAACAGAGGGAGACACAGCCCAGCTAACAGAGGGAGACACAGCCCAGCTAACAGAGGGAGACACAGTCCAGCTAACAGAGGGAGACACAGCCCAGCTAACAGAGGGAGACACAGCCCAGCTAACAGAGGGAGACACAGCCCAGCTAACAGGGGGAGACACACCCCACTTAACAGAGGGAAACACAGCCCAGCAAACAGAGGAACACACAGCCCAGCTAACAGAGGGAGACACAGCCCAGCTAAGAGAGGGAGACACAGCCCAGCTAACAGAGGGAGACACAGCCCAGCTAACAGTGGGAGACACACCTCACTTAACAGAGGGAAACACAGCCCAGCAAAGAGATGAAGACACAGCCCAGCTAACAGGGGGAGACACAGCCCAGCTAACAGGGAACACACAGCCCAGCTAACAGAGGGGGACACAGCCCAGCTAACAGAGAGAGACACACCCCAGCTAACAGAGGAACACACAGCCCAGCTAACAGTGGAACACACAGCCCAGCTAACAGAGGAACACACAGCCCAGCTAACAGAGGGAGACACCACCCAGCTTACAGAGGACCACACAGCCCAGCCAACAGAGGGAGACACAGTCCAGCTAACAGAGGGAGACACAGCTCAGCTTACAGTGGTCCACACATCCCAGCTAACAGAGGGAGACACAGCCCAGCTAACAGAGGGAGACACCGCCCAGCTTACAGAGGTCCACAAAGCCCAGCTAACAGAAGGAGACACAGCCCAGCTAACAGAGACACAGCCCAGCTAACAGAGGAGACACAGTCCACATAACAGAGGACCACACAGCCCAGCTAACAGAGGGAGACAAAGCCCAGCTAACAGAGGACCACACAGCCCAGCTAACAGTGGAACACACAGCCCAGCTAACAGAGGAACACACAGCCCAGCTAACAGAGGGAGACACCGCCCAGCTTACAGAGGACCACACAGCCCAGCCAACAGAGGGAGACACAGCCCAGCTAACAGAGGGAGACACAACCCAGCTTACAGTGGTCCACACAGCCCAGCTAACAGAGGGAGACAAAGCCCAGCTAACAGAGGGAGACACAGCCCAGCTAACAGAGGGAGACACAGCCCAGCTAACAGAGACACAGCCCAGCTAACAGAGGACCACCCAGCCCACATAACAGAGGACCACACAGCCCAGCTAACAGAGGGAGACACAGCCCAGCTAACAGAGGACCACACAGCCCAGCTAACAGAGGACCACACCGCCCAGCTAACAGAGGGAGACACACCCCACTTAACAGAGGGAAACAAAGCCCAGCTAACAGAGGAACACACAGCCCAGCTAACAGAGGGGGACACAGCCCAGCTAACAGAGGGAGACACACCCCGGCTAACAGAGGAACACACAGCCCAGCTAACAGAGGGAGACACAGCCCAGCTAACAGTGGGAGACACAGCCCAGCTAACAGACGGAGACACACCCCACTTAACAGAGGGAAACACAGCCCAGCTAACAGAGGAACACACAGCCCAGCTAACAGAGGGGGACACATCCCAGCTAACAGAGGGAGACACACCCCGGCTAACAGAGGAACACACAGCCCAACTAACAGAGGGAGACACCACCCAGCTTACAGAGGTCCACAAAGCCCAGCTAACAGAAGGAGACACAGCCCAGCTAACAGAGACACAGCAAAGCTAACAGAGGAACACACAGCCCAGCTAACAGAGGACCACACCGCCCAGCTAACAGAAGGAGACACAGCCCAGCTAACAGAGGGAAACACAGCCCAGCTAACAGTGGGAGACACACCCTACTTAACAGGGGGAAACACAGCCCAGCTAACAGTAGGAGACACAGCCCAGCTAACAGAGGGAGACACAGCCCAGCTAACAGAGGGAGACACAGCCAGGTAAGAGAGGAAGACACAGCCCAGCTAACAGAGGAACACACAGCCCAGCTAACAGAGGATCACACCGCCCAGCTAACAGAGGGAGACACAGCCCAGCTAACAGAGGGAGACACAGCCAGGTAAGAGAGGAAGACACAGCCCAGCTAACAGAGGACCACACAGTAACAATATGCTTATGTTTCTAGCTCCAACAGTAATACCTAACAATATGCTTGTGTTTCTAGCTCCAACAGGTATACCTAACAATATGCTTGTGTTTCTAGCTCCAACAGTACAGTAATATCTAGCAATATGCTTGTGTTTCTAGCTCCAACAGTAGAGTAATACCTAACAATATGCTTGTGTTTCTAGCTCCAACAGTAGAGTAACACCTAACAATATGCTTGTGTTTCTAGCTCCAACAGTAGAGAAATACCTAACAATATGCTTGTGTTTCTAGCTCCAACAGTAGAGTAATACCTAACAATATGCTTGTGTTTCTAGCTCCAACAGTAATACTTAACAATATGCTGTGTTTCTAGCTCCAACAGTAATACCTAACAATATGCTTGTGTTTCTAGATCCAACAGTAATACCTAACAATATGCTTGTGTTTCTAGCTCCAACAGTAGAGTAATACCTAACAATATGCTTGTGTTTCTAGCTCCAACAGTACATTAATACCTAACAATATGCTTGTGTTTCTAGCTCCAACAGTAATACCTAACAATATGCTTGTGTTTCTAGCTCCAACAGTACAGTAATACTTAACAATATGCTTGTGTTTCTAGCTCCAACAGTAATACCTAACAATATGCTTGTGTTTCTAGCTCCAACAGTACAGTAATACCTAACAATATGCTTGTGTTTCTAGCTCCAACAGTAGAGAAATACCTAACAATATGCTTGTGTTTCTAGCTCCTACAGTACAGTAATACCTAACAATATGCTTGTGTTTCTAGCTCCAACAGTAGAGAAATACCTAACAATATGCTTGTGTTTCTAGCTCCAACAGTAATACCTAACAATATGCTTGTGTTTCTAGCTCCAACAGTACAGTAATACCTAACAATATGCTTGTGTTTCTAGCTCCAACAGTAATACCTAACAATATGCTTGTGTTTCTAGCTCCAACAGTACAGTAATACCTAACAATATGCTTGTGTTTCTAGCTCCAACAGTAATACCTAACAATATGCTTGTGTTTCTAGCTCCAACAGTACAGTAATACCTAGCAATATGCTTGTGTTTCTAGCTCCAACAGTAATACCCAGCAATATGCTTCTGTGTTTCTAGTTCCAACAGTAATACCTAACAATATGCTTGTGTTTCTAGCTCCAACAGTACAGTAATACCTAGCAATATGCTTGTGTTTCTAGCTCCAACAGTAGAGTAATACCTACCAATATGCTTGTGTTTCTAGCTCCAACAGTAGAGAAATGCCTAACAATATGCTTGTGTTTCTAGCTCCAACAGTAGAGAAATACCTAACAATATGCTTGTGTTTCTAGCTCCAACAGTACAGTAATACCTAGCAATATGCTTGTGTTTCTAGCTCCAACAGTAGAGTAATACCTACCAATATGCTTGTGTTTCTAGCTCCAACAGTAGAGAAATACCTAACAATATGCTTGTGTTTCTAGCTCCAACAGTAGAGAAATACCTAACAATATGCTTGTGTTTCTAGCTCCTACAGTAATACCTAACAATATGCTTGTGTTTCTAGCTCCAACAGTAATACCTAACAATATGCTTGTGTTTCTAGCTCCAACAGTACAGTAATACCTAGCAATATGCTTGTGTTTCTAGCTCCAACAGTACAGTAATACCTAGCAATATGCTTGTGTTTCTAGCTCCAACAGTACAGTAATACCTAGCAATATGCTTGTGTTTCTAGCTCCAACAGTAATACCTAGCAATATGCTTGTGTTTCTAGCTCCAACAGTAATACCTAACAATATGCTTGTGTTTCTAGCTCCAACAGTACAGTAATACCTAGCAATATGCTTGTGTTTCTAGCTCCAACAGTACAGTAATACCTAACAATATGATTGTGTTTCTAGCTCCAACAGTAATACCTAACAATATGCTTGTGTTTCTAGCTCCAACAGTACAGTAATACCTAACAATATGCTTGTGTTTCTAGCTCCAACAGTACAGTAATACCTAACAATATGCTTGTGTTTCTAGCTCCAACAGTACAGTAATACCTAACAATATGCTTGTGTTTCTAGCTCCAACAGTACAGTAATACCTAACAATATGCTTGTGTTTCTAGCTCCAACAGTACAGTAATACCTAACAATATGCTTGTGTTTCTAGCTCCAACAGTAATACCTACCAATATGCTTGTGTTTCTAGCTCCAACAGTAAAGTAATACCTAACAATATGCTTGTGTTTCTAGCTCCAACAGTACAGTAATACCTAGCAATATGCTTGTGTTTCTAGCTCCAACAGTAATACCTAGCAATATGCTTCTGTGTTTCTAGTTCCAACAGTAATACCTAACAATATGCTTGTGTTTCTAGCTCCAACAGTACAGTAATACCTAGCAATATGCTTGTGTTTCTAGCTCCAACAGTAGAGTAACACCTACCAATATGCTTGTGTTTCTAGCTCCAACAGTACAGTAATACCTAACAATATGCTTGTGTTTCTAGCTCCAACATTAGAGTAACACCTACCAATATGCTTGTGTTTCTGGCTCCAACAGTACAGTAATACCTAACAATATGCTTGTGTTTCTAGCTCCAACAGTACAGTAATACCTAGCAATATGCTTGTGTTTCTAGCTCCAACAGTAATACCTAGCAATATGCTTGTGTTTCTAGCTCCAACAGTAATACCTAACAATATGCTTGTGTTTCTAGCTCCAACAGTAGAGTAATACCTAACAATATGCTTGTGTTTCTAGCTCCAACAGTAATACCTACCAATATGCTTGTGTTTCTAGCTCCAACAGTAAAGTAATACCTAACAATATGCTTGTGTTTCTAGCTCCAACAGTACAGTAATACCTAGCAATATGCTTGTGTTTCTAGCTCCAACAGTAATACCTAGCAATATGCTTCTGTGTTTCTAGTTCCAACAGTAATACCTAACAATATGCTTGTGTTTCTAGCTCCAACAGTACAGTAATACCTAGCAATATGCTTGTGTTTCTAGCTCCAACAGTAGAGTAACACCTACCAATATGCTTGTGTTTCTAGCTCCAACAGTACAGTAATACCTAACAATATGCTTGTGTTTCTAGCTCCAACAGTAGAGTAATACCTAACAATATGCTGTGTTTCTAGCTCCAACAGTAATACCTAAAAATATGCTTGTGTTTCTAGCTCCAACAGTACAGTAATACCTAACAATATGCTTGTGTTTCTAGCTCCAACAGTACAGTAATACCTAGCAATATGGTTGTGTTTCTAGCTCCAACAGTACAGTAATACCTAACAATATGCTTGTGTTTCTAGCTCCAACATTAGAGTAACACCTAACAATATGCTTGTGTTTCTAGCTCCAACAGTACAGTAATACCTAGCAATATGCTTGTGTTTCTAGCTCCAACAGTAATACCTAGCAATATGCTTGTGTTTCTAGCTCCAACAGTAATACCTAACAATATGCTTGTGTTTCTAGCTCCAACAGTACAGTAATACCTAGCAATATGCTTGTGTTTCTAGCTCCAACAGTACAGTAATACCTAACAATATGATTGTGTTTCTAGCTCCAACAGTAATACCTAACAATATGCTTGTGTTTCTAGCTCCAACAGTACAGTAATACCTAACAATATGCTTGTGTTTCTAGCTCCAACAGTACAGTAATACCTAACAATATGCTTGTGTTTCTAGCTCCAACAGTACAGTAATACCTAACAATATGCTTGTGTTTCTAGCTCCAACAGTACAGTAATACCTAACAATATGCTTGTGTTTCTAGCTCCAACAGTAATACCTACCAATATGCTTGTGTTTCTAGCTCCAACAGTAAAGTAATACCTAACAATATGCTTGTGTTTCTAGCTCCAACAGTACAGTAATACCTAGCAATATGCTTGTGTTTCTAGCTCCAACAGTAATACCTAGCAATATGCTTCTGTGTTTCTAGTTCCAACAGTAATACCTAACAATATGCTTGTGTTTCTAGCTCCAACAGTACAGTAATACCTAGCAATATGCTTGTGTTTCTAGCTCCAACAGTAGAGTAACACCTACCAATATGCTTGTGTTTCTAGCTCCAACAGTACAGTAATACCTAACAATATGCTTGTGTTTCTAGCTCCAACATTAGAGTAACACCTACCAATATGCTTGTGTTTCTGGCTCCAACAGTACAGTAATACCTAACAATATGCTTGTGTTTCTAGCTCCAACAGTACAGTAATACCTAGCAATATGCTTGTGTTTCTAGCTCCAACAGTAATACCTAGCAATATGCTTGTGTTTCTAGCTCCAACAGTAATACCTAACAATATGCTTGTGTTTCTAGCTCCAACAGTAGAGTAATACCTAACAATATGCTTGTGTTTCTAGCTCCAACAGTAATACCTACCAATATGCTTGTGTTTCTAGCTCCAACAGTAAAGTAATACCTAACAATATGTTTGTGTTTCTAGCTCCAACAGTACAGTAATACCTAGCAATATGCTTGTGTTTCTAGCTCCAACAGTAATACCTAGCAATATGCTTCTGTGTTTCTAGTTCCAACAGTAATACCTAACAATATGCTTGTGTTTCTAGCTCCAACAGTACAGTAATACCTAGCAATATGCTTGTGTTTCTAGCTCCAACAGTAGAGTAACACCTACCAATATGCTTGTGTTTCTAGCTCCAACAGTACAGTAATACCTAACAATATGCTTGTGTTTCTAGCTCCAACAGTAGAGTAATACCTAACAATATGCTGTGTTTCTAGCTCCAACAGTAATACCTAAAAATATGCTTGTGTTTCTAGCTCCAACAGTACAGTAATACCTAACAATATGCTTGTGTTTCTAGCTCCAACAGTACAGTAATACCTAGCAATATGGTTGTGTTTCTAGCTCCAACAGTACAGTAATACCTAACAATATGCTTGTGTTTCTAGCTCCAACAGTACAGTAATACCTAGCAATATGCTTGTGTTTCTAGCTCCAACAGTAATACCTAGCAATATGCTTGTGTTTCTAGCTCCAACAGTAATACCTAACAATATGCTTGTGTTTCTAGCTCCAACAGTAGAGTAATACCTAACAATATGCTGTGTTTCTAGCTCCAACAGTAATACCTAAAAATATGCTTGTGTTTCTAGCTCCAACAGTACAGTAATACCTAACAATATGCTTGCGTTTCTAGCTCCAACAGTTCAGTAATACCTAACAATATGCTTGTGTTTCTAGCTCCAACAGTAGAGTAACACCTACCAATATGCTTGTGTTTCTAGCTCCAACAGTACAGTAATACCTAACAATATGCTTGTGTTTCTAGCTCCAACAGTACAGTAATACCTAGCAATATGCTTGTGTTTCTAGCTCCAACAGTAATACCTAGCAATATGCTTCTGTGTTTCTAGCTCCAACAGTAATACCTAACAATATGCTTGTGTTTCTAGCTCCAACAGTACAGTAATACCTAGCAATATGCTTGTGTTTCTAGCTCCAACAGTAGAGTAATACCTAACAATATGCTTGTGTTTCTAGCTCCAACAGTAGAGAAATACCTAACAATATGCTTGTGTTTCTAGCTCCAACAGTAGAGAAATACCTAACAATATGCTTGTGTTTCTAGCTCCAACAGTAGAGAAATACCTAACAATATGCTTGTGTTTCTAGCTCCAACAGTAGAGAAATACCTAACAATATGCTTGTGTATCTAGCTCCAACAGTAATACCTAACAATATGCTTGTGTTTCTAGCTCCAACAGTACAGTAATACCTAGCAATATGCTTGTGTTTCTAGCTCCAACAGTACAGTAATACCTAGCAATATGCTTGTGTTTCTAGCTCCAACAGTACAGTAATACCTAGCAATATGCTTGTGTTTCTAGCTCCAACAGTACAGTAATACCTAACAATATGCTTGTGTTTCTAGCTCCAACAGTAGAGTAACACCTAACAATATGCTTGTGTTTCTAGCTCCAACAGTACAGTAATACCTAGCAATATGCTTGTGTTTCTAGCTCCAACAGTACAGTAATACCTAGCAATATGCTTGTGTTTCTAGCTCCAACAGTAATACCTAGCAATATGCTTGTGTTTCTACCTCCAACAGTACAGTAATACCTAACAATATGCTTGTGTTTCTAGCTCCAACAGTAATACCTACCAATATGCTTGTGTTTCTAGCTCCAACAGTAAAGTAATACCTAACAATATGCTTGTGTTTCTAGCTCCAACAGTACAGTAATACCTAGCAATATGCTTGTGTTTCTAGCTCCAACAGTAGAGTAACACCTACCAATATGCTTGTGTTTCTAGCTCCAACAGTACAGTAATACCTAACAATATGCTTGTGTTTCTAGCTCCAACAGTAGAGTAATACCTAACAATATGCTGTGTTTCTAGCTCCAACAGTAATACCTAAAAATATGCTTGTGTTTCTAGCTCCAACAGTACAGTAATACCTAACAATATGCTTGTGTTTCTAGCTCCAACAGTACAGTAATACCTAGCAATATGCTTGTGTTTCTAGCTCCAACAGTACAGTAATACCTAACAATATGCTTGTGTTTCTAGCTCCAACAGTAGAGTAACACCTACCAATATGCTTGTGTTTCTAGCTCCAACAGTACAGTAATACCTAACAATATGCTTGTGTTTCTAGCTCCAACAGCACAGTAATACCTAGCAATATGCTTGTGTTTCTAGCTCCAACAGTAATACCTAGCAATATGCTTCTGTGTTTCTAGCTCCAACAGTAGAGTAATACCTAACAATATGCTTGTGTTTCTAGCTCCAACAGTACAGTAATACCTAACAATATGCTTGTGTTTCTAGCTCCAACAGTAGAGTAACACCTACCAATATGCTTGTGTTTCTAGCTCCAACAGTACAGTAATACCTAACAATATGCTTGTGTTTCTAGCTCCAACAGTACAGTAATACCTAGCAATATGCTTGTGTTTCTAGCTCCAACAGTAATACCTAGCAATATGCTTCTGTGTTTCTAGCTCCAACAGTAATACCTAACAATATGCTTGTGTTTCTAGCTCCAACAGTACAGTAATACCTAGCAATATGCTTGTGTTTCTAGCTCCAACAGTAGAGTAATACCTAACAATATGCTTGTGTTTCTAGCTCCAACAGTAGAGAAATACCTAACAATATGCTTGTGTTTCTAGCTCCAACAGTAGAGAAATACCTAACAATATGCTTGTGTTTCTAGCTCCAACAGTAGAGAAATACCTAACAATATGCTTGTGTTTCTAGCTCCAACAGTAGAGAAATACCTAACAATATGCTTGTGTATCTAGCTCCAACAGTAATACCTAACAATATGCTTGTGTTTCTAGCTCCAACAGTACAGTAATACCTAGCAATATGCTTGTGTTTCTAGCTCCAACAGTACAGTAATACCTAGCAATATGCTTGTGTTTCTAGCTCCAACAGTACAGTAATACCTAGCAATATGCTTGTGTTTCTAGCTCCAACAGTACAGTAATACCTAACAATATGCTTGTGTTTCTAGCTCCAACAGTAGAGTAACACCTAACAATATGCTTGTGTTTCTAGCTCCAACAGTACAGTAATACCTAGCAATATGCTTGTGTTTCTAGCTCCAACAGTACAGTAATACCTAGCAATATGCTTGTGTTTCTAGCTCCAACAGTAATACCTAGCAAAATGCTTGTGTTTCTACCTCCAACAGTACAGTAATACCTAACAATATGCTTGTGTTTCTAGCTCCAACAGTACAGTAATACCTAGCAATATGCTTGTGTTTCTAGCTCCAACAGTACAGTAATACCTAACAATATGCTTGTGTTTCTAGCTCCAACAGTACAGTCATACCTAACAATATGCTTGTGTTTCTAGCTCCAACAGTAGAGTAATACCTAACAATATGCTGTGTTTCTAGCTCCAACAGTAATACCTAAAAATATGCTTGTGTTTCTAGCTCCAACAGTACAGTAATACCTAACAATATGCTTGTGTTTCTAGCTCCAACAGTACAGTAATACCTAGCAATATGCTTGTGTTTCTAGCTCCAACAGTAATACCTAGCAATATGCTTCTGTGTTTCTAGCTCCAACAGTAGAGTAATACCTAACAATATGCTTGTGTTTCTAGCTCCAACAGTACAGTAATACCTAACAATATGCTTGTGTTTCTAGCTCCAACAGTACAGTAATACCTAACAATATGCTTGTGTTTCTAGCTCCAACAGTACAGTAATACCTAACAATATGCTTGTGTTTCTAGCTCCAACAGTAATACCTAGCAATATGCTTCTGTGTTTCTAGCTCCAACAGTAATACCTAACAATATGCTTGTGTTTCTAGCTCCAACAGTACAGTAATACCTAGCAATATGCTTGTGTTTCTAGCTCCAACAGTAGAGTAATACCTACCAATATGCTTGTGTTTCTAGCTCCAACAGTAGAGAAATACCTAACAATATGCTTGTGTTTCGGTTGTGCTTCGTTTGCGTTTTCCTCAGTTTTCCTTTACTGAAGTCCCCAGCTAAAATAAATGCGACCTCAGGATATGCGGTTTCCATTTTGCACGAAGTCTAGTGCAGTTCCTTGAGATCCGTTACGGTGTCGACTTGAGCGGGAATATATACGGCCGTGATGACCAAAGATAATTCTCTGCTGTCTTCATTTTGATGGTGAGGTATTCCAGATTTGTAGAACAAAAGGACTTGAGGTCCTGTACGTAACACCAATCACACCCTAAGTAGTTAATCATGAAACACACACCTCCACCTTTCTTTTTCCCGGAGAGTTCTTTCTTCCTGTCCACGGGATGGACAGAGAACTCCTGGAACAGTATATCTGGAGAGAGCCATGACCCTCAGCTCGTGTACTTTATTGTCCAGGGACTGAACATTAGCGGGTAATATATTTGTATTTTTTTTTATTTATTATGGGTCCCCATTAGTTCCTGCCAGGGCAGCAGCTACTCTTCCAGGGGTTCAACAAAATTAAGGCAGTTACAAATAAATAAAAACATTACATTTCACAACAGATTTCACAACACATTAAGTGTGTGCCCTTAGGCCACTACTCTAGTACCACACAACTACAGTGGTTCCTCCTTTAAAAGTTGTGTCATACTGTGGTACACCTTGCATGCAACTGCAGAATTCTGTGGCATGTCATATAATTGTCAGCCATTTTTTTCTGTTACTGCAAGTTATTGCTAGTTGGACCACCAGAGGGCATCTTTGAGAAGCATTTGACAGTATTCTGTATTGGCATTACCAGAGAATTTAAAACCTTTTTTTGCAATAACATAGTATATGGGATTGATTTTAAGAAATTTGGCTTAAATAATTTGATTAATATTATGGTGTTTCTATTCAGAGAAAAATGAAAAACGAAACCCTCAGGGTTTCCATTAGGATTGAATGGAAAATATGGCGCTGTACAACGTGATGGTCGGGAGTAGGCTACAGGATTGGACGATTCTGAATTGTTTTCCTTCATTAGACAACTTTGTTCCAATATTTCTGTAAATCAGTGATATTTATTCCCATAGTAATTCATTATGGATCCATAACTAAATCAACATCTGCATATTGAAAGAGTATTTTTTATTTTATTAACAAAATGTGTTTATTTGTTTAGGCTAATGGGCAGTCTACAATACATACTATAGTAAACATGAGAAAGTGTCTAATTCCTTACATAAGGGAAAGCAGGCCATGTTTGTACTACAGAATATGGGGCACGTGGGAGACAGGTGTTATTTTATAGTTGTGAAGTCTTCACTATTATTCTACAATGTAGAAAATAGTAAAAATAAAGAAAATATCTATTGCGTTCCTCACAGTGTGCAGCTTGAGCCCCACCCTCTTCAAGATACTGTATAAATCAATGAATTGGCAAGGGCACTAGAACAGTCTGGAGCACCTGGCCTCACCTGACTAGAATCCAAAGCAAAATGTCTACTGTTTGCTGATGATCTGGTGCTTCTGTCCCCAATCAAGAAGGGAAGGCAAGAAGGGCCTTCTATGCCATCAAAAGGAACATATCATTCGACATACCAACTGGGATCTGGCTAAAAATACTTGAATCAGTTATAGAACCCATTGCCCTTTACAGTTGTGAGGTCTGGGATCTGCTCACCAACCAAGAATTCACAAAATGGGACAAACACCAAATGAAAGCATTCTGCAAAAATATCCTGGGTGTAAAACGTAAAACACAAAATAATGCATGAAGAGCAGAATTAGGGCGATACCCACTAATTATCGAAATCCAGAAAAGAGCCGTTAAATTCTACAACCACCTAAAAGGAAGCGATTCCCAAACCTTCCAACAAAGCCATCACCTACAGAGAGATTAACCTGGAGAAGAGTCCCCTAAGCAAACTGGTCCTGGGCTCTGTTCACAAACAGACGCCACAGAGCCCCAGGACAGCAACACAATTAGACCCAACCAAGTCATGAGAAAACAGAAAGATAAATACAACAAAGACAAAGACAAAAACAAAGGAACTAAGGTCAGAACGTGACAGTACCCCCCCCCCCCCCCCCCAAAGGTGCGGACTCCGGCCGCAAAACCTGTACCTATAGGGGAGGGTCTGGGTAGGCGTCTGTCCGCGGTGGCGGCTCTGGCGCGGGACGTGGACCCCACTTCACCATAGTTTTCTTGCGCCTCTTAGCCCGCCTCCGTGGCCTCTTTAGAGCGGCTACCCTCGCCACCGACCTTGGACTGGCGACCCACGCCACGGGTCCCGAATGGATTGGAGATTCCGGCAGCGCCGGACAGGCGGGAGACTCCAGGCGGGAGATTCTGGCATCGCCTGGCTGACTGACGGCTCTGGCATCGCCTGGCTGACTGACGGCTCTGGCAGCTCCTGGCTGACTGATGGCTCTGGCAGCTCCTGGCTGACTGACGGCTCTGGCAGCTCCTGGCTTGCTGACGGCTCTAGCAGCTCCTGGCTTGCTGACGGCTCTGGCAGCTCCTGGCTGACTGACGGCTCTGGCAGCCCCTGGCTGACTGACGGCTCTGGCAGTTCCTGGCTGACTGACGGCTCAGGACAGACTGGCGGCTCTGGCAGCTCAGGACAGACTGGCGGCTCTGGCAGCTCAGGACAGACTGGGGGCTCTGGCAGTTCAGGACAGACTGGCGGCTCTGGCAGCTCAGGACAGATGGGAGACTCTGGCAGCTCAGGACAGACGGGAGACTCTGGCTGCTCAGGACAGACGAGAGACTCTGGCAGCTCAGGACAGACGGGAGACTCTAGCAGCTCAGGACAGACGAGAGACTCTGGCAGCTCAGGACAGATGGGAGACTCTGGCAGCTCAGGACAGACGAGAGACTCTGGCAGCTCAGGACAGACGAGAGACTCTGGCAGCTCAGGACAGATGGGAGACTCTGGCAGCGCTGGAGAGGAGGAAGGCTCTGACAGCACTTGACAGGTGGGAGCACCTGTAGGGAGAAGACGGAGAGACAGCCTGGTGCGGGGGGCTGCCACTGGAGGGAGGGCTGGTACGTGGAAGTGGCACCGGATAGACCGGACCGTGAAGGCGCACTGGAGCTCTTGAGCACCGAGCCTGCCAAACCTTAACCTGGTCGAATGCTCCCCGTAGCCAGGCCAGTGAGGCGAGGTGGAATAGCCCGCACTGGGCTGTGCTGGCAAACCGGGGACACCATGCGTAAGGCTGGTGCCATGTACCAGAGACCAGATGCACAGAGCCGGCTTCATGGCACCTAGCTCAATGCCCACTCTAGCCCGGACGATACGGGGAGCTGGGATGTAGCGCACCGGGCTATGCACACGCATCGGGGACACCGTGCACTCCACAGCATAACACGGTGCCTGCCCGGTCCCTCTCTCTCTCTCCGGTAAGCACGGGAAGTTGGCGCAGCTCTCCTACCTGACTTCACCACACTCCCCGTGTGCCCCTCCCAATAACTTTTTGGGGCTGCCTCTCAGGCTTCCAGCCTCGCCGCCGTGCTGCCTCCTCATACCACCGCCTCTCGGCTTTCGCTGCCTCCAGCTCAACCTTGGGGCGGCGATATTCTCCAGCCTGTGCCCATGGTACCATCCAGAATCTCCTCCCAAGTCCAGGAGTTCTGCAATCGCTGCTGCTGCCCGTTATCATGCTGCTTGGTCCTTTTGTGGTGGGTGTTTCTGTAACGGATCTCGTCCTCCTCTCCTGAGGAGGAGTAGCGAGAAGGATCGGAGGACCAAAACGTAGCGTGGTAAGTGTCCATAATGTTTAATAAAAACATAAACTGAACACTACGAAATACAAATCAATAAACGTGAAATAAACGAACCCTGACACTGACACGGAAGACAAACACCCACAACCCAAAACTGAAACCCAGGCTACCTATGTATGATTCTCAATCAGGGACAACAATTGACAGCTGCCTCTGATTGAAAAACCATACTAGGCCCAACTCAAAAATGAACATAGAAAAACTAACATAGACTGCCCACCCCAACTCACGCCCTGACCATACTAAAACAAAGACAAAAACAAAGGAACTAAGGTCAGAACGTGACAACAGTGTGAAATCCCAGCAGCACTAGCCACTTTAACTATGCCACTTTGTTTACATACTCATCTCATATGTATATGCTGTACTCAATACCATCTACTGTATCTTGCCTATGCCGCTCTGTACCATCACTCATTCATATATCTTTATGTACATATTCTTTATCCCCTTACACTTGTGTCTCTATAAGGTAGTAGTTTTGGAATTGTTAGCTAGATTACTCGTTGGTTATTACTGCATTGTCGGAACTAGAAGCACAAGCATTTCGCTACACTCGCATTAACATCTGTTAACCATGTGTATGTGACAAATAAAATTTGATTTGATTTGATTTGTGATTTGCCTCAAGAAAAGGGCAACCAGTGAAGAACAAACACCTCTGTAATTACAACTCATATTTATGTTTATAGATTTTCCCATTTGTACATCGTTATTCTTTCGATCTTTTGTATGTAATGAACATTTTTTTATTGTTTACCTTCATGTTTGTATATTATCTATTTCACTTGCTTTGGCAATGTAAACATAAGTTTCCCATGCCAATAAAACCCATTAAATTTAAATTGAATTGAATTGAGAGAGAGAGGGAGAGAGTAGACCCAACCAAATCATTAGAAAACAAAAAAGATAATTACTTGACACATCGGAAAGAATTAACAAAAAAACTGAGCAAACTAGAATGCTATTTGGCCCTAAACAGAGAGTACACAGTGGCAGAATACCTGACCACTGTGACTGACCCAAACTTAAGGAAAGCTTTGACTATGTACAGACTCAGTGAGCATAGCCTTGCCATTGAGAAAGGCCGCCGTAGTCAGACCTGGCTCTCAAGAGAAGACACAAAATGAGGTGGAAACTGAGCTGCACTTCCTAACCTCCTGTCCAATGTACGACCATATTAGAGACACATATTTCCCTCAGATTACACAGATCCATAAAGAATTAAAAAAACAAACCCAATTTTGATAAACTCCCATATCTACTGGATGAAATACCACAGTGTTCCATTACAGCAGCAAGATGTGTGACCTGTTGCCACAAGAAAAGGGCAACCAGTGAAGAACAAACACCATTGTAAATACAACCCATATTTATGCTTATTTATTTTCCCTCTTGTACTTTAACCATTTGCACACCGTTACAACACTGTATATTTACGTAATATGACATGTGTAATGTCTTTATTGTTTTGAAACTTCTGTATGTGTAAAGTTTACTGTTAATTTTTATTGTTTGTTTCACTTTGTATATTATTTACCTGAATTGAGAGAGAGTGAGAAAGAGAGAGGGGGAGGGGGACAACAGAGAGAGAGAGAGAGAGAGAGAGAGAGAGAGAGAGAGAGAGAGAGAGAGAGAGAGAGAGAGAGAGAGACTTTAGAGTCATGCAGAGAGAATCAATAAGTGACAGACGGACACCTCCCCCACTAAAACCTCTGAAGGCAGAGAGAGAGAGAGAGACTGCAGAGCAGAGTAGGAGTGAAAGAGGAGGAGGAGGTTCTTCCATCCGTCAGACAGGACAGCTCTACTCACTGGCGGATGCTTTATTACCTAAGAAAGGTTCCTGCTCCATCATGTCCATGGGGATCTTAATGCTGGGGACATTCTCAGTGTAGGGGAAGTCAGACTGTAGGGGACATAGCAACAAATAGTGACTGTAGGGGACAGAGCAACATAGTCTAACTGTACATAGCAACATAAACTCTGACTGTACATAGCAACAGATGATCTGACTGCATGTGCCATTGTAACAGATAATCAGACTGTAGGGGACATAGCAACAGAAACTCTGACTGTTGGGAAAAAATAACATATAATCTGACTGTAGAGACCTAGCAATAGAGTCTGACTGTAGGGGACATAGCAACACTCTGAACGTTGGGGACATAGTAATAAATACTCTGACTGTAGGGGACAGAGCAACAGAGTGTGATTGTACCTAGCAACATGTACTCTGACGGTAGTTGACATAGCAACAGAGTCTGACTGTAGTGGACATAGCAACAGAGTCTGACCGTAGGGGACATAGCAACACTCTGAATGTTGGGGGCATAGTAATAAATACTCTGACTGTAGGGGACAGAGCAACAGAGTGTGATTGTACCTAGCAAAATGTACTCTGACGGTAGTTGACATAGCAACAGAGTCTGACTGTACCTAGCAACTCTGACTGTAGGGGACATAGCAACAGAAACTCTGACTGTTGGGAAAAAATAACATATCATCTGACTGTAGAGACCTAGCAATAGAGTCTGACTGTAGCGGACATAGTAATAAATACTCTGACTGTAGGGGACCGAGCAACAGAGTGTGATTGTATCTAGCAACATGTACTCTGACGGTAGTTGACATAGCAACAGAGTCTGACTGTAGAGACCTAGCAACAGAGTCTGACCGTAGGGGACATAGCAACACTCTGAATGTTGGGGGCATAGTAATAAATACTCTGACTGTAGGGGACAGAGCAACAGAGTGTGATTGTACCTAGCAAAATGTACTCTGACGGTAGTTGACATAGCAACAGAGTCTGACTGTACCTAGCAACTCTGACTGTAGGGGACATAGCAACAGACACTCTGACTGTAGGGGACATAGGTACTCTGACTGTGGGGGACATAGCAACAGATATTCTGACTGTAGGGGACATAGCAACAGATTCTCTGACTGTAGGGGACATAGCAACAGATACTCTGACTGTCGGGGACATTTTAATACATACTCTGACTGTAGGGGACATAGCAACAGACACTCTGACTGTAGGGACATAGGTACTCTGACTGTAGGGGACATAGCAACAGATACTCTGACTGTCGGGGACATTTTAATAAATACTCTGACTGTAGGGGACATAGCAAC
Source organism: Oncorhynchus clarkii lewisi (assembly GCF_045791955.1). Taxonomy (NCBI): domain Eukaryota; kingdom Metazoa; phylum Chordata; class Actinopteri; order Salmoniformes; family Salmonidae; genus Oncorhynchus; species Oncorhynchus clarkii. Next base: position 356,691 of record NC_092152.1, on the reverse strand, counting down.
AGAAACTCGGACTGTAGGAGACATAGCAACCGATACTCTGACTGTCAGGGACATTTTAATAAATACTCGGACTGTAGGGGAAACAGTAATAAATACTCTGACTGTAGGGGACATAGCAACATTCTCATTTTAGAGGTAGTCTCGCTCTAGAGTAAATAGCATTCAAGAGAGGAAATGTAAAGACCTGCATGTCCATTTCCTGCTCGGGTGTATTGTGAACACTCAGCAGACATGTAAGGCAATTCTGTGTTTCCCATTTCAATCTCACTGAATTCAAAGTGACAGTTCTGCTTGGCTGCTGCATTTCTCTGGTCCTGTGATGATACAGTCTAACTGTGTTTCTCTGGTCCTGTGATGATACAGTCTAACTGTGTATCTCTGGTCCTGTGATGATACAGTCTAAATGTGTTTCTCTGGTCCTGTGATGACACAGTCTAACTGTGTTTCTCTGGTCCTGTGATGATATAGTCTAACTGTGTTTCTCTGGTCCTGTGATGATACAGTCTAACTGTGTTTCTCTGGTCCTGTGATGACACAGTCTAATGGTGTTTCTCTGGTCCTGTGATGATACAGTCTAACTGTGTATCTATGGTCCTGTGATGATACAGTCTAAATGTGTTTCTCTGGTCCTGTGATGACACAGTCTAACTGTGTTTCTCTGGTCCTGTGATGATATAGTCTAACTGTGTTTCTCTGGTCCTGTGATGATACAGTCTAACTGTGTTTCTCTGGTCCTGTGATGACACAGTCTAATGGTGTTTCTCTGGTCCTGTGATGATACAGCCTAACTGTGGTTCTCTGGTCCTGTGATGATACAGTCTAACTGTGTTTCTCTGGTCCTGTGATGATACAGTCTAACTGTGGTTCTCTGGTCCTGTGATGATACAGTCTAACTGTGTTTCTCTGGACCTGTGATGACACAGTCTAACGTTGTTTCTCTGGTCCTGTGATGACACAGTCTAACTATGTTTCTCTGGTCCTGTGATGATACAGTCTAACTGTGTTTCTCTGGTCCTGTGATGATACAGTCTAACTTTGCTTCTCTCATCCTGTGATGACACAGTCTAACTGTGCTTCTCTGGTCGTGTGATGATACAGTCTAACTGTGGTTCTCTGGTCCTGTGATGATACAGTCTAACTGTGGTTCTCTGGTCCTGTGATGATACAGTCTAACTTTGCTTCTCTCATCCTGTGATGACACAGTCTAACGGTGTTTCTCTGGTCCTGTGATGATACAGTCTAACTGTGGTTCTCTGGTCCTGTGATGATACAGTCTAACTGTGCTTCTCTGGTCGTGTGATGATACAGTCTAACTGTGGTTCTCTGGTCCTGTGATGATACAGTCTAACTGTGGTTCTCTGGTCCTGTGATGATACAGTCTAACTGTGCTTCTCTGGTCGTGTGATGATACAGTCTAACTGTGGTTCTCTGGTCCTGTGATGATACAGTCTAACTGTGGTTCTCTGGTCCTGTGATGATACAGTCTAACTGTGTTTCTCTGGTCCTGTGATGATATAGTCTAACTGTGTTTCTCTGGTCCTGTGATGATACAGTCTAACTGTGTTTCTCTGGCCCTGTGATGATATAGTCTAACTGTGTTTCTCTGGTCCTGTGATGATACAGTCCAACTGTGTTTCTCTGGTCCTGTGATGACACAGTCTAATGGTGTTTCTCTGGTCCTGTGATGATACAGTCTAACTGTGGTTCTCTTGTCCTGTGATGATACAGTCTAACTATGTTTATCTGGTGCAGTGATGATACAGTCTAACTGTGGTTCACTGGTGCTGTGATGATACAGTCTAACTGTGGCTCTCTGGTGCTGTGATGATACAGTCTAACTGTGTTTCCCTGGTCCTGTGATGATACAGTCTAACTGTGGTTCTCTGGTCCTGTGATGATACAGTCTAACTGTGTTTCTCTGGTCCTGTGATGATATAGTCTAACTGTGTTTCTCTGGTCCTGTGATGATACAGTCTAACTGTGTTTCTCTGGCCCTGTGATGATATAGTCTAACTGTGTTTCTCTGGTCCTGTGATGATACAGTCCAACTGTGGTTCTCTGGTCCTGTGATGATACAGTCTAACTGTGTTTCTCTGGTCCTGTGATGACACAGTCTAATGGTGTTTCTCTGGTCCTGTGATGATACAGTCTAACTGTGGTTCTCTTGTCCTGTGATGATACAGTCTAACTATGTTTATCTGGTGCAGTGATGCTACAGTCTAACTCAGCTGAACACCAGAACACAGTAAAACATAAAAGAAAAGGATTAGACCCATGAGAAAGATGACCATCTAGAACGGTGGTAGAACCTAACACTGATCTAGAATGTTGGTAGAATCTACCGTTGATCTATACTGAACAAAAATATAAACACAACATGCAACAATATCACATTTTTTACTGAGTTAATTTAAGGAAATCAGTCAATTGAGATGAATTCATTAGGTCCTAATCTATGTATTTCACGACTGATTGTTGGTCACAGATACCTTTTAAAAAAGGTAGAGGCGTGGATCAGAAAACCAGTCAGTATCTGGTTTGACCACCATTTGCCTCATGCAGCACGACACATCTCCTTCACATAGAGTTGATCAGGTTGGTGATTGTGGCCTGTGGAATGTTGTCCTACTCCTCTTCAATGGCTGTGCGAAGTTTCTGGATATTGGTGGCAACTGGAACACGCTGTCATACACGTCAATACAGAGCATCCCAAACATGCTTGATGGGTGACATGTCTGGTGAGTATGTAGGCCATGGAAATACTGGGACATGTTCAGCGTCCAGGAATTGTGTACAGATCCATGCGACATGGGGCTGTGCAATATCATGCTGAAACATGAAGTTATTGTGGGATCTCGTCACAGTATCTCTGTGCATTCAAATAGCCATTGATGAAATGCAATTGTGTTTGTTGTCCGTAGCTTATGCCTGCCCATACTATAGCCCCACTGCCACCATGGGGCACTCTGTTCACAACGTTGACATCAGCAAACCACTCGCCTACACAACGCCATTCGCCTACACAACGCCATTGTGAGGCCATTTGGACATACTGCCAAATTTTCTAAAACAATGTTGGAGGCGGCTTATGGTAGAGAAATTAACATACAGTTCTTCAACAGGTCTGGTGGACATTCCTACAGTCAGCATGCCAATTGCATGCTCGCTCAAAACTTGTGGCATTGCGTTTTGTGACAAAACTTCACATTTTAGAGTGGCCTTTTATTGTCCCCAGCACAAGATGCACCTGTGTAATGATCATGCTGTTTAATCAGATTCTTTATTATGCCACACTTGTCAGGTGGATGGATTATCTTGGCAAAGGAGAAATGCTCACTAAAGGGGATGTAACATTTCTGTAATGTTTTATTTCAGCCCATGAAACATAGGACCAACACTTTACATGTTGCGCTTATATTTTTGTTCAGTGTGGAACATTGTTAGAACTTTAAGGGATAGTTCATTTGTGACATGAATCCCATTCAAGTCATGGGACATATATATACAAATAATGTGCTCATCATGTTCGAATCATCTATAAGCGACTTTGTTGACCTGCACAATCATGTCAGATGATTTGGACATGTGCGAAAAATGCTAATATCGGTCCCATGACATGAATGGGATTTGTGCCAATGCTAAAACGTTAGCATGTGGAAACAAAACTAAATCATAGATTTCAGTCATACACTGCTTATAGGGCAAGGATGTCATTTTGTAATTTAGGTGAACAATCCCTTTCATGCTGATCTGGAACACTGGTAGAATCAAATGCTGATCTAGAATGTTAGTAGACTCTAATGCTGATCTAGAATGTTAGTAGAATCCAATGTGGATCTAGAATGGTAGTATAGTTAAATGTTGACCAATATTTATGATATAACATAGCTTTACTACTGTTCCTTAATTATTTGTAAAAAAAACATGTAAATAGTTATTTCTCTTAAAACTACATTTTTGGTTAAGGGATTGTAAGTAAGCATTTCACTGTCAGGTCTACATGTTGTATTCAGCGCATGTGACAAATACAATTTGATTTAATTTTCATTTGAACCCTGACTAAAACAACGATACAATCTAAAGCTGATCTAGAACAATGATAGAGCCTAACCCTGAACAACAACAATAATAGAACCTAACCCTAATCTAGAACAATGATATAACCTAACCCAGATATAGAACAATGATATAACATAACCCTGATTTAGAACAATGATAGTATCTAAAGTTGATCTAGAACAATAATAGATCCTAACCCTGACCTAGAACAATGACCAAACCCTGATTTAAAACAATTAAGGCATCTAAAGCTGATTTAGAACAATGTTGTATTCTAACTCCGATCTACGACAATAATATAGCCTAACTCTGATCTAGAACAATGATAGAACCGGACGCTGATTTCGAACAATGATAGCATCTAAAGCTGATGTAGAACAATGACAGAAACAACCCTAATCTAGAACAATGGTAGAATCTAAAGATGATCTACAACAATGATAGAATCTAAACCTGATCTCCAACAACGATAGAACCTAACCCTGATCTACAACAATGATATAACCTAAACCTGATCTCCAACAATGATAGAACCTAACCCTGATCTACAACAATGATATAACCTAAACCTGATCTCCAACAATGATAGAACCTAATCCTGATTTGGAACCATGATAGAATCTAAAGCTGATCATCAACAACGATGGAATCTAACCCCGATTTAGAATAATGATAGAAACTAACCCTGATTAAGAACAATGACAGAATCTGACACTTCTTTGGGACTGGGGGCAGTATTGAGTAGCTTGGATAAAAAGTTGCCCAGAGTAAACTGCCTGCTACGCAGCCATAAAAGCTAGATTATGCATATTATTAGTAGATTTGGATAGAAAACACTCTGAAGTTTCTAAAACAGTTTGAATGATATCTGTGAGTATAACATAACTCATATGGCAGGCAAGAACCTGAAAGAAAAATCCAACCAGGAAGTGGGAAATCTGAGGTTTGTAGTTTTTCAACTCATTGCCTATCGAATATACAGTGTCTATGGGGTCATATTGCACTTCCTAAGGCTTCCACTAGATGTCAATAGTCTTTAGAACCTTGTTTGAGGCTTCTACTGTGAAGGAGGGGGGAATGAGAGCTGATTGAGCCAGAGGTCTGGCAGAGTGCCATGAGCTGATCACGCCCGCACACGTGAGAGCAACCTGCGTTCCATTGCATTTCTACAGACAAAGGAATTCTCCGGATGAAACATTATTGAAGATTTATGTAAGGGAATACCCCCCTGAATTGGACAAAAATGAATGGCAAGATATTGGCATTGGACAAACCATATACACGATGTCCAATACCACCCAAAGCGGCGTTGATTCGTGCAAAGTATATGGCAAATGCCATATGGCAATTGCCAATTGTAACACTTCAAAAATCCAACAGGGGGCGAGTGCGCTCCACCTGGGTTTTTCATACCTTAAGGGAACATTTCGGCATTTCGTGTATGATCGGTGAAAAAGTCCATATTGCAAATGTACGGTCCCTTACTAGACGTCCGAAATCGTTTGTAAAATTTGCGGTCGGCGTCGGGCCGTGCGGTAGGGCCAGACCTACCGGGAAGTCATCAAATGAACTTTGTCGGACATTCGGTTTCCGTTTTATAAAATAAACAAGTTTTTGACCGTTTTTCCGCTATCCCGGAAATTCCCACAAGAGGGCATACGGAATCATATGGCAATTTGGCAAAACATCACGAATCACGACGGGGCCTTATCTCGAAAACGGAAAATATTTCGAAGCCGAAACTTGGTGAGCGTAGGTTTGGCATAATGGGCAGTTGGCCCCGAACAAGATGGCGTCTAGGCCTCGACGGTTTTTGAGTTATGGCCATTTTTCTGGGATTAAAGGTCCAAAATGGAAATAGAGAAATTATTTTTCCACTTCAGGTCAAAGTCAAGGAGCCTCCGGTGTCAATAAAAAAAGAACCAGCCATTTATCTATCGTCATTTAAGAGAAACGGAACAATGACAACTTGGTGATGGTCACAAATAGGCGTTTTTTTTTTTCAACGGTTACAGATCCAGTTGCAGGGTGTTCATACGAATCTTTTTAAAGTGTGCTGCGGAGCTCTGCGAGATTTCTGTGATTTTCTATGATTTTCTGAAATAACACACACATACTAAACCCTCCGTAAATAACTCAGTTCTTAACGTAAAGACTTAAAACTCAGGATTATGTAAAAGCATACCCCAATGAGGATATGTGGTGACTTATAGCTTCCTGTGCCAACCGGAAGTGCCATAATTGGTGTCTCAGGGGCTGTTTCGAAGGGTTAAAAAAGTCAGATCTGTCCAAAACTTCATATATGTGATTAGGCAACCCCCATGAACTGTAAATCAGTCATTTTTCCCCAAAAAAATCAAAGGAAAAAAAAATCACACTAAAACACAACTTGGATGGAGGCACGTATTGGGGTGCGTAGAGACAGACAATGGCTGCAATAGTTAGCTTTGTTCGAGCTAAAAAAGAACCGTCAGACCTAGAGTTCCGAAACTTTAGAAACCTGTTCTAGACCTCCGGTCGATGGTGCGTGGTGAGTTACGTGGCTCTAGACGGTTCTCGGACCGAGAAACAGCCTCGTACATTTGCAATATCTTCAATTCATTTTGACCATTACGAAAATGACGACGTTCTTTTTTAGCTCGAACAAAGCTAACTATTGCAGCCACTGTCTGTCTCTACGCACCCCAATACGTCCCTCCTTCCAAGTTGTGTTTTAGTGTGATTTTTTTTTCCTTTGATTTTTTTGGGGAAAAATGACTGATTTACAGTTCATGGGGGTTGCCTAATCACACATATGAAGTTTTGGAAAGATCAGACTTTTTTAACCCCTCGAAACAGCCCCTGAGACAACTAGCAAGTCAGTGTCCATCAGTCAATTAGATGTCATTATGACACCAAACCCACTTTTTCCTACTCATTTAGAAGCCAACTATCACATATGTCAGAGCACCATCGACCGGAGGTCTAGAACAGGTTTCTAAAGTTTCGGAACTCTAGGTCTGACAGTTCTTTTTTAGCTCGAACAAAGCTAACTATTGCAGCCACTGTCTGTCTCTACGCACCCCAATACGTCCCTCCTTCCAAGTTGTGTTTTAGTGTGATTTTTTTTTCCTTTGATTTTTTTGGGGAAAAATGACTGATTTACAGTTCATGGGGGTTGCCTAATCACACATATGAAGTTTTGGAAAGATCAGACTTTTTTAACCCCTCGAAACAGCCCCTGAGACAACTAGCAAGTCAGTGTCCATCAGTCAATTAGATGTCATTATGACACCAAACCCACTTGTTCCTACTCATTTAGAAGCCAACTATCACATATGTCAGAGCAGTCCCATAATTCACAGCGCCTTTAGTTTAAAACATAATAAAAAGGTAAAACACATAGTTACGTTCTAGCTGCGGGTCCAGTTCGGACATTATGTGAAGTCCTATGTGAGGCGACCCCGAATCCCGAGTTTCGGCTCGATAGGTCATTTGGTGTCCGAGAAAAACCCTAATTGGTGCTGAAAATCCACTTTTTTCCATGCCTTGCTACGGGGTCCTTGAACGAGCTATCGGACAGAAACGTTGGGGTCCGTCTCTATGGGCCGAGCTGGTTTCAATGCACCTAGCCTTGCGTCTCTGAGACGTTTCTAAACGTCGTCATTTTCGTAATGGTCAAAATGAATTGAAGATATTGCAAATGTACGAGGCTGTTTCTCGGTCCGAGAACCGTCTAGAGCACTGTGGCTGGATTTACAACAGGTTTATCTTTAAAAGGGTGTAAAATCCTTGCATATTTGAGGAATTTAAATTATGGGCTTTCTCTTGTTTTGAATTTGGCGCCATGCAATTTCACTGGCTGTTGGAGAGGTGGGACGCTACCATCCCACATATCCAAGAGAAGATAAGAACAATGATATAACCTAACCATGATATAGAACAATGATATAACCTAACCATGATATAGAACAATGATATGACCTAACCATGATATAGAACAATGATATAACCTAACCCTGATTTAGAACAGTGATACAACATAACACTGATCAATAATAATGTTAGAATCTAAAGCTGGTCTACAACAATGACAGAACCTAACCCTAAAATAGAACAATGACTGAGCCTGAACCTGAGTTAGAACAATGATAGCATCTAAAGCTGATCTCCAATAATGATAGAACCTAACCCTGACTAAAATGATGATGAAACTTAACCCTGATCTACAAAAATGGTATCATCCAAAGCTGATCTCCAACTATGATAGAATCTAACCCTGATTTTGAACAACGATAGAATCTAACCCTGATTTAGAATAATGATAGAAATTAACCCTGATTAAGAACAATGACAGAATCTGACCCTGATTTAGAACAATGATATAGCCTAACCCTGACTTAGAACAGTGATACAACATAACATTGATCAAAAACAATGATAGAATCTAAAGCTGATCTCCAACAATGACATTCTAAAGCTGACCTCCAACAATGATAGAACCAAACCCTGATGTCCAACAATGGTAGAACCTAATCCTGATCTAGAACAATGTTAGAATCTAAAGCTGATCTACAACAATGATGGAATCGAACCCTAATTTTGAACGATATAACTTAACCCTGATTAGAACAATTATAGAACCTAACCTTGATTTAGAACAATGATCGAAACTAACCCTGATTAAGAAAAATGATAGAACATAACCCTTATTGAGAACAATGACAGAACCTAACCCTGATTTAGAACAATGATATAACCTAACGCTGATTTAGAACAATGATACAATTTAACACTGATATAGAACAATGATAGAATCTAAACCTAGTCTATAACAATGATATAACCTAACCCTGATCTCCAGCAATGGTAGAATCTAACCGTGATCTGGTACAACGATAGAACTTAATCCTGAGTTAGAACAATGATATCATCTAAAGCTGATCTCCAACAATGAAATCATCTAAAGCTGATCTCCAATAATGAAATCATCTAAAGCTGATCTCCAACAATGAAATCATCTAAAGCTGATGTCCAACAATGATAGAACCAAAACCCTGACATCCAACAATGATAGAACCTAATCATGATTTAGAACAATGATACAAAATAACACTGATCTAGAACAAAGATAGCATCTAAAGCTGATCTACAACATTGATATAACCTTTCCCTGATCTCCAACAATGATGGAACCTAACCATAATCTTGAATAATGATAGAACCTAATCCTGATTAAGAACAATAATAGAATCTGAAGCTAATTTAGAACTATGATAGAATCGAAAACTGATCTACAACAATGATATAACCTAACCTTGATCTCAAACAATGATGGAACTTAATCATTAACCTGATCAATGATTGTACCTAATTCTGATTTAGAACAATGATAGAATCTAAAGGCAAACTACATCAAGGACAGAATCTAAAGCTGATCTACAACAATGACATGACATTACCCTGATCTACAACAATGATTGAGCCTAACCCTGATCTACAACAACGATAGAACCAAACCCTTATCTACAACAATGATATAACATAACACACAATTTCCAACAAATATAGAATCTAAAGCTGATCTAGAACAAAGGTGACTTAGAACAATGATACAACATAACACAGATTTAGAACAATGACAGAATCTAGAGCTGATCTACAACAACGATATAACCTAACACTGATCTCCAACAATGATAGAATCTAAAGCAGATCTACAGCAATGATTGAGCCTAACCTTGATCTACAACAATGATAGAACCTACCCCTGATCTCCAACAATGATATAACCTAACCCTGATCTCCAACAATGATAGAACCTAACCCTGATCTCCAAACATGACAGAACCTAATCCTGATTTAGAACAATGACATAATCTAAAGCTGCTGATAGAACCTAACCCTGATCTAGAACAATGACCTTACCCTGATGTAGAACAATGAAGGCATCTAAAGATGATATTGAACAATGATGGACTCTAACCATGATCTACAACAATGACAGAACCTAACCCTGATCTAGAACAATGATAGAGCCTACTCCTGATTTAGAAACATTATAGAATCTAAACCTGATTTAGAACAATGGTAGAATCTAAAGCTGATCTGAAACAATTGTAAAACCTAAACCTGATTTAGAACACTGATAGAATCTAACGCTGATTTATAAAAATGAAACAACATAACACTAATCTAGAACAAGGATATAATCTAAAGCTAATTTAGAACAATGATAAAACATAACAATGATCAAGAACAATAATAGAACCTAAACCTGATCTCCAACAATGATAGAACCTAACTCTGATCTAGAACAACGATAGAACCTAATAATGATTTAAAACAATGCTAGAATCTAAAACTGACTACAACAATGATAGAACCTAACCTTAATCTAGGATAATGATTGAACCTAATCATGATTTACAACAACAATAGAACCTAACGCTGATCTAGAACAATGATAGAATCTAACCCTGATCTACAACAATGATTGAACTTAATCCTGATCTACAGCAATGATTGAACCAAATCCTGATTTAGAACAATGATATAATCTAACCCAAATCCGGAACAATCCCTGATCTCCAACAATGATAGAACCTAACCATGATCTTGAACAACGATAGAACCTAATCCTGTTTTAGAACAATGATAGAATCTAAAGCTGATTTAGAACAATATAATCTAAAACTGATCTACAACAATGATAGAACCTAACTTTAATCTAGAACAATGATTGAGCCTAATCCTGATTTAGAGCAATGACAGAATATAAAGCTGATCTGCAACAATGATATAACCTAACTCTGATCTCCAACAATGATATAACCTAATCCTGATATACAACAATGATATAATCTAAAGATGATCGACAACAACGATAGCATCTATTCCCTGATCTACAACGATGATAAAACCTAACCCTGATCTACAAAAATGATGTCATCTAAAGTTGATCTCCAACAATTATATCATCTAAAGCTGATCTCCAACAACGATAGAACCAAACCCTGATATCCAACAATGATAGAGCCTAATCCTGATTTAGAACAATGATAGAACCTAATTCTGATCTACAACAATGAAATCATCTAAAGCTGATCTACAACAATGATGGAATCTAACCCTGATTTTGAAAAACGCTAGAATCTTACCCTGATTAAGAATAGCTATAGAAACTAACATTGACGTAGAACAATGATAGAAACTAACCCTGATTAACAACAATTAGAGCCTAACCCTTACTTAGAACAAAGATTAAACCTAACCCTGATTTAGAACAATGATATAACCTAACCCTAATTTAGAACAGATTTCAATTTAGAACAGATTTAGATTTAAACCATAACACTGACCTAGAACAATGATAGAACCTAATCCTGATTTAGAACAATGATGTAGAACAATGATATAATCTAAAGCTGATTACAACAATGATTGACCCTAACCTTAATTTAGAACGGTGATATAACCTAATCATGATGTAGAACAATGATAGAATCTAAAGCTTATTTACAACAATGATATAACCTAACCCTGATCTCCTACAATGATAGAATCTAACCATGATCAAGAACAACAATAGAAGCTAATTCTGATTTTAAACAATGATAGAACCTAACCCTAATCTAGATCAATGATTTAGCCTAATCCTGGTTTATAAAGCTAAAGCTGATCTGCAACAATGATAGAACATAACCCTGATCTACAACAATGAAAGAACCTAACTCTGATCTCCAACAATGATCATCTAATGCTGAAATATAACAATGTTAGAACCTAATCCTGATTTAGAACAATGATAGAATCTAAAGCAGATGTACAACAATGATATAACCTAGCGCTGATCTACAATAATGATGTAATCTAAAGCTGATCCACAACAATGATGGAATCTAACCCTGATATAGAACAATGATAAAACCTAACCATGAATTAGAACAATTATATAACCTAACCCTGATCTAGAACAATGATTGAACCTAACCCTAATCTAGAACAATGATTGAACCTAACCCTGATCTACAACAATGATAGAACCTAACTCTGGATTCCAACAATGGTAGAATCTAAAGCTGATCTAGAACAGTGATATAACCTAACCCTGATTTAGAACAACGATAGAATCTAAAGCTGATTTACAACAATGATACAACATAACACTGATCTGGAGCAATGATAGCATCTAAAGCTTATGTAGAACAATGATAGAACCTAACCCTGATCTAGAACAATGATATAACCTATCCCTGATTTAGAACAATGACAGAATATAAAGCTGATCAGCAACAATGATAGAACCAAACCCTGCTATCCAACAATGATATAACCTAATCCTGATTTAGAACAATGATAGAATCTAAAGCAGATCTACAACAATGACATTCCCTAACGCTGATCTACATCAATTATGTAATCTAAAGCTGATCTACAACAATGATGGAACCTAACCCTGATATAGAACAATTATAGAACCTAACCCTGATTTAGAACAGTGAAGGAACCTTACCCTGATCTACAACAATGATACACCACTGATCTAGATCAACGATAGAACCAAACCCTGATTTAGAACAATGTTAGAATCTGAAGCTGATTTAGAACAATGATAGAACCTAACCCTGATTTTGAACACTGATAGAATCTAACCCTGATCTAGAACAATGATTGAACCTAACCCTGATCTACAACAATGATATAACCTCACCCTAACCTAGAACAATGACAGAATCTAAAGGTGATCTACAACAAGGATAGAATCTAAAGCTGATCTACAACAATGACTGAACCTAACCCTGATCTACAACAATGATAGAACCTAACCCTGATCTACAACAATGATAGAACCTAACCTTGATCTACAACAATGATAGAACATAACTTTGGAATCCAACAATGATAGAATCTAACGCTGATTTACAACAATGGCACAACATAACACTGATCTAGAACAATGATATAATCTAACCCTGATCTACAACAATGTTAGAACCTAACCCTAATCTAGAACAATGATTGAACCTAACCCTGACCTACAACAATGATATAACCTAACTCTGGATTCCAACAATGGTAGAATCTAAAGCTGATCTAGAACAGTGATATAACCTAACCCTGATTTAGAACAACGATAGAATCGAAAGCTGATTTACAACAATGGTACAACATAACACTGATCTAGAACAATGATAGAATCTAAAGATAATCTAGAACAATGATATAACCTATCCCTGATTTAGAACAATGACAGAATATAAAGCTGATTTACAACAATGATACAACATAACACTGATCTGGAACAATGATAGCATCTAAAGCTTATGTAGAACAATGATAGAACCAAACCCTGATCTAGAACAATGATATAACCTATCCCTGATTTAGAACAATGACAGAATCTACAACTGATCTATGACAATGATAGAACCTAACCTTAATCTAGAACAATGATTGAGCCTATTCTGATTTAGAACAATGACAGAATATAAAGCTGATCAGCATCAATGATAGAACCAAATCCTGCTATCCAAAAATGATAGAACCTAATCCTGATTTAGAACAATGACAGAATCTAAAGCAGATCTACAACAATGACATTACCTAACGCTGATCTACATCAATGATGTAATCTAAAGCTTATCTACAACAATGATGGAATCTAACCCTGATATAGAACAATTATAGAACCTAACCCTGATTTAGAACAGTGAAAAAACCTTACCCTGATCTTCAACAATGATACAACACTGATCTAGATCAACGATAGAACCAAACCCTGATTTAGAACAATGTTAGAATCTGAAGCTGATTTAGAACAAAGATAGAACCTAACCCTGATTTTGAACACTGATAGAATCTAACCCTGATCTAGAACAATGATTGAACCTAACCCTGATCTACAACAATGATAGAACCTAACCTTGATCTACAACAATGATATAACCTAACTTTGGATTCCAACAATGATAGAATCTAAAGCTGATTTACAACAATGGCACAACATAACACTGATTTAGAACAATTATATAATCTAAAGTTGATCTATAACAATGATATAACCTAACCCTCATCTACAACAATGATAGAACCTAACCCTAATCTAGAACAATGACAGAATCTAAAGGTGATCAAGAACAATAATTGAACCTAACAATGATCTACAACAAGGATATAATCTAACCCTGATCTACAACAATGATAGAACATAACCCTGATCTAGAACAAGGATAGCACCTAACCCTATTTAGATTTAGAACATATAACAATGATAGAAACTAACGCTGAACTTGAATGTTGGTAGAATGTAACACTTATCTATAATGTTGGTAGAACCTTTCACTGATTTAGAACATTGGTATAATCTAACTGCTGATCTAGAATGTTGGACATGTCTTTAAATGCTCACATCATCTATGTCACTGTCAATGCTCCTCATCTTCTTCTTCTGCTTAGCGTCCTCCTTCTTCTTCTTGTCCTTCTCAGGGATGACATCATCCAGGAAGCTCAGCTCGTGTTGAGAGAACATGTAGTCCATTGTCTTCCTCACCGCCACCAGGGCCAGGATCTGACACCACAGGATACGTTGTTAACTCACACGCACATAAACAGAACTACCAGAAGCAGGATCTGAAGCTAGCTGGTCATTACGATCAGAGGAGACTCACCATGACAGGGAAGATAATCGCGGCCACGGTGGACTTGAGGACCCAGAGCAGTGCCAGACACAGGATCTGGATGAAGGTAAACAGGTGGACCTTCCTCAGAGGAACATGGCGCAGGTACACAAGGTCAGGCTGGTGCTTAGCTGGCATCAGGAGCAGCTGGAGACGGTCCATGAACTAGAGAGAGATGGAGGGAAGGGTAGGGGGAGAAAGAGAGATGGCGGGGAGAGAGAGAGATGGAGGGGGAGGTGGGGGAGAGAGAGAGAGAAATAGAGGGGAGGGGTGGAGAGAGAGATGAGAGAGAGATGGAGGGGAGGCGTAGAGAGAGAGAGATGAAGGGGGAGGTGGGGGAGAGGGAGATGGAGAGGGAGGTGGGATGAGAGAGAGAAGGATGGGGAGAGAGATAGAGAATGACGGAGAGAATGACGGAGAGTGAGACGGAGAGAGAAAGAGATATGGATTGGGATGGGGGAGAGAGAGAGAGAGAGAGAGAGAGAGAGAGAGAGAGAGAGAGAGAGAGAGACAAAAGCCTAGTCAAAAAGCTCCTATTATGTATTTCAGTTTAGTCCATATTGCAAATCATTCTGGATAAGAGCCTCTGCTACATGTAACTAATCTAACTGTAAATGTGACATGCTGGCATTGGTTCCCTCAGGTCCTGATCAGCCAATACCTGCACTCCATTAAGAGAGGCCACGCCCATGTAGAGGAACACTCCATACAGCACTGGCATGGGGATGAACTTGAAGAGAAACAGAGTTTTTATTATTGTTTTACAGTCCACAGTCGGTAGTATATTCTACAGTCCACAGTCTACAGTACATTCTACAGTCTACAGTAATCTACAATAAATTCTACATTAGTCTACATTGCAGCCTACAGTCTATAGTACTCAATAGTACAGCATACAGTCTAAAGTATATGGTCTATAGTAGACTACAATACAGCCTACAGTATACAGGCAATAGTCTACAGTAGTCTACAGTACAGCCTACAGTGGACTACAGTACAGCCGACAGTCTACAGTACAGAGTAAAATCTACAGTAGTCTAGATTATAGCCTACAGTCTACAGTCATCTAAAGTCTACAGTAGTCTAATGTACAGCCCACAGCCTACAATCTAAAGTCTACAGTAGTCTATAGTACAGCCTACAATGGACTACAGTACAGCCGACAGTCTATAGTACAGATTACAGTCTACAATATACAGTCTACAATCTATCATCTACTGTAGTCTACAGTACAGCCTACAGTCTACAGTCTACAATAGAGCCTACAGTCTACAGTCGTCTACAGTACAGCCTACAGTCTACCGTCTACAATAGAGCCTACAGTCTACAGTAGTCTATAGCACAGTCTACAGTCTACAGTAGTCTACAGTACAGCCTACAGTAGACTACAGCCCATTGTGTAGAGTAGTCTACAGTACAGCACACAATCTACAGTTGTTTATATTACAGCCCACAGTCTAGAGTCTACAGTAGTCTGTAGTACAGCACACATTCTACAGTACAGCCTACAGTCTACAATAAAGCCTACAGTCTACAGTAGTCTGCAGTACAGCCCACAGTCTACAGTACAGCTTTTAGTAGTCTACAGTACAGCCTACAGTCTACAGCCTATGGTATACAGTAGTCTAAAGTACAATCTACAGTCTACAGCAGTCTACAGTACAGCATAGAGTCTACAGTCTATAATAAAGCCTACAGTCTACAGTAGTCTATTGTACAGCCTACAGTCTATGTTATACCGTAGTCTACAGTACATCCTACAGTCTACAGTAGTCTACAGTACAGACCACAGTCTACAGTCTACAATAGTCTACAGTACAGCCCATAGCCCACAGTCTACAGTACAGCCTACAGTCTACAGTAGTCTACAGTACAGCCTACAGTCTACAGTACTCTAAACTACATTCTACAGTCGTCTACAGTACAGCCTACAGTCTACAGTCTACAATAGAGCCTACAGTCTACAGTCGTCTACAGTACAGCCTACAGTCTACAGTCTACAATAGAGCCTACAGTCTACAGTTGTCTACATTACATCCTAAAGTCTACAGTAGTCTATAGTACAGTCTACAGTCTACAGTAGTCTACAGTACAGCCTACAGTAGACTACAGCCCATAGTGTAGAGTAGTCTACAGAACAGACTACAGTCTACAATTTACAGTATACACTCTACTGTGTATGGTCTACAGTAGTCTACAGTACAGCCTTCAGTCAACAGTATACAGCACAGCCTACAGTCTACAGTAGTCTACAGTACAGTTAAGTCTACAGTAGTTTACAATACAGCCTACAGTCTACAATTATTGGTCCGCAGTAGTCTACAGTACAGCCCACAGTCTACAGTCGTCTGCAGTATAGGCCACAGTCTACAGCCTATGGTATACAGTAGTCAAAAGTACATTCTACAGTCTACAGTACAGCCTTTAGTAGTCTACAGTACAGTCTAGTCTACACTAGTGTCATGACGTTGGCCTGGGGGATAGGTTTATGACAGTCATAAATACCTCTTTCCCCCTTTTTCCTCTCTCTACCCTACTGACGTTACATTTGCAAAACCCTTGGTTAACATAGAGATTCTGGGAACATCAGAAGGTGGGGGGAAATTAACTATATTCTGGTAATCCGACCAATGGAACATATGCGGTGGTACTTAATGAATATGATGTCAGTTCGGTTGTCATCTGAGACATTCTCATCAATGATAAGATGACAAACTCTACAGTGGAAAGTCTACACATCAGAGTTATCGGATTCACATGGAATTGTTGTTCAATTTAAATGTTTGAATATGAAATTATTAATGATGGGATGAATGTGATTTTAGCTTCTAAAATGTGGGATTTGGGTTTTCATAAAATAGGGCTCTGCTCAATCAGTGGCCAGCCCCTGTGAAGGGACATGGGCTATAAAACTTTTCAAACACGCCCTCCTCTCCCTTCCTATATAAAGCCTTGACGACAATATAACCTCCAGTTCCGAGGATGTGAGGACGACGGTCCAATGTCAGAATGGTTCAGATAATAACTACAGAACGAAGCCAACATCAGCATGAGCTTTGGTTGCGAATGGTATGAACTGTGAACTCTTATTCACTATAGAAGTAATACCTCCTAGCTGTTGAGTAAGCAACAGCAGATGCAAACGAGGGTTAGGGGGGAACAGACAGAGTATCCCGTCTATCACACAACAACGTTACTACAACGTATCCAGTTGACCACCAGAGACATTCTTCAAAGGACAAAGGACTCGGTTTGGCAACACGGCCTTCCATCTACCACTAAATATTTATTGCATTTTCCTTTTCCAAATGGGCGGTAATTTAGAATGCATAAGATTCTGTATTTACGATAGCACAGCTTCGCCCTTTGTTCCTCAGTCTTCCCGCTCTTTCACTCAAACCCAGCCCTTTTCTTTTGAGTAACCAGCTGTCATATCTGTTCCGCCCGCTAGGGACGTTTTCCTTTATGACGTAATTTGTAATCAAGTTATGATTGAATTATGTGTATGTGTAATTCTGTGTGATTAGTTAGGTATTTAGTAAATAAATAATTAAACCCAATTTTGTATTGCTGATTCAACTTGTTAGCCAGGGTTCGTGCAGATAACCAAGAATTTACAAATTTCAGATGAGACGGAGTTAAGATGACGATTAATATTGACTGCTATTGATGTAAAATATTACTTGGTCTTTAAGAGTTTATTCGCAAGATAACAGCTCCATAAATATTCTAGCTAATTACATTTACATGATTAGCTCAATCAGGTAATATTAATTACGGAGAAATTATTTTATAGAATAGCATGTCATATCACTTGATCCGGCATAGCCAAAGACACGACACTAGTCTACAGTACAGAACACAGTCTACAGTCTACATTAGTCTACAGCACAGTCCACAGTCTACAGTATTCTACAGTGCATAATTCAGTCTACAGTCTACAGTGGACTACAGTCTACAGTAGTCTACAGTACAGCCTACAGTCTACAGTAGCCTACAGCACAGCCCGCAGTCTACAGTATACAGTCGTCCTCAGTATAGCCCGCAGTCTACAGTATACAGTAGTCTACAGTACAGCCTACAGTCTACAGTATACAGTAGGTAGGTACATACCTTGAGGATGGGAGACATAAAGACAGACAGCCCCGTCAGAATGAATACACACACACCAGTGACTCTCTGCTCCCTAGGGAAAACATACACATAGCTTTGGTTATGCACACAAACACACACACACAGTAACCAATAGAGATTTCATCTATATTTTTCGTAGCTGTTGATTTACCACCAAAAAACCTATGCCGGCATTAAGACCGCACTCAACGGTCTTAGGGCCATAAGGAAACAAGAAAACGCTCACCCAGAGGCAGCCTTAATGCAGGACAACTGAAATCCATTTTACCTCATTTCTACCTGCATGTCACCTGTGTAACTAAGAGGGAAAAAAACTCTAGACCACCTTTCCACACACAGAGACGCATACAAACCTCTCCCTCGCCCTCCATTTGGCAAATCAAGCATACCACCATAGTCCCTGTGCCCAAGAAGACCAAGGTAACCTGTCTTAATGACTACCGCCTGCAGCACTCACATCTGTAGACATGAAATGCATTGAAAGGCTGGTCATGGCTCACATCAACACCATTGCCCCAGACACTCTGGAACAACTGCCCATACCACCCCTAGAGATCCACAGATGATGCAAACTCTACTGCCCTCCACATTGCCGTCACCCACCTGGACAAAAGGACAATCTGTGTGAGAACACTGTTCATTGACTACAGCTCAGCATTTAACACCATAGTGCCCTCCAAGCTCAACTCTAAACTAAGGACCCTGGGATTAAACACCTACCTCTGTAACTGGATCCTAGACTTCTTGATGGGCCGGCCCCAGGTGGTGAGGGTAGGTAACAACATATCCTCCACACTGACCCTCCACACGGGCCCCCCACCCCTGCTTAGTCTCCTCCTGTATTCCCTGTTCACCCACGATTGCTTGGCAGCGCACGACTCCAACACCATCATTAAGTTTGCAGAAGACACGGTGGTGGTAGGCATCACCGGTGACCATGAGACAGCCTACAGGAAGGAGGTCAGAGACCTGGCAGTGTGGTGCCAGGACAACAAGCTCTCCTTCAATTTCAGAAAGCTAAAGGAGTTGATCATAGACTTCAGGAAAAGGAGGGCCAAGCATGCCCCAATCCACATCGATAGGCTGTAGTGGTGCAGATTGAGAGCTTCAAGTTCCTCTGTGTCCACATAACTAAAGAATTATCATAGTCCAAACACACCAACACAGTCATGAAGAGGGCATGACAATGCCCCTTCCCCCTCAGGAGGATGAAAAGATTTGGCGTCTACAGCTGCACCATTCAGAGCATCTTGACCAGTTGCATCACTGCTTGGTATGGCAACTGCTAGGCATCCGACCGTAAAGTGCTACAGAGGATGGTGCATACGGCCCAGTACATCACTGGGCTAAGCTTCCTGCCATCCAGGACCTATATACTAGGCAGTGTCAGAAGAAGGCCCTAAAGACTCTCAAAGACTAGAGCCACCCAAGTCATAGTCTGTTCTTTCTGCTACCGCACACCAAGCGGTACCGATGCACTAAGTCTGAAACTAACAGGACGCTGAACAGATTCTACCCCCAAGACTGATAAATAGTTAACCAATAGCAGCTACCTGGAATATCAGCATTGACACCCTATGCACTAACTATTTAAATGAACACTGCTGTTACCGTTTATTATCTGTCCTGTTGTCTAGTCGATTTACACCTACCTGTATGTACATATCTACCTCAATTACCTAGTACCCTTGCACATCGACACAGTACTAGTCTACACCTGTTGTATACGACTCATGTGACAAATCAAATTTGATTTTGATTTGATTTTGTCATCATGCTCACCTCACTCCCAAGAACTTGGGCATTTCTCCAGGGGCGGATGTCTCTGTCTCCATCTTCAGACTGTCTATGTGAGCGATTGAGATGACCGTCGCCGCCACGTACCATGGCAACCCCATGAAGGAACATACAATCATCAGAACTGCAACCCAGAACAGGTCCAGGTGGTAGCCTGCGCCTTTCTGTTAAGAGGACAGCAGACGTTAAAACACAAACACACGGAGACCCTGGGATGTCCTACCTTCAGACTATTGATCTACTGCCCTGTCCTACCTTCAGACTATTGAGACCCTACCCTGTCCTACCCTCAGACTATTGAGACCCTGTCCTGTCCTACCCTTAGACTATTGAGACCCTGTCCTACCTTCAGACTATTGAGACCCTGCCCTATAAAACCTTCAGACTATTGAGACCCTGCCCTATAAAACCTTCAGACTATTGAGACCCTGTCCTACCTTCAGACTATTGAGACCCTGCCCTATAAAACCTTCAGACTATTGAGACCCTGTCCTATAAAACCTTCAGACTATTGAGACCCTGCCCTATAAAACCTTCAGACTATTGAGACCCTGCCCTATAAAACCTTCAGACTATTGAGAACCTGTCCTGTCCTACCTTCAGACTATTGAGACCCAGTCCTGCCTTCAGACTATTGAGACCCTGCCCTATAAAACCTTCAGACTATTGAGACCCTGTCCTATAAAACCTTCAGACTATTGAGACCCTGCCCTATAAAACCTTCAGACTATTGAGACCCTGCCCTATAAAACCTTCAGACTATTGAGAACCTGTCCTGTCCTACCTTCAGACTATTGAGACCCAGTCCTGCCTTCAGACTATTGAGACCCTGCCCTATAAAACCTTCAGACTATTGAGACCCTGCCCTATAAAACCTTCAGACGATTGAGACCCTGCACTAGAAAACCTTCAGACTATTGAGACCCTGTCCTATAAAACCTTCAGCCTATTGAGACCCTGCCCTATAAAACCTTCAGACTATTGAGACCCTGTCCTCTCCTACCTTCAGACTATTGAGACCCTGCCCTATAAAACCTTCAGACTATTGAGACCCTGCCCTATAAAACCTTCAGACTATTGAGAACCTGTCCTGTCCTACCTTCAGACTATTGAGACCCTGCCCTATAAAACCTTCAGACTATTGAGACCCTGCACTATAAAACCTTCAGACTATTGAGACCCTGTCCTATAAAACCTTCAGACTATTGAGACCCTGTCCTGTCCTACCTTCAGACTATTGAGACCCTGCCCTATAAAACCTTCAGACTATTGAGACCCTGCACTATAAAACCTTCAGACTATTGAGACCCTGTCCTATAAAACCTTCAGACTATTGAGACCCTGCCCTATAAAACCTTCAGACTATTGAGACCCTGCCATATAAAACCTTCAGACTATTGAGACCCTGCCCTATAAAACCTTCAGACTATTGAGACCCTGCCCTATAAAACCTTCAGACTATTGAGACCCTGTCCTATAAAACCTTCAGACTATTGAGACCCTGCCCTATAAAATCTTCAGACTATTGAGACCCTGTCCTCTCCTACCTTCAGACTATTGAGACCCTGCCCTATAAAACCTTCAGACTATTGAGACCCTGCCCTATAAAACCTTCAGACTATTGAAAACCTGTCCTGTCCTACCTTCAGACTATTGAGACCCTGCCCTATAAAACCTTCAGACTATTGAGACCCTGCACTATAAAACCTTCAGACTATTGAGACCCTGTCCTATAAAACCTTCAGACTATTGAGACCCTGTCCTGTCCTACCTTCAGACTATTGAGACCCTGCCCTATAAAACCTTCAGACTATTGAGACCCTGCACTATAAAACCTTCAGACTATTGAGACCCTGTCCTATAAAACCTTCAGACTATTGAGACCCTGCCCTATAAAACCTTCAGACTATTAAGACCCTGCCATATAAAACCTTCAGACTATTGAGACCCTGCCCTATAAAACCTTCAGACTATTGAGACCCTGCCCTATAAAACCTTCAGACTATTGAGACCCTGCCCTATAAAACCTTCAGACTATTGAGACCCTGCCATATAAAACCTTCAGACTATTGAGACCCTGCCCTATAAAACCTTCAGACTATTGAGACCCTGCCCTATAAAACCTTCTGACTATTGAGACCCTGCCCTCTCCTACCTTCAGACTATTGAGACCCTGCCCTATAAAACCTTCAGACTATTGAGACCCTGCCCTATAAAACCTTCAGACTATTGAGACCCTGCCATATAAAACCTTCAGACTATTGAGACCCTGCCCTGTCCTACCTTCAGACTATTGAGACCCTGCCCTATAAAACCTTCAGACTATTGAGACCCTGCCATATAAAACCTTCAGACTATTGAGACCCTGCCCTATAAAACCTTCAGACTATTGAGACCCTGCCCTATAAAACCTTCAGACTATTGAGACCCTGCCCTCTCCTACCTTCAGACTATTGAGACCCTGCCCTATAAAACCTTCAGACTATTGAGACCCTGCCCTATAAAACCTTCAGACTATTGAGACCCTGCCATATAAAACCTTCAGACTATTTAGACCCTGCCCTGTCCTACCTTCAGACTATTGAGACCCTGTCCTAACTTCAGACTATTGAGACCCTGCCATATAAAACCTTCAGACTATTGAGACCCTGCCCTATAAAACCTTCAGACTATTGAGACCCTGTCCTATAAAACCTTCAGACTATTGAGACCCTGCCCTATAAAACCTTCAGACTATTGAGACCCTGCCCTATAAAACCTTCAGACTATTGAGAACCTGTCCTGTCCTACCTTCAGACTATTGAGACCCTGCCCTATAAAACCTTCAGACTATTGAGACCCTGCACTATAAAACCTTCAGACTATTGAGACCCTGCACTATAAAACCTTCAGACTATTGAGACCCTGTCCTATAAAACCTTCAGACTATTGAGACCCTGCCCTATAAAACCTTCAGACTATTGAGACCCTGTCCTCTCCTACCTTCAGACTATTGAGACCCTGCCCTATAAAACCTTCAGACTATTGAGACCCTGCCCTATAAAACCTTCAGACTATTGAGACCCTGTCCTGTCCTACCTTCAGACTATTGAGACCCTGCCCTATAAAACCTTCAGACTATTGAGAACCTGTCCTGTCCTACCTTCAGACTATTGAGACCCAGTCCTGCCTTCAGACTATTGAGACCCTGCCCTATAAAACCTTCAGACTATTGAGACCCTGCCCTATAAAACCTTCAGACTATTGAGACCCTGTCCTCTCCTACCTTCAGACTATTGAGACCCTGCCCTATAAAACCTTCAGACTATTGAGACCCTGCCCTATAAAACCTTCAGACTATTGAGACCCTGTCCTGTCCTACCTTCAGACTATTGAGACCCTGCCCTATAAAACCTTCAGACTTTTGAGACCCTGCACTATAAAACCTTCAGACTATTGAGACCCTGTCCTATAAAACCTTCAGACTATTGAGACCCTGCCCTATAAAACCTTCAGACTATTGAGACCCTGCCATATAAAACCTTCAGACTATTGAGACCCTGCCCTATAAAACCTTCAGACTATTGAGACCCTGCCCTATAAAACCTTCAGACTATTGAGACCCTGCCCTATAAAACCTTCAGACTATTGAGACCCTGCCCTATAAAACCTTCAGACTATTGAGACCCTGCCCTATAAAACCTTTAGACTATTGAGACCCTGCCCTCTCCTACCTTCTGACTATTGAGACCCTGCCCTATAAAACCTTCAGACTATTGAGACCCTGCCCTATAAAACCTTCAGACTATTGAGACCCTGCAATATAAAACCTTCAGACTATTGAGACCCTGCCCTATAAAACCTTCAGACTATTGAGACCCTGTCCTACCTTCAGACTATTGAGACCCTGCCACATAAAACCTTCAGACTATTGAGACCCTGCACTATAAAACCTTCAGACTATTGAGACCCTGTCCTATAAAACCTTCAGACTATTGAGACCCTGCCCTATAAAACCTTCAGACTAATGAGAACCTGTCCTATAAAACATTCAGACTATTGAGACCCTGCCCTATAAAACCTTCAGACTAATGAGAACCTGTCCTATAAAACATTCAGACTATTGAGACCCTGCCGTATAAAACCTTCAGACTATTGAGAACCTGTCCTGTCCTACCTTCAGACTATTGAGACCCTGCCCTATAAAACCTTCAGACTATTGAGACCCTGCACTATAAAACCTTCAGACTATTGAGACCCTGCCCTATAAAACCTTCAGACTATTGAGACCCTGCCCTATAAAACCTTCAGACTATTGAGACCCTGCCATATAAAACCTTCAGACTATTGAGACCCTGCCCTGTCCTACCTTCAGACTATTGAGACCCTGCCCTATAAAACCTTCAGACTATTGAGACCCTGCCATATAAAACCTTCAGACTATTGAGACCCTGCCCTATAAAACCTTCAGACTATTGAGACCCTGCCCTATAAAACCTTCAGACTATTGAGACCCTGCCCTCTCCTACCTTCAGACTATTGAGACCCTGCCCTATAAAACCTTCAGACTATTGAGACCCTGCCCTATAAAACCTTCAGACTATTGAGACCCTGCCATATAAAACCTTCAGACTATTGAGACCCTGCCTTGTCCTACCTTCAGACCATTGAGACCCTGTCCTAACTTCAGACTACTGAAACCCTGCCATATAAAACCTTCAGACTATTGAGACCCTGCCCTATAAAACCTTCAGACTATTGAGACCCTGTCCTATAAAACCTTCAGACTATTGAGACCCTGCCCTATAAAACCTTCAGACTATTGAGACCCTGCCCTATAAAACCTTCAGACTATTGAGACCCTGCACTATAAAACCTTCAGACTATTGAGACCCTGCCCTCTCCTACCTTCAGACTATTGAGACCCTGCCCTATAAAACCTTTAGACTATTGAGACCCTGCCCTCTCCTACCTTCTGACTATTGAGACCCTGCCCTATAAAACCTTCAGACTATTGAGACCCTGCAATATAAAACCTTCAGACTATTGAGACCCTGCCCTATAAAACCTTCAGACTATTGAGACCCTGCCCTATAAAACCTTCAGACTATTGAGACCCTGTCCTATAAAACCTTCAGACTATTGAGACCCTGTCCTACCTTCAGACTATTGAGACCCTGCCACATAAAACCTTCAGACTATTGAGACCCTGTCCTACCTTCAGACTATTGAGACCCTGCCACATAAAACCTTCAGACTATTGAGACCCTGCCCTATAAAACCTTCAGACTAATGAGAACCTGTCCTATAAAACATTCAGACTATTGAGACCCTGCCGTATAAAACCTTCAGACTATTGAGAACCTGTCCTGTCCTACCTTCAGACTATTGAGACCCTGCACTATAAAACCTTCAGACTATTGAGACCCTGCCCTATAAAACCTTCAGACTATTGAGACCCTGCCCTATAAAACCTTCAGACTATTGAGACCCTGCCATATAAAACCTTCAGACTATTGAGACCCTGCCCTGTCCTACCTTCAGACTATTGAGACCCTGCCCTATAAAACCTTCAGACTATTGAGACCCTGCCCTATAAAACCTTCAGACTATTGAGACCCTGCCCTATAAAACCTTCAGACCATTGAGACCCTGCCCTCTCCTACCTTCAGACTATTGAGACCCTGCCCTATAAAACCTTCAGACTATTGAGACCCTGCCCTATAAAACCTTCAGACTATTGAGACCCTGCCATATAAAACCTTCAGACTATTGAGACCCTGCCCTAACTTCAGACTACTGAGACCCTGCCATATAAAACCTTCAGACTATTGAGACCCTGCCCTATAAAACCTTCAGACTATTGAGACCCTGTCCTATAAAACCTTCAGACTATTGAGACCCTGCCCTATAAAACCTTCAGACTATTGAGACCCTGCCCTATAAAACCTTCAGACTATTGAGACCCTGCCCTATAAAACCTTCAGACTATTGAGACCCTGCACTATAAAACCTTCAGACTATTGAGACCCTGTCCTATAAAACCTTCAGACTATTGAGACCCTGCCCTATAAAACCTTCAGACTATTGAGACCCTGTCCTCTCCTACCTTCAGACTATTGAGACCCTGCCCTATAAAACCTTCAGACTATTGAGACCCTGCCCTATAAAACCTTCAGACTATTGAGAACCTGTCCTGTCCTACCTTCAGACTATTGAGACCCTGCCCTATAAAACCTTCAGACTATTGAGACCCTGCACTATAAAACCTTCAGACTATTGAGACCCTGTCCTATAAAACCTTCAGACTATTGAGACCCTGCCCTATAAAACCTTCAGACTATTGAGACCCTGCCATATAAAACCTTCAGACTATTGAGACCCTGCCCTATAAAACCTTCAGACTATTGAGACCCTGCCCTATAAAACCTTCAGACTATTGAGACCCTGCACTCTCCTACCTTCAGACTATTGAGACCCTGCCCTATAAAACCTTCAGACTATTGAGACCCTGCCATATAAAACCTTCAGACTATTGAGACCCTGCCCTATAAAACCTTCAGACTATTGAGACCCTGCCCTATAAAACCTTCAGACTATTGAGACCCTGCCCTCTCCTACCTTCAGACTATTGAGACCCTGCCCTATAAAACCTTCAGACTATTGAGACCCTGCCCTATAAAACCTTCAGACTATTGAGACCCTGTCCTACCTTCAGACTATTGAGACCCTGCCACATAAAACCTTCAGACTATTGAGACCCTGCCCTCTCCTACCTTCAGACTATTGAGACCCTGCCCTATAAAACCTTCAGACTATTGAGACCCTGCCCTATAAAACCTTCAGACTATTGAGACCCTGCCATATAAAACCTTCAGACTATTGAGACCCTGCCCTGTCCTACCTTCAGACTATTGAGACCCTGTCCTAACTTCAGACTACTGAGACCCTGCCATATAAAACCTTCAGACTATTGAGACCCTGCCCTATAAAACCTTCAGACTATTGAGACCCTGTCCTATAAAACCTTCAGACTATTGAGACCCTGCCCTATAAAACCTTCAGAATATTGAGACCCTGCCCTATAAAACCTTCAGACTATTGAGACCCTGCCCTATAAAACCTTCAGACTATTGAGACCCTGCACTATAAAACCTTCAGACTATTGAGACCCTGTCCTATAAAACCTTCAGACTATTGAGACCCTGCCCTATAAAACCTTCAGACTATTGAGACCCTGTCCTCTCCTACCTTCAGACTATTGAGACCCTGCCCTATAAAACCTTCAGACTATTGAGACCCTGCCCTATAAAACCTTCAGACTATTGAGACCCTGCACTCTCCTACCTTCAGACTATTGAGACCCTGCCCTATAAAACCTTCAGACTATTGAGACCCTGCCATATAAAACCTTCAGACTATTGAGACCCTGCCCTATAAAACCTTCAGACTATTGAGACCCTGCCCTATAAAACCTTCAGACTATTGAGACCCTGCCCTCTCCTACCTTCAGACTATTGAGACCCTGCCCTATAAAACCTTCAGACTATTGAGACCCTGCCCTATAAAACCTTCAGACTATTGAGACCCTGTCCTACCTTCAGACTATTGAGACCCTGCCACATAAAACCTTCAGACTATTGAGACCCTGCCCTCTCCTACCTTCAGACTATTGAGACCCTGCCCTATAAAACCTTCAGACTATTGAGACCCTGCCCTATAAAACCTTCAGACTATTGAGACCCTGCCATATAAAACCTTCAGACTATTGAGACCCTGCCCTGTCCTACCTTCAGACTATTGAGACCCTGTCCTAACTTCAGACTACTGAGACCCTGCCATATAAAACCTTCAGACTATTGAGACCCTGCCCTATAAAACCTTCAGACTATTGAGACCCTGTCCTATAAAACCTTCAGACTGTTGAGACCCTGCCCTATAAAACCTTCAGAATATTGAGACCCTGCCCTATAAAACCTTCAGACTATTGAGACCCTGCCCTATAAAACCTTCAGACTATTGAGACCCTGCACTATAAAACCTTCAGACTATTGAGACCCTGTCCTATAAAACCTTCAGACTATTGAGACCCTGCCCTATAAAACCTTCAGACTATTGAGACCCTGTCCTCTCCTACCTTCAGACTATTGAGACCCTGCCCTATAAAACCTTCAGACTATTGAGACCCTGCCCTATAAAACCTTCAGACTATTGAGAACCTGTCCTGTCCTACCTTCAGACTATTGAGACCCTGCCCTATAAAACCTTCAGACTATTGAGACCCTGCACTATAAAACCTTCAGACTATTGAGACCCTGTCCTATAAAACCTTCAGACTATTGAGACCCTGTCCTGTCCTACCTTCAGACTATTGAGACCCTGCCCTATAAAACCTTCAGACTATTGAGACCCTGCACTATAAAACCTTCAGACTATTGAGACCCTGTCCTATAAAACCTTCAGACTATTGAGACCCTGCCCTATAAAACCTTCAGACTATTGAGACCCTGCCATATAAAACCTTAAGACTATTGAGACCCTGCCCTATAAAACCTTCAGACTATTGAGACCCTGCCCTATAAAACCTTCAGACTATTGAGACCCTGCACTCTCCTACCTTCAGACTATTGAGACCCTGCCCTATAAAACCTTCAGACTATTGAGACCCTGCCATATAAAACCTTCAGACTATTGAGACCCTGCCCTATAAAACCTTCAGACTATTGAGACCCTGCCCTATAAAACCTTCAGACTATTGAGACCCTGCCCTCTCCTACCTTCAGACTATTGAGACCCTGCCCTATAAAACCTTCAGACTATTGAGACCCTGCACTATAAAACCTTCAGACTATTGAGACCCTGTCCTATAAAACCTTCAGACTATTGAGACCCTGCCCTATAAAACCTTCAGACTATTGAGACCCTGCCATATAAAACCTTCAGACTATTGAGACCCTGCACTATAAAACCTTCAGACTATTGAGACCCTGTCCTATAAAACCTTCAGACTATTGAGACCCTGTCCTGTCCTACCTTCAGACTATTGAGACCCTGCCCTATAAAACCTTCAGACTATTGAGACCCTGCACTATAAAACCTTCAGACTATTGAGACCCTGTCCTATAAAACCTTCAGACTATTGAGACCCTGTCCTGTCCTACCTTCAGACTATTGAGACCCTGCCCTATAAAACCTTCAGACTATTGAGACCCTGCGCTATAAAACCTTCAGACTATTGAGACCCTGCCGTATAAAACCTTCAGACTATTGAGAACCTGTCCTGTCCTACCTTCAGACTATTGAGACCCTGCCCTATAAAACCTTCAGACTATTGAGACCCTGCACTATAAAACCTTCAGACTATTGAGACCCTGCCCTATAAAACCTTCAGACTATTGAGACCCTGCCCTGTCCTACCTTCAGACTATTGAGACCCTGCCCTGTCCTACCTTCAGACTATTGAGACCCTGCCCTATAAAACCTTCAGACTATTGAGACCCTGCCATATAAAACCTTCAGACTATTGAGACCCTGCCCTTTAAAACCTTCAGACTATTGAGACCCTGCCCTATAAAACCTTCAGACTATTGAGACCCTGCCCTCTCCTACCTTCAGACTATTGAGACCCTGCCCTATAAAACCTTCAGACTATTGAGACCCTGCCCTATAAATCCTTCAGACTATTGAGACCCTGCCATATAAAACCTTCAGACTATTGAGACCCTGCCCTGTCCTACCTTCAGACTATTGAGACCCTGTCCTAACTTCAGACTATTGAGACCCTGCCATATAAAACCTTCAGACTATTGAGACCCTGCCCTATAAAACCTTCAGACTATTGAGACCCTGTCCTATAAAACCTTCAGACTATTGAGACCCTGCCCTATAAAACCTTCAGACTATTAAGAAACCGGTCCTGTCCTACCTTCAGACTATTGAGACCCAGTCCTGCCTTCAGACTATTGAGACCCTGCCCTATAAAACCTTCAGACTATTGAGACCCTGCACTGTAAAACCTTCAGACTATTGAGACCCTGCACTATAAAACCTTCAGACTATTGAGACCCTGCCCTATAAAACCTTCAGACTATTGAGACCCTGTCCTCTCCTACCTTCAGACTATTGAGACCCTGCCCTATAAAACCTTCAGACTATTGAGACCCTGCCCTATAAAACCTTCAGACTATTGAGAACCTGTCCTGTCCTACCTTCAGACTATTGAGACCCTGCCCTATAAAACCTTCAGACTATTGAGACCCTGCACTATAAAACCTTCAGACTATTGAGACCCTGTCCTATAAAACCTTCAGACTATTGAGACCCTGTCCTGTCCTACCTTCAGACTATTGAGACCCTGCCCTATAAAACCTTCAGACTATTGAGACCCTGCACTATAAAACCTTCAGACTATTGAGACCCTGTCCTATAAAACCTTCAGACTATTGAGACCCTGCCCTATAAAACCTTCAGACTATTGAGACACTGCCCTCTCCTACCTTCAGACTATTGAGACCCTGCCCTATAAAACCTTCAGACTATTGAGACCCTGCCATATAAAACCTTCAGACTATTGAGACCATGCCCTATAAAACCTTCAGACTATTGAGACCCTGCCCTATAAAACCTTCAGACTATTGAGACCCTGCCCTCTCCTACCTTCAGACTATTGAGACCCTGCCCTATAAAACCTTCAGACTATTGAGACCCTACCCTATAAAACCTTCAGACTATTGAGACCCTGCAATATAAAACCTTCAGACTATTGAGACCCTGCCCTGTCCTACCTTCAGACTATTGAGACCCTGCACTATAAAACCTTCAGACTATTGAGACCCTGCCCTATAAAACCTTCAGACTATTGAGACCCTGCACTATAAAACCTTCAGACTATTGAGACCCTGTCCTATAAAACCTTCAGACTATTGAGACCCTGTCCTGTCCTACCTTCAGACTATTGAGACCCTGCCCTATAAAACCTTCAGACCATTGAGACCCTGCACTATAAAACCTTCAGACTATTGAGACCCTGTCCTATAAAACCTTCAGACTATTGAGACCCTGCCCTATAAAACCTTCAGACTATTGAGACCCTGCCATATAAAACCTTCAGACTATTGAGACCCTGTCCTATAAAACCTTCAGACTATTGAGACCCTGTCCTGTGCTACCTTCAGACTATTGAGACCCTGCCCTATAAAACCTTCAGACTATTGAGACCCTGCACTATAAAACCTTCAGACTATTGAGACCCTGTCCTATAAAACCTTCAGACTATTGAGAACCTGTCCTGTCCTACCTTCAGACTATTGAGACCCTGCCATATAAAACCTTCAGACTTTTGAGACCCTGCCCTATAAAACCTTCAGACTATTGAGACCCTGTACTATAAAACCTTCAGACTATTGAGAACCTGTCGTGTCCTACCTTCAGACTATTGAGACCCAGTCCTGCCTTCAGACTATTGAGACCCTGCACTATAAAACCTTCAGACTATTGAGACCCTGCACTATAAAACCTTCAGACTATTGAGACCCTGTCCTATAAAACCTTCAGACTATTGAGACCCTGCCCTATAAAACCTTCAGACTATTGAGACCCTGTCCTCTCCTACCTTCAGACTATTGAGACCCTGCCCTATAAAACCTTCAGACTATTGAGACCCTGCACTATAAAACCTTCAGACTATTGAGACCCTGTCCTATAAAACCTTCAGACTATTGAGACCCTGTACTGTCCTACCTTCAGACTATTGAGACCCTGCCCTATAAAACCTTCAGACTATTGAGACCCTGCCACATAAAACCTTCAGACTATTGAGACCCTGCCCTATAAAACCTTCAGACTATTGAGACCCTGCCCTATAAAACCTTCAGACTATTGAGACCCTGCACTCTCCTACCTTCAGACTATTGAGACCCTGCCCTATAAAACCTTCAGACTATTGAGACCCTGCCCTATAAAACCTTCAGACTATTGAGACCCTGCCCTATAAAACCTTCAGACTATTGAGACCCTGCCCTCTCCTACCTTCAGACTATTGAGACCCTGCCCTATAAAACCTTCAGACTATTGAGACCCTGCAATATAAAACCTTCAGACTATTGAGACCCTGCCCTATAAAACCTTCAGACTATTGAGAACCTGTCCTATAAAACCTTCAGACTATTGAGACCCTGCCGTATAAAACCTTCAGACTATTGAGAACCTGTCCTGTCCTACCTTCAGACTATTGAGACCCTGCCCTATAAAACCTTCAGACTATTGAGATCCTGCACTATAAAACCTTCAGACTATTGAGACCCTGTCCTATAAAACCTTCAGACTATTGAGACCCTGTCCTGTCCTACCTTCAGACTATTGAGACCCTGCCCTATAAAACCTTCAGACTATTGAGACCCTGCACTATAAAACCTTCAGACTATTGAGACCCTGTCCTATAAAACCTTCAGACTATTGAGACCCTGCCCTATAAAACCTTCAGACTATTGAGACCCTGCCATATAAAACCTTCAGACTATTGAGACCCTGCACTATAAAACCTTCAGACTATTGAGACCCTGTCCTATAAAACCTTCAGACTATTGAGACCCTGTCCTGTCCTACCTTCAGACTATTGAGACCCTGCCCTATAAAACCTTCAGACTATTGAGACCCTGCACTATAAAACCTTCAGACTATTGAGACCCTGTCCAATAAAACCTTCAGACTATTGAGACCCTGTCCTGTCCTACCTTCAGACTATTGAGACCCTGCCCTATAAAACCTTCAGACTATTGAGACCCTGCGCTATAAAACCTTCAGACTATTGAGACCCTGCCGTATAAAACCTTCAGACTATTGAGAACCTGTCCTGTCCTACCTTCAGACTATTGAGACCCTGCCCTATAAAACCTTCAGACTATTGAGACCCTGCACTATAAAACCTTCAGACTATTGAGACCCTGCCCTATAAAACCTTCAGACTATTGAGACCCTGCCCTGTCCTACCTTCAGACTATTGAGACCCTGCCCTGTCCTACCTTCAGACTATTGAGACCCTGCCCTATAAAACCTTCAGACTATTGAGACCCTGCCATATAAAACCTTCAGACTATTGAGACCCTGCCCTTTAAAACCTTCAGACTATTGAGACCCTGCCCTATAAAACCTTCAGACTATTGAGACCCTGCCCTCTCCTACCTTCAGACTATTGAGACCCTGCCCTATAAAACCTTCAGACTATTGAGACCCTGCCCTATAAAACCTTCAGACTATTGAGACCCTGCCCTGTCCTACCTTCAGACTATTGAGACCCTGTCCTAACTTCAGACTATTGAGACCCTGCCATATAAAACCTTCAGACTATTGAGACCCTGCCCTATAAAACCTTCAGACTATTGAGACCCTGTCCTATAAAACCTTCAGACTATTGAGACCCTGCCCTATAAAACCTTCAGACTATTGAGACCCTTCCCTATAAAACCTTCAGACTATTGAGAACCTGTCCTGTCCTACCTTCAGACTATTGAGACCCAGTCCTGCCTTCAGACTATTGAGACCCTGCCCTATAAAACCTTCAGACTATTGAGACCCTGCACTGTAAAACCTTCAGACTATTGAGACCCTGCACTATAAAACCTTCAGACTATTGAGACCCTGTCCTATAAAACCTTCAGACTATTGAGACCCTGCCCTATAAAACCTTCAGACTATTGAGACCCTGTCCTCTCCTACCTTCAGACTATTGAGACCCTGCCCTATAAAACCTTCAGACTATTGAGACCCTGCCCTATAAAACCTTCAGACTATTGAGAACCTATCCTGTCCTACCTTCAGACTATTGAGACCCTGCCCTATAAAACCTTCAGACTATTGAGACCCTGCACTATAAAACCTTCAGACTATTGAGACCCTGTCCTATAAAACCTTCAGACTATTGAGACCCTGTCCTGTCCTACCTTCAGACTATTGAGACCCTGCCCTATAAAACCTTCAGACTATTGAGACCCTGCACTATAAAACCTTCAGACTATTGAGACCCTGTCCTATAAAACCTTCAGACTATTGAGACCCTGCCCTATAAAACCTTCAGACTATTGAGACCCTTCCATATAAAACCTTCAGACTATTGAGACCCTGCCCTATAAAACCTTCAGACTATTGAGACCCTGCCCTATAAAACCTTCAGACTATTGAGACACTGCCCTCTCCTACCTTCAGACTATTGAGACCCTGCCCTATAAAACCTTCAGACTATTGAGACCCTGCCATATAAAACCTTCAGACTATTGAGACCATGCCCTATAAAACCTTCAGACTATTGAGACCCTGCCCTATAAAACCTTCAGACTATTGAGACCCTGCCCTCTCCTACCTTCAGACTATTGAGACCCTGCCCTATAAAACCTTCAGACTATTGAGACCCTACCCTATAAAACCTTCAGACTATTGAGACCCTGTCCTACCTTCAGACTATTGAGACCCTGCCACATAAAACCTTCAGACTATTGAGACCCTGCCCTATAAAACCTTCAGACTATTGAGACCCTGCACTATAAAACCTTCAGACTATTGAGACCCTGCCATATAAAACCTTCAGACTATTGAGACCCTGCCATATAAAACCTTCAGACTATTGAGACCCTGCACTATAAAACCTTCAGACTATTGAGACCCTGTCCTATAAAACCTTCAGACTATTGAGACCCTGTCCTGTCCTACCTTCAGACTATTGAGACCCTGCCCTATAAAACCTTCAGACTATTGAGACCCTGCACTATAAAACCTTCAGACTATTGAGACCCTGTCCTATAAAACCTTCAGACTATTGAGAACCTGTCCTGTCCTACCTTCAGACTATTGAGACCCTGCCATATAAAACCTTCAGACTATTGAGACCCTGCCCTATAAAACCTTCAGACTATTGAGACCCTGTACTATAAAACCTTCAGACTATTGAGAACCTGTCCTGTCCTACCTTCAGACTATTGAGACCCAGTCCTGCCTTCAGACTATTGAGACCCTGCCCTATAAAACCTTCAGACTATTGAGACCCTGTCCTATAAAACCTTCAGACTATTGACACCCTGCCCTATAAAACCTTCAGACTATTGAGACCCTGCCATATAAAACCTTCAGACTATTGAGACCCTGCCCTATAAAACCTTCAGACTATTGAGACCCTGCCCTATAAAACCTTCAGACTATTGAGACCCTGCCCTCTCCTACCTTCAGACTATTGAGACCCTGCCCTATAAAACCTTCAGACTATTGAGACCCTGCACTATAAAACCTTCAGACTATTGAGACCCTGTCCTATAAAACCTTCAGACTATTGAGACCCTGTCCTGTCCTACCTTCAGACTATTGAGACCCTGCCCTATAAAACCTTCAGACTATTGAGACCCTGCACTATAAAACCTTCAGACTATTGAGACCCTGTCCTATAAAACCTTCAGACTATTGAGACCCTGCCCTATAAAACCTTCAGACTATTGAGACCCTTCCATATAAAACCTTCAGACTATTGAGACCCTGCCCTATAAAACCTTCAGACTATTGAGACCCTGCCCTATAAAACCTTCAGACTATTGAGACACTGCCCTCTCCTACCTTCAGACTATTGAGACCCTGCCCTATAAAACCTTCAGACTATTGAGACCCTGCCATATAAAACCTTCAGACTATTGAGACCATGCCCTATAAAACCTTCAGACTATTGAGACCCTGCCCTATAAAACCTTCAGACTATTGAGACCCTGCCCTCTCCTACCTTCAGACTATTGAGACCCTGCCCTATAAAACCTTCAGACTATTGAGACCCTGCACTATAAAACCTTCAGACTATTGAGACCCTGCCCTTTAAAACCTTCAGACTATTGAGACCCTGCCCTATAAAACCTTCAGACTATTGAGACCCTGCCCTCTCCTACCTTCAGACTATTGAGACCCTGCCCTATAAAACCTTCAGACTATTGAGACCCTGCCCTATAAAACCTTCAGACTATTGAGACCCTGCCCTGTCCTACCTTCAGACTATTGAGACCCTGTCCTAACTTCAGACTATTGAGACCCTGCCATATAAAACCTTCAGACTATTGAGACCCTGCCCTATAAAACCTTCAGACTATTGAGACCCTGTCCTATAAAACCTTCAGACTATTGAGACCCTGCCCTATAAAACCTTCAGACTATTGAGACCCTTCCCTATAAAACCTTCAGACTATTGAGAACCTGTCCTGTCCTACCTTCAGACTATTGAGACCCAGTCCTGCCTTCAGACTATTGAGACCCTGCCCTATAAAACCTTCAGACTATTGAGACCCTGCACTGTAAAACCTTCAGACTATTGAGACCCTGCACTATAAAACCTTCAGACTATTGAGACCCTGTCCTATAAAACCTTCAGACTATTGAGACCCTGCCCTATAAAACCTTCAGACTATTGAGACCCTGTCCTCTCCTACCTTCAGACTATTGAGACCCTGCCCTATAAAACCTTCAGACTATTGAGACCCTGCCCTATAAAACCTTCAGACTATTGAGAACCTATCCTGTCCTACCTTCAGACTATTGAGACCCTGCCCTATAAAACCTTCAGACTATTGAGACCCTGCACTATAAAACCTTCAGACTATTGAGACCCTGTCCTATAAAACCTTCAGACTATTGAGACCCTGTCCTGTCCTACCTTCAGACTATTGAGACCCTGCCCTATAAAACCTTCAGACTATTGAGACCCTGCACTATAAAACCTTCAGACTATTGAGACCCTGTCCTATAAAACCTTCAGACTATTGAGACCCTGCCCTATAAAACCTTCAGACAATTGAGACCCTTCCATATAAAACCTTCAGACTATTGAGACCCTGCCCTATAAAACCTTCAGACTATTGAGACCCTGCCCTATAAAACCTTCAGACTATTGAGACACTGCCCTCTCCTACCTTCAGACTATTGAGACCCTGCCCTATAAAACCTTCAGACTATTGAGACCCTGCCCTATAAAACCTTCAGACTATTGAGACCATGCCCTATAAAACCTTCAGACTATTGAGACCCTGCCCTATAAAACCTTCAGACTATTGAGACCCTGCCCTCTCCTACCTTCAGACTATTGAGACCCTGCCCTATAAAACCTTCAGACTATTGAGACCCTACCCTATAAAACCTTCAGACTATTGAGACCCTGTCCTACCTTCAGACTATTGAGACCCTGCCACATAAAACCTTC
This sequence comes from Oncorhynchus clarkii lewisi, assembly GCF_045791955.1. Classification (NCBI taxonomy): domain Eukaryota; kingdom Metazoa; phylum Chordata; class Actinopteri; order Salmoniformes; family Salmonidae; genus Oncorhynchus; species Oncorhynchus clarkii. Next base: position 318,852 of record NC_092152.1, on the reverse strand, counting down.
AGACTATTGAGACCCTGCCCTATAAAACCTTCAGACTATTGAGACCCTGCACTATAAAACCTTCAGACTATTGAGACCCTGCCATATAAAACCTTCAGACTA